>NW_012102432.1:657964-685838 GCF_000951045.1 Mandrillus leucophaeus
AACAGAAAACCAAACACCGCATGTTCTCACTCATAGGTGAGAATTGAACAATGAGATCACTCGGACTTGGGAAGGGGAACATCACACACCGGGGCCTATATGGGGAGGGGGAGTGGGGAGGGATTGCATTGGGAGTTATACCTGATGTAAATGACGAGTTGATGGGTACTAACAAGTTGATGGGTGCAGCACACCAACATGGCACAGGTATACATATGTAACAAACCTGCACGTTGTGCACTTGTACCCTAAAACTTAAAGTACAGTAATAATAAAAAGAAAAAAAAACACAAAAAGATATATAAACATGCCACAGCTCTATTTAGGTTTTGATTGTGACATTGTATTAAAAGGTGATAGTATGGCAGGCAGCTTGAGTTCTAATCCTGACTCTGGCATCATCCACTGTGATACCTAGGATTGATTGTTTATATCAACCAAGTTTTAGTGTTAATACTAATGCCTTACCCGTTGATCAAAACTATTGAGAGAATCCAACCAGTTAAGACATTGTGGAGTGAGGAAGGAAGGAAGGAAGGAAGGAAGGAAGGAAGGAAGGAAGGAAGGAAGGAAGGAAGGGAGGGAGGGAGGGGAAAGGAGGGAGGGAGGTAGAAAGGAGAGAGAGAAGGAAGGGAGAAAGGAAGGGAGGGAGGGAAGAGGGGAGAGAAGGAAAAGGGGGAGGGAGGAGGAGGAGGAGAAAAGGAAGGAAGGTGGAAAGGAGGGAAGGAAAACAAGAGGAAGAGAGAGAAGGAAGGAAGGAAGGGAGGGAGGAAGGGAGGGAGGGAGGAAGGGAAGAAGAGGCCTTTGGATACAATCAGACTTGAGTTTGAAAACAGGATGTACCACTTCCATGTCAAGACTTTGGCCAAGTCATGTGACTTCTCTGTGTCTTTATTGTTTTTTCAAAAAAGTGGAGATGGTGGTAAGGCAAAGTTTACAGCATTGTTAAAGAGATTAAATGCCCTAGCATATGTCTAATTTTAGTACATTATATGTGCTCGATAAATGGCAGTTGAATTTATTAATCATCTATGTAAAAATGATTTGAGAATATGAACTGTTTCGCAAATGTGAGTCATTAACACCATGTAATATATTCATGTAATTAGGCAAAGAACTTCACTCAGGATAAAGGCACTGTTACATGGACTCTGACCAGACTCCTTCTCTATTCTTATCCTTTCCCATAAACTCCTTCTAGAAGGTCCACTTCTTACATCTTTTCTAAATCCATGATTCCATTTAATATTGACCACTAAAACAATAATGTCTGGCACTTATTTAACACCTCCTTTTACAGACAAAGATAACTATTAATTTAATAACAGTCTGTCATTATAAGCAGATATTTCCTTTCTCCAGCTGCTTTCCTCACTGGTTTCCCATTCAGGGAAACCTCATTTCTAAGCCACAATGTTGCTCATACTGAACTTTGCCTACATTTGTTTTGCAGTTAACATAGACATTCACAATCAAATGTTTATTTTTAAAATGAATTACATAGACTTAACCTATATCTCAACCTGAAGCAAGAGCATGAATGATAATAACTCATGAACACTTTTAAGAATTATATCCTGCAGATGACGTTTATCAGGGTCTGGAAAACACAAGCCGATGCCCTTCTCTGGACTGCCTGTTACAGTACAGAGCATCTGTAGGTTTCCCTGTGCTGGTAAAACACTGGAAGGGGGGCACCTTTTGTAATAGGATCATTGGCTAAAACGAAGTGAGTCAATCTGATCAATAGAGATTGCACATGCAGCAAAGAGCCCTTAATGGATCTTAATCTCCATTAAGCTGAGTTGGAGGAAGTTGTGGGGGAAGCTGCATCACATTTCAGCCATTTACAGTAGCATCGTGGTCCATGAGCAGCTCTCGGGGAACAGGAGTATTCATCCCAGGGTGCTCTGGGACAACCATCAATGGGATGGTAAATTCTTGCATCATTGGTGTCCAGGAAATGCTCTGGGGGATACTCTAGAGAATTGTCTCCAAGGCTTATGAAAATTTTAGCAGGAATTCGTGGTGGGTCAACCAGAAGAACATTAGCACATGAAGCTTTTCTGTCATGTGTAATTAAACGTGGTTTAGAATCCCTTAGATATGATTTATAAAACCAAAAGGAACAGTTTCAAGTTGTTTTTTTTTTCTACCAGAGACCAAGAAAATGTGTGCTCTGAAGAGAATGACAAGGATCAAGTTTTCCATAAGTAGGCATACTTTGCACATAACACATGAAAATATAAAAATCTAATGTTTGGATCCCTAGAATGTGAAACTAACTGCCTCTCAATTTAATATATAATAGGGAAAGCTCCATGTGGAAATTCAAAAGAAAAGGAAAATTGCACACAATTTAGAAGACTGCCCACTGTACATGCACTCCGAAATTACAACACAATATCTCGTAATTAATGCTGATTGAGTACTTTGATTTCAAAAATTGTAAAGCATAATACATGGACATTGCGTTATACATTCACACACACCCCTCACAAAGTTCTTGATGTCAGAGACCAAAATAGAGTAGCCAATAGCTGATGCTTTTATTGCTTTTTTTCTTACTCTAAGTAGAACTTTATGATATAGATTCAAAAGTCCAAAATTAATCAAAATAAAACTGAACTGAGCTATGGCACAAACAATTTATCCCCAATGTTTGGGCTGCTTAATTGGAAATGTGAGCATTTTCTTCTTGGTCACATTGATAATTTCAAATGTAGATGCTTTCTTTCTCTACGATTTTGCAATACACCGACATTACTTATTTCTGTTATTACAACACTTCATCATTACATACCAAGAGACTTCATTTTCATGCTTGACTTTCAACTCGATTGTACCTAGAAAGGTATCTGGCACATAGTCAATAAACAAATGAATTGTGAACCCACTGAAGACCAAAATAGACCTTTTCGTGCTTTACACTTTTTGCCAAAGATAACACTGACATAAAATGAAGCCCAATATATTTTTACCGAATAAATGCAAAAACAGTAAGTTCTTTTACATACAATAATCTTTCTGTGAGGCACCTTTAAATACTACCTGTTTTGTAAAGGTCTGAGAGGCTTTTGGACACATGTCAAAAGATCATCATGAAATGAAAAACTAAAGTAGGGAAAAAAAAAAGCCGGATTTGTATATTTATCTGGGTCCTTCCACAATAGAGACTAGAATGACATCTATGAACTTTTCAGGTATGCTACTTTATTGTCTTCAGTTACAAATTTTAAAAATTGAGTTGTTAATGCTTGGAATTTTTTTCTACTAGCAAATATGCTGGGGACGATGAAAAGAAAAAGAAAACAAAACTAAGTAGCCAAATATGTTTTATTCGTTTTGCGATTGAACACAGAGAAGAAAGTGCTTTATGCAAATCAAGTACTGATGTCAGAAGAACTATCTAATAATTTACATTTTTAATTATCTTATTATTATCTACTAATTGCTTCTACATCTGCGACATTTCAAAACAGAAAATCTTAGGTCAAGTGCCCAGCACACCGTAGGAACTCAATATATATTGTTGAATGATTGAATTAATAAATCTTGTTCCAATAAAATAATGGAAGGAAATATGCAACTTCCTTGCAGTACCACAGCACAGTCTCTGATTCCCAGCACATGAAACAGCCTTTCTTTCTGTTTCATAAATATCACTCTGAACTCTTAGACTATCAGAGGACATTAACCTGACTCTCAAAACTTACATCCATATGTAATCATTTGGGAGTTGAGCATAGACAAGAGAGAAAGTGCTTTTGGTAATAAAATTATTGATGGCATAAAACATTTCTAATAATTTTTATTTTAAATTATCTTGTTTATTACAAAAATATGAAGTTTGAATCAAGTGAGAGTTTTCCAACTCTCAAATTAATCTACTCTACTTCATTTGATAGTACTTAACTCTCATCTGTCTTTTGGGAGAATTTTTTTCTTTATATCATAAATTGACTTAGATCACATTTATTACTTGAGAGAGAGGAATAAAAGAATTTGCCAGTGTATATTTTGGTATAATACTAACTGTTTAAAGCCTAGCAAATGTAGATTTTATTTGATATTGCCAAAATAGCCTTTACCAACAATTTATTTTAGTAAAAAATTCCTAGAGTGCAATAATTATAACTGACCCCATTGGGAGTTTGGGGGCTCAGCTGTGAGGAGAAACTAAGTGCAGGTTCTAAGACATTGCATGACTTTTGTGAGAGGAATCTGGAAGTGCTTGTCTCTATCTTCTTATCAATGACTGGACAAGTCATTTTCCTCAGCCATCATAGTATGTGCACTTTGTAAGTTCCAGAAATTGGCCCACCTGGGAGCCTGGAACTCCATCTACTCTAAAATGTCTGATTAATCTATAATATTGGAAAATATGGGCCGGGCACAGTGGCTCATGCCTCTAACCCAGCATTTTGGGAGGCTGAGGCCAATGGATCACTTGAGCCCAGGAGTTGGAGACCAGCCTGGGCAACATGGCAAAACCCCATCTCTACTAAAATGAAATAAAATAAAATAAAAACAAAAAAATTGGCCAGGCATGGTAGTGTGCACCTATAGTCCCAACTACTCAAGAGCCTGAGGTGGAAGGATTACTTGAGCATGGGAAGTCGAGGTTGCAGAGTGAAACAAGATTGCACCACCGCACTCCAGCCTGGGTGACAGGAGTGAGACCCCGTCTCAAGGAAAAAAAAAAAAAAAAACTTAGAATATATGGCCCCAGGAGAAGGTCTCTTATCATGAAATCTCTTAAGAGTTTATTTCAAGGGAACTTTAATTTTTCAGAATTATGGATTCTAATTAGCTCTAGAGGCCTAATTCTCTTAGAAAAAGTATAAAAGTTTTGCTGTCTTCCAAAAGAAAAATATTTTATTTATATAAAACAATAGGCCTACTAGACTACTAGACTTTCTTTCTAAATGACATAGCAGACTAATTTTAAACAAATTTCAGGACCACATTTTTTTTCCAAAAGCAATAATTTTATTAGGAGTAAGATCATTTTAGGCATAATTTTCTCACTGTGATCAGTTTTTTAGAGTATTTTATCTCCACAAAATAGCAAATCAAAGCAATTTTAGACCATTTATGGAAATCACCAATCTATCACTGCAGCAATACTTTATTTCAGTTATGAACAGAGAGACTCCAGAGTCAGGCTGCCCTGGTTTGAATTCAGTAATCTCTGTGTACTAGCTGTGTTAATGTCTCTGCTCTTCAGTTTCTCCTCCCATAAAGTGAGGATAATAATACAAAGATATACCTTCTCCATTTAGGGAACATAAGATCAAATGAGTTTATGTGCCTTAATGCAACGCCCAGCAAATAATAAGTATTATTTGGAGATTTTATTCTTATTGTGAACAATAATGCCAATGGATACAAAACCTGGGATAGTCATATTATTATAGGCTATTGTACCTTGATATTAAAGTTAAAATCACAATCAACAAGAGTATTCTCATATACATCTAAATGCCCATATAAATAATATTAACCATGGTTCTGTCTTAATTCACTGTCTTATTAATTTTACATCAAACAACTTGGTATACAGAATAAATACAGTGAATATCTGACTTAGCCTTCTCCCCCATGCACATATGTTACAAGAGAATATACTTCTTTTTTAAAAAACTTTGGTGACGTGCTTTAATTATCATATAAAAGTGACCCACTTCCTAGTTACTTTCAGGAAATGCAAGTAGGTATCAAATATTAAGCCTAAAAGCAAATTCATTGAATTGAAAGGCATTTCCCAAATTAATTATATTTCAATTAACATCATCAATTTTAAGTTACTCCACACACAATGCATCAGTTCTTTCGAATAGATAAGGAAATGCTTTTTATAGTTAATTTGATTCTGTCCAGCTAATCAGGACGTACTTCTTTCTTGGACAAAATCGTCTGTTGGTAATAAATGCCTTAAGATTGTTTCACACTAAAACGAATTCCTTCAGGCTGTATGGTATAGTATTCTAGGATCTGTGCCAAGTACTTGTGCAAGTGTGTGGGAAGATTTAAAGCTTTTCTTTGGGAAAACCACTACTGTTCCTACAGGTATGTCCACTGTTCCTGCCCCTGTTATACGCAGGACCTCTGCCTAGGAGAAAATAAGAACTGGTTTCTTAAGCAACCAAACAAAAATATCTATGTGCTTTCTACACGTTTGTAACATCAAATATATGGTCCTAGGTTAACCACAGAAGCAAGAACACCTGCCCAAAGAAACTGATCATGATGTAACTGTGAGCTGGAACCTCACAATGGTTGACTTAAGACCTCGTGTTGAAGAGAGTATCTAATGGGCATGCTAACTCTCTACTCGACATTCACTCAATTCCATCCCTATTTTAATGCAGATTATCTAAAAGAAAATTACTCAGCCCTTGATGATAAATTCAATACTCTGCTAAATTACAATTTTATAGTATGGCCTAAGTTTTATAGGACAAAAACTCTTTTCAATACTGTTGTCACCTTTTGCAAACCCGTAATTGAGAAAAAAGGTTTTCACATGTTATCTAATGTGCTTTAACAAGGTATATGCGTAATGAAAGTGTCCCTTTAATTTCGTTTTGGAAAAACTTGTTCTCTAATAATCTAATAATGTACATGTTTTCATTGATCAGATATGAGAGTGCTTCCTTTGAGCTTTAACTGTTAAGAAATAATGATATTGTTCATGTGAAGTAGCAGTACTGGGCACAGTAAGCACTCATCTACTGTTGGTTCCTATTATTAACTGTTATTAAACATTATAATCGTATTTGAAGTCAGGTGATTTTTCTTCATCTATTGCTACAGACAGCGTCTGCTCTAATTTTATACTTGATTATTCTGTTTTACATTATTTAATTGTATAAGCTACCTCAAAATATGCAAAGTATCAGTTGAAATTAAATATTTTAAATCAAGTAAGAATCCAACATGGTGTTTGTGATACAAATGATGGCAGATGAGTTTGTTTTAAACTTACAAATTACAACTGATAAGAGAAGTATAACTAAGACTGTGGCTAAGAAGTGCAGTAATTTTTCTACCACGATGAGAAGATTTGTGCTAATTTAATGTGTAGCCACATGTCTTACTTATAGTTAGATATAGTAAAGCCACAGTAGGTCAAATTTATTGGAAGTTGTGGAGAAAAGCTAATCTAATGAATGAAAATTTGAACTATAGAATATGTAATAAGGGTAGTGTATTACTATTAGAAACATGAAAGCAGAAGTTAAGTCAGTCCAAATGGGAGGTGATGGCAGGTTAAACTCAGGTGACTCAGGGAATGGCAGGCCCAGCTCACAGGAGAGTTCCATGGAGCAGGGCAGAGAGGCGCACAGGAGGCTGAGATTCCTTGCTCTGAACTCTCAGAGGTGACTGCAGGATGATGCAGTAGCACAGGGCTGCTTAGAACAGAGATAGAGGCATTGCCAGATTGCTAGGGTGGGCAGAGTCTCTATTCAAGCTGGAAACACCCTTTTTAAGACATTATATGAACTATTTATAATTTTGCTCTCTTTGCAGTCACTGTAAATAGTCTTGAAATCATGGACTATTGAAGCAGGAAGGAACCCCATGGACCACAGGGCAGAACTTTCATTTTGCAGCTGAGGAAATTGAAGTTCTGAAAGGTTACCCAAGGCCGCACAGCTGGCCAGATAAACAGCCAATACTTAATTCCAGGGCTTCTCATGCTCAGTTCAAGGCTCTATGCCCTGCCATCCTAAGATAGAGTGACCAAATGCCCCTGTTTGTCTGGGACTATCCTGGTTATAAAATTGAACATCCCATATCTCAGGAAACCCTTCAGTTTTGGCCAGACCATGGTGATTAGTCACCTTAAAAGAGAAATGAGTTTTTATTTATATCCCTATAGCTTTTGAAACAGTAGTTTTCATGGCTCACCATGGCAAAAATTCACCATGCAATAGGCTGGCCAAAAGAACTTTGGAATAAAGACCAGCCTCAACATTAAGAAGTGATGTCTTTCTGGCACTGTAGTAAGAGAGAGGAGTAAGAACCTCTTCATTTTCCAATCTCATCTGTGACTATTACACCTGACATTGGTCCCACATTATGCGATCATCCCCTACCTACCCCACCACCACAATATTAGGGCAGCCAGATCAGTGGCAAAATCTACAATGGGTCTCCATTTCCCAAGACCAATTATATTCTGGAAAAATGTTCCAAAAGAGAAAGTTGGAGTGGGGTTTAACTCCAGCCAATTTAGCTTCCCACTATTACCCCCACCAAAAAAAAAAAAAAAAAAAATGTGGCTTGGCCTAGAGCATACCAACATAACAAATACACAAATTTTAGAAAAATTAAAATATCTGCTTCCCTCCAAAAAGTCATCAGAAAGCAAAACGTAAGCTCTTCTGGCCAGGCATAGTGGCTCACACCTGTAATGCCGGCACTTTGGGAGGTCGAGATGAGCCCGGGACTTTGAGGCTGCAGTGAGTTATTATTGCACGACTGTACTCTAGCCTGAGTGACAAAGTGAAAACCTGCCTTAAAAAAAAAAAAAGAGAGAGACAGAGAAGTAAGCCCTTTTGAGCCTCTTAGTTGCAACAAAACAGAAAAGAAAATGAATGCAAATTCATTTTGCTTTCCTTGGAGAGGTGGGGATAGGCAGAGAAAACATCTAGGAGACGAAAGGCCTATAACACCCAGCAGCAAGAGGCCTTTGTGCAAAAGACTGTGATTCCAATCTACGGTGTGGAAGGAGTTCTTCTGGAGCCTTCCTCCAGCTCAGCTTTGGCCTGGCTGGTAGACACTGTCCCTGACAGGCCAGCCTTCCCTTCCTCACAGCTACTGTCTTCATTATGCAGCCCTGACAGCCATATCCCAGGCAGCCCAGAGGTATCTGAGCCTCAGCTTCCAAACGTCATGTGTGTGGTATTAGGGAACTCAATTTCAAAGTCAGCTGCCCTGATCTTGTTTAAAAAAAAAAAAAAAACTTTTAAATGTCTTCTGAGAAGAGAGGCAATGAGAGAAATATCATGTTGTTCTTGTTCCTGGACTCAACATTTCATATAAAAATATTTCTCTTTCCGGGAAGTAAATGGTTTGTTTATTCTTTGCTGTTTCTTCCCCATTGATTTTATTCTGAAGGAGCTTGTGAAAAAAGCATTTTTTTTCACCAATTTCATTCACACTAGAGAAATACAATACCTTACTTTATTACTTTGTACTTTACTCTTTTGCTTTTTTAAAGACTCTCTTAGTCTGCATGGAGCTAAAAGGTATGGAATAAAGTCTTTTATTTAAAAAATTGCTTTTCTTAAAATGTTTATAGTTCTTAGCAACATGTTAATAAAGGTGTTCCACATGTGATGTAGCTTCCTGTAAATTTTCTTTTCTGAAAGCTAATGGACCCCTCCAAAACATCAAAGGTGTCGATGAGCCTGGCTAAGAATAACATAAATTAGAGCTAATGGACTTTCTGTGGATTGGAAAGATGAAATTATAATTTCAATTGGAAGCATTCTCTGGCTAGTAAATAGCCATACCTCCAGATCCTAGTAAATCTCCCATTTGAACAGTTGCACCTCTGAGGCTTCTTGATTAAATCAGAGCCCCAGAGGCTACCTGCCTTCCACTGGTTTTGCAGGCTGACTTTTCCACTGAGTGCATAATGCGATACACTAACATATCCTCAACCCTATTGGTTTAGTTTTATCTTGTTGTTATGGTTGCTTTATTTCGTTTCATTTAAAGGAAGTTTCTCTGGAAAGAATGCTAGACTTAAAATCTGAAGACTGGATTTGAACTCTCATTCTACCACTAATTGACTTGAACTTGGGCAATTTCTTAAGCCTGTCTGCATGTCGGTTTCCTATATCTGGTGAAACTGCAATAATGACACAATTATACAGGTTTATTGGAAAATTACCATAGCACAGTAAAGTGCTGACATGCAGTAGGTGCTCGGATATTTATGGGATGCTTCAGAGGAACAATTATCTGAATATCAAATATTCTTTGTGCTTATCACCGTAAAAAGAACCTCGAGCAGGACACAAAAATAAGACCTTGACCTCGAATAGATTGCAATCTCATAATAGCTAGCCTCCATTGAGCACCTATTATGTAGCACGTGGTACAGTAAGTACTTTAACATGCATTGTCTTAATTCTCATAACAACCCTGTGAGGTCAACATCATTACAGTCATTTTACAGGTGAGAAAAGTGAAGCTTAGAAAAGTTAAATAGAGTTCCCAATGTCACACAACTAACAAGTGGCAGACCTGGAACTAGAGCTCAGGTTTGTCTGTCTTCTTACAGCACTGCATACAATGTAAGCTGAGAAAGCTTTAAACACACATGCATGCATGCAAGTACCCACACACCCATACACACACACACAAATACACACACACAATTATATTACAGATTGTTCCCCACTCTTATTCAGGACACAGAGGGTTAAAGAGATGATGACAAAATAGCATAAACAGCTGGTTCCAAGGTGCTAGTTGCTCTTCTCTGATACCATTTTGTTTGTGCTCTGCAGCTGTACCAGAAAGTTTTTGTTCTCTCAAGAAAATACTGAACTGAAAAGATAATTGGTATTCAAGACACACATGTTTTCTACCAGCAAATAAGAAGAAAGCACAACAGTATTCTTGAAGGATGCTGATTTTTTTGTGTTTTGCAATTCTGCATTTTCAAAAATGACATCTGTTTTGTGAGTGACTAAAAACTCTGGGGGAAGAATTTGTAAAAGGAAATAAAATTGTGTTTCTGAGCATTTTGCTCCTTACTGCCTTCAAATGATATTTGTTTAGTTGGCCCATTTTTCCAAAAACATTGTCAAGGCAGAAGTTTCCTGTTTCCTACACTCATTTCTGACAGGTTTGAAGTGATGTTCCAGTGGCAAATGTTTTAAAAGTTTCTTCTAGCATTCTTTTCCTATGTATCAAATCATCTTTTCTTTCAAGCACTCAAAAAAAAATTGTGCCTTCTAGGAGCATAAATGAATATAATGTATTACATTTATGTTGTGTGTTTCGAGAAAGAATTCAGCAGTATTTTACTGTCTTCGCTTTTCTAGGCTGTTCAGTTATTGCCTTTGCATCAACAAATAAAAAAGTTTGAGAGAGTCATTTCTTATTCAGCCCCATGTCTTTGATTTATCACTTCCTATTCCATACATTTCCTGTCCCTACTTCACGCAAATAAAAAGATGTAGTAATTCATGTAGTTTGTCAGCTAAATCTCAGTTTTAAAGAAGAATAAATATTAAGGAAGGTCATTCGAGGGAGTTCCCTCTGCAAATGGTGCAGCGTGAGGTTGAACCACACCCCCTCCAACTCTCAAATCTATACATGGCCATTCTGAAAGAATCCCCTCCCAAATCCAAAAAAAAAACCACACACACACACTCATGACAGCTTCCAAGGTATAACTGGCAGAATCAACAGTCTTCAAGGTAGGCACAAAACTCATAGACTATAAGTGTGGGTCTTTATCCCCAATACTGCTTTTGCCCAAAATTTATGGAGCCAGCCATCACAGAGAAATGAAATATAATGAATCTTTGAGAACTTTCACGAGACAGAAATCTTGTAAGTTGTCCTGGCGATTTAGTTCTCATTTATCTAGTCCCATCATTCACAAACCTTAAGCCATGTTAGCTCAATACTTCTTTCTCTAAATTTATGTATGTCATTTTTCTTGTGATATCTTAGTGATACACAGTTCAACTTTCTTTGGGTTTTAGGCATTGACCAGCCAAGTGCACCCGCCTTAGCCTTTGCTTCTCTGCACAATTCTTCTGCCCTTTGGTATCCATTGACTTCATGTCTCCTTTTTGGAAACACATAAGCAGAAGGTCCCAGACTGCTTCACATACCCGATGGTGCTACCATTACAAGCCTGGAGAGACCAAAGTCACAGAGGAGGCTACCCAGGAAAAAATAATAGACTTCATTCTTGTCTGACTCTTGGAGTCAAAATTCTCATTGGCAAAGGTCGACAGAAGGCTATCACCAAACACTGTTCACAGATAAGGAAATTTAAATGCACTTAGTAAAAGTACCATACTTTCCAAAAACTCATAAGGAGAATAGGAGTTTGGCCATGTCTGAAGATCTGTGACTGGGACCTAGACTAGGCATCACTCTACCTTTGAAACAGCTCCTGAGGTGGCCAGTGAGCTCCTTTGTATTACAAGATAGACTATACCAGCTCCCCACAGAGCTGCCCTGATGAGGGATCCCAGGACTACAGGCTCTGGTGTAACCTGAAGGACAGGCCTCACTTGTTCCAGTGGGTCAGGGCTGCAGGTTTCAGATCCATTTTGAAGTCACAATTAATCATAACAAAAATTGAAAATGGGCACAGTGACCTCATCCATTGTGCCCACATGTCATGTCATGTACAGCTTCATTCTTTAGAGAAGATGCCCTGAAGCCATTTAGACAAATCCATGGCTTTAAATATTTTCATTTGCTTTTTTTTGCTTCCCACTGTTTACACCCCATGTGTTCCATTTTGTAAAACAGAATTATTTTCTTAGATGTTGTCAGGAATTCCAATTATTTTCCTTCAAGAATTGTCTATTTATTCTTCATATTTACATATTGTCACTCTTTTCAATTTATTAATCTTTTTTCACCCTCCATTTTTATTGTGAACTTGTACTCTTTCCATTTACATTCCTACTTGAATATTGACTATGAATGTCATGGTCTCTCCTCACCTTTTCAAGTTTTACCGAACCCTCAAGGTCCATTTATGAATCTGAAATCCTGCACCTAGCTACCTGAGCTATCGTGAGCTGATGTTGATCTCTTGACCTGGAAAATGTCCATAGCATGATGGCATACAACACCAGAATATTAGTTTCAACTGGATGTGCTACACTGAACCAAGTGAAAACCATCTGCCATTAGCAATAAGCACAGAATTAGGCACAAAATAAACATTCCATGAACACTTGTCATATTAAACACAACTAGCCAGAGAAAGATTAGAGGTGTAGATAAGACCAAGAAATCTTCATTTATTCATGTATTCATTCAACTGTATTTATGAAGCATCGAAGCTTAGGAGAAACAAAGACGTATGTTATCATCACTGTCCCCTAAAATATCCAGTGGGAAGAATACAAATATGAACAAGTAAATGCATTAACATGTCACTACAGATTGTTTGTAGAAATAATTAAAAGGGGCAGTAGGAACACAACAGAGAAAGTGGTCAATTCTACCCGGATTCAAGACTGACTCCCTGAAGGAAGCAAGACTATAGCTAGGTTTAAAAAAAAAATGGATGTGTGTTCAACCTAATGGATGGAGAAGAAGGACGAGAGAGTGTTCTGGACGAGAGAGCAGTTTGAACAAAGTCAGAATGAAATATTAACAATCTGCAAAGATACTAATTCAGTAGGTATAAGATAGAAACCAGAAATTAGCCTCTTCAGCAAGCATCCTCTGGGTGATTCTGATGCAGGTAGACCCAGAATCACACTTTCAGAAACATTGCTCCACATTCTAATTTTTAAAGAACTTGCTCAGAAATATTTGATTGTGGATCAAATGTCTCAGTTAGCTTGGTGAGAAAGAGCAGCCAGTTTCATTCAGACAGTTCTTTCCTCCACAGTCCTGCCTGAGTAAACTTTCCAAAATGTTGAATTCAGTCATCTTATCTCTTAGTTAATAATCCATCAGTGACCAGCCTACTGCCCAGAGAATAACATCCAAGACTTTAGTAGAGCATTCCTGGCCTCACATGAACTGACCTTCCCCATGCTCTCTCCTATGATCTCACTGCTCAAACTCTACCTTCCAATTATGTTAAAATCCATCCTTCTGCTTCTTATTGTTGTTATAAGGATATGAAAATTTAAGATATACCGAAAAGGCTTTATTAAATAAGGTCATTGTTCTTATAGAAACATAGGATCAATTTAAGTATTAACAGTGAAATCCCAGAGCATTTCCCTTCTGTCTGTGGAACGTTAAATTGTCTCATAAATATCATTCAGCCAAGAGTTCAAATCTGAGAGAATGTTTACCAATATAGCATGAAATGATGAGAATGCAAACGCAAAAATCATCCTAATGCCCTATTCTTAATAAATATATGTACACACACGTATGCCCACACAAGCACATAGGCATTCATAGGCATACACAGCACACACACACACACACACACACACAGATGTCTCATACCACTGGAAGGCATCCTGGAATCTGTGCATCACCAAAATATTCAGTGATGAAGACATTTTCTTCCTGGCACATTAGAGAGAGAAACTGAGACCAGACAGCTAGTAAGATAAGACACACTCTCCCTTTAGGAGCACATGCTGCTTTGGCAAACACAAATATCACTCACTCACACACACATGTACTCAAGCCTGTGCATAATTCTCTTGACAACTCCAACTTATAACATTAGCATATGAATGCTGAGGCTTACAGTGATATTCACCCACCAAATGGAGTTTATAATATAAATGCAATGAAAAGTATCTGAAAGCTTACTCTTCACTCTGAATTGAGTCTGTCAGAGCCTGTATATGAAATATATATAATATCTGTATAGAACCCAGTGTAAATATATTCTTCCTGCATGCATCCATGGAGGAAAACTGAGATGGTTACAACAGTACTAAATTCGTACTTCCTTCCCAAATAATGCATTAAATAAATGGCTCCAATTTCCTGGCTTTATGTATGTATATCTCCCCCTGTTTCCAATATTTCATGTGTATTAGACCAAATGTGATTTTTCTCAAGGTCTTTCTGTCTTCATTTTATTTTGTTAGATGTCCTTTTCCTAGCTGCCAAGAATTATTCACAACTCCAGGAAAAAGATTTTACAAATGTATCCATAATCTACTCAAACAAAACCCGGGAATTATTAGTATATGTGATATGTCTTTCCCAGTAGATTATATGTTCCTTAAAGGGAAAGATATTGATTTATTAATCTTTAAAGTCATGTCATCTTTTAAGTCATGTGCCTAAAGAAGCAACAATGTATTATGTAATATGATTCCGTGGGTTGGTTGGGTGGCCTCTCTCGAGCCTTCACTTGGGATCATTCTTGTGGCTCCATTCATCTACAATGGTTGGCAGGCTACAAGATACTAGCTTCACTCAGGTGCTGGCTGTCAGCTGGGGTTGGTTGGTCCTCTTCCACGTGGGCTCTCCTCCTCCAGTCAGCTAGACAACCTTCCTACAGCTATCCCAGGGTGAAACTGCAAGTCCTCTGACAGCCTTCCCTCACACATCATTTTCACCAAGTTTTGATGGTCAAAGAAAGTCAGAGGGCTAGCTGAGGCACAGATGAGGGGAAGACAGATGCCACCATACCATGGGAGGACTGGCAAAGTCACCTGGCAAGGGGGCATGCACACAGAGATAGCAGGCAGTGTTGTAGCCATCCTTGCAAACAATTGACCACACTAACCCAGGACTAAAATGCACAATATATGGCAGGCAAAAGTTATTTCTGGAAACCTCATTCATTCATCCATTTATTCAATCACTCATTTAACAAACACTCATCAAGTGCCTAAAATGTAATGAGTACTTTGTTAGGCTCTGGAAATAAAGTAAACAATAGGGAGAATGAATTCCTGACCTCATGCAATTTATAAAGAATAAATAAATGAGTGAGTGAAAGAAAAGTGATAGGCAGTTGGTTGGAACTCGCAGAGATAAGGCTTTAAATTCTAGTCACCTTTTTTAGGTAAAAGTTTGCACATCTTAAAATGCCTTAATTGCTTTGGGGGTTAAAGAACCTAAACCAGGATACTCTAAAGGGACTAAAGTCAGAGTTGAATCCCAAGGAGCTGGGGCTGGAGCAGAGATTTTCTGTTGAAGGCAACATGAGCTACAGGAACCAGAGGGGTTGGCTCGGTTTTGAATATGGGAGACACCAAGACAACTATAAGAGTCAAGGTTTAGCAGGAAACAGAAAGCATGCTAGGCAGGGAATTTAAGGAGAATTTAATGAAGAGATTATATGTAGCAGTAGGGGCAAAATTAAAGAAAATAAGAGGAGATACTTAGATACCCAGAAATAAGCAAGAGCAGGAAGTCATTACTTAGGCCTGAAACAACAAAAAGAAGAAATGTTTTCACCAAAGCTGGATGAGAGCTGAAGCTGTGGGAAAGGCACCCTTGGCAAGAGATACAGTTGTGGAGGTAGCCACGGCCAGAAGAGCAATTCCAAAACACAGAAGTGGCAGGGCAACCCAACTGTCTCTCTCCCCCCGCCCTCTTACCTCCTACCTGCCTTTCATTCGTCAAACCTAATTAGAAGCCACCGGTGCACTGCACCCAATGTATCATGGGTTGGCTATGTTACTATTAAACAAAATACAAAGCACTATATATGGAAACAGTTGAAATTTGAGAGTTAAGGAAAGCAATGGAAACACTAGTGAATTTGTGAGCTTGATACACCTGCAGTTTATCTGATTATGGATCTCCTATACATAGTTGAAAATGCTAATCAGGTTCATGGAGGAAAAAATGCAGCTGAAGATAAAGATGTAGAAATCATCAGCTTAAAAGAGTGAAGAAAGAAATAACTGGGGAGGAAAATAGGAAACGTCACATAAACGTGAGACATATTAGATGGAGCCGCTTACCCCTTGGAGACCAATGCTTACTTGGCATGAGCACCAGCCCACTCCTCAGCCACTAGATGTCTAACGATTGCCTCATGATTCCTGCAAAACTCTAGGGGTTGATGGAAACTTTACTTGCATCATTCTTATAGTCTGTCTTGTTTTCTTCCATACATCTCTCTGGGCATGCAGCTCAACCCTTTCTTCAGTTTTCACAAAAACCTACTCATTTCAAATACTTCACCAGTTTTAAAAGAATTTACTCAAGATATATATGCTTGCTGGGATGAGAAATATCAGTCTCCTCCCATCATCTTTTTCCTTCCACTCCTGTTTCTTATGTCCTTTTTCCAGCGTACATACCCCAACCCGACTCTCACCCTCTAAGTTCCTCAAGGCAGACTAGCTTCTCCTTTCTTCTGAAATCTTAACACTAACTAAGGGATGGTACTCATCTTCTACCAAACTCACCAAGGCCCTTAGCAGAACCAAAGCCTGAGCACTAACATGACCATTCTCTCCAGAAAGTAGAGAAGGAGATATCACATGCTGCCTTCACTATTAAAATCCATCAGAGTTCTGTGGTTACACAGCTCACTCCTGGTCAAATTCTGTCCCCTAAGATGTAACACACCCCCAAAGTGAAAATCTAGCAAAACAGTAGTCTTGAGAAAAAGCATTAGGCATATTCTCTAAGTGTATCTTACATAAATAGTCTATTGCAGTTTCTTTAAAAAAGTGTACCTAAGCTACCAGAAAATGTTGGAAATTTGGAAAGGAAAATTAAAAGGCCATGTGCTTCTTAAATTTATTTCCTGAACCCTCAAGTATGTAAATGAGGAAAGAAGTGAAAAACAGCAGGTCAGGTTCCCACTTCTTCTATTGAAATGTTATCACAATTTAACATACTAGAAAAGGGGCATGCCTGTGATATGCCAACGACTTCAAACCGGAAAATGTGTGAGCTTTGGGAAAAGCTCATTAAAGACTTTAACCTAAGAAAAAAGTTCATTTTGGTCTCTCATGTAAACTAGAGCATTCCTTATGCTTGCCCATTTCCTGTTTTTATATGCTCCAGAAATTTTCCCTATAGTTTGGTCTTATTTTCTCCTTTAAGCCAAGATTTATAATAGTTTTCTTCCCACATATTTTGTTTGTTTCCTTGCTAGTTTCTTTGACTTTTGCTTTTGTCTTTTGAAAGAGAGAGAGGTGATCCCTAGAGTCACTGTTTGTTCGTTCCCTACACTTTAACGCTCTGCCAATTTGGATTTTAATGGTTTGGGGAACTATGATAGAAGATATGATTTTCAAAAGGCTTCCATCAGGATAGGAAGGCTGCTTCAGCCACAAAGTTTTTAAAAATATCTTATTATTATGGGAAAGAGTGATATTTGAACCACTTAATACACATCTATTGGGGCAAAGGTCTGTGCTCTCTTCTGAAGCTCTTATCTCTTAGCTTTTTTGGAAGTGACAAGTGCTTTCTCCCAACTGATCTTTCATTTTCTCCTTATAAAACCATTTTTGCAAAAATTATGTCAGTGAATGAAATCTCGCATAGCTGACTCCCTCTTGCTTCTAACCTCACAAGCTAACTGTCTTTGCTCATTCCTGGTTGTAGGCCAAGCTAACCATGGAAGAGATATAGTTAATAATTTAACTTTGAACCAAGCATGATAAGAATCCCTCCCCAAACTGACTACCCTCCAAGGACTGAACCTGCCTTTGTAAGACTAATGAAAGACCACAGTTTAGGATTATGGGCAGGGCCTGAATTCTGCTAAGATGTAAGCATCATTCAACAATAACCAGACATTGTTGTGAAAGTCACAAGATTTAACTTCTCCAGTTGCTCCTATAAATAACATCACCATTGTCACAACCTAAGATTGGTTTTTGAGGCATTTTCCAGACATTTGCATTTGGGCAGACCACCTGATGCCACTCAGACTTGCGACACATAGCAGGAAACTGGCTCAACCAGTCCCATAACTCCCACCCACAGATGGACTCAGCACATGCTCAAAAACCGTTTTGGATACTCCTATGATTTTATCCCCAATCAATCATCAGCACCCATTCCCTTGCCCCCTGTTCATCAAATTATCCTTAAAAATACTAGTCTACAAGGTTCTGGGGAGGTGGATTTTAGAATTGTCTCCAATTCGTCTGCTTGGCTGGCCTTGCAATAGTTAAACCCTTTTTTGCTGCAAAATCTGCTGGTTTCAGTGCATTGACTTTTCTGGCCAGTGAGCAAGAAGAACCCATCAGGCTGTTACAATTAGTTGTGTCCTCTTTCTCCTCATAAACATTAGTGTTCCTAAGATTGCAATGATGGATAAGTAGGCCTCTCTCTGATTTATCTCCCTTTAATATTATTTGAAAAGGTGTATGTGTGTGTTAATGTCTGAAACTAAGGGAAAATGGAGAGTTTGAGAAATCAATTTAAGACCCATCAACGTAAAGAACTGAAGTTAAATAAAGTATGTTCTCTAACAGCAGAAGAAGAATTAAGCTAAAAATCAATAACAATATGTAACTTTAAAATTTGAAAAAATTAAAACACTTTTAAATAGCCATGACTCAAAAAATAGAGAAGAATTCCTTGCAAACACAATTTACTAAAATTGTCAACAAAAATGGGGGTTTGCAAACCTGAATAGTACTGTCCTTACTTAAAAAAAGAATATATTTATGTATACACATATACATATATATATAATTTGAAAACTTTTTACCAAAAAAAAAATCAGGCTTCAATGCTTAATTGGTACATTTTCCAAAATCTAAGAAAGGAAAAAATACCAATTTTCTAATAATTCAGAAAATTAAAAATGAGGAAACACTATTGAAAGGAATCAATTTCACCCCAAAATATGATTGCCTTTTATAATAAGTATTCTGAATTAAAACCTTAGAGATCCACAAGCCCTAGAAGAAATTTTTCTTCTATCTATGTAAAGTTAGTACTGACCCACCAAGGAGAACAATTGTTCCTGTTCCCCTCCTTGTTATCTCATTATCCATTACAGAAAAGAAGACCAAAAATATAATTAGAGCTGAACAGACCCTTTTTTAAGATAAAGATTTTCTCCAAGGGCCATTTAAATTCCAAAGAACTATTTATAAGTTAATTTCTGTTCCCCTTCCAATTTTTATCTCTAGTAATCATTTATTGCCCCTCAACAGAATTCCCTTTCTGCCACGTCTCATAACCTGCTTTACCAGGTATCAAGCCCCACCTTTTCTGTAGTCCTAAAATGATATATAAGATTTTATACTTGATTGGAGGCTTGGATTTTCACTCTGAAGGCTCCCATGTATATATGTTAAATAAATTTGTATGCCTTTTCTCCTATTAATCAATCTTCTGCATGTCACTGATTTTTCTGTGAACCATTAAGGGGGTCAATAGCCTTGTTCCCCATACTATTTACTATGTTGTATGAGGTCAGCATAACTTTGATACCATAACCTGTCAAAGACATGAAAAAACAGGAATAGCATAAGCCAAACTTCCTTATAAAGACATGTATACAAAACGCTTATGTTACCAAAAAAATTAGGCTAATATAAAAGAAATGTAATGTATCATGAAAAAATGAAGTTTATACCAAAAATGTAAGGTTGGTTGACATCATAAAATAAGTCAGTAAAAAACATCATTTCAACAGAATAAACAATAAGTATATATGGTAATCTCAAAGTACACATTAAAAACATTTGACAAAATTAAATGCAAAATAATTACATCAAATTTTAAACTTAAACTTAAAAAAAAAACAAAAAAAGTTTTAGCAACTGAAAATATAATGTGAAAAATGCATTTGCAAAAACCCAAAGATCATAACAATGATAAAAGCTGAAAACTTTATGCAACCAAAAATGAGACAATAAAATCTCCTATCACTGCCATTTAATAATTGTCTGGAGGAATTAATTCATAAAATATAGCAAGCAAAAGAAACAAAAACATAACAAGTAAAAAGAGAATAATAAAACTCTACTCAATGACAAATTACTGTATATGTAGAAAACCCAAAATAATATACAGATAAGCTATAAGAATTAATAAGTAAATTTAATTTAAAAAGTCACTGGATAATAGTTCAATAAATAAACATCAACTGTATTTCTGAATATTAGTAATAAAAAATGAAAGTTTTAAAGTGATAATTACATCAGCATCAAAGTCATCAAACATCTAGCAATAAATTCAATGAAATGTGAGTAAAACATCTACATAGAAAAACTATAAAACTTCACTGAGATAAATTAAAGAAGACCTCATTAATCGTGCGATAGACACAGATTGGAAGACTGCTATAACAGAAATGTCAATTCCCTCAAATTAATTCATAGATCTCATGAAACTCCAGTGAAAAACCCAGAAGAATCTTTATTTGGAAATTGACAAGCTGCTTCAAAATCTTCATGGAAATGCAAAAGCCTAACTATAGCAAAAATATTCTTGAATCAGAACAAAGTTGGAAGACTTTTATATTACCATAAAGCTAGACTCATTATAAAGCTACAGTAACTAAACCATTTGTGGTAATGGCACAAAGATAGACAAATAGAACAACAGAAAAAAATAGAAAATATATAATTACATCTACCAATATACTACATACAAAAATAACTAAATAAACAGAGAGATGTTCTATGTTCATAAATAGGAAGACAATTTATGATAAACTGTCTCAACAATGCAATGAGGAAAGTATTGTTTTTTCAATAAATGATGCTGTGTCAATTTTATATCTATATGGGAGGAAATTAAGATTGGCCCTATCTCATATTTTACCAAATAAAAAAAAAATCAATTCCAGATTAGTAGTTCTAAATGAGGAAGGTAATAAGAAAAATATTCTAGATAAAAACACAAGATATTATCTTGATAACTCTGAGGTAAGAAAAGGTTTCTGAAACAGGATCCAAAAAACTACTAAGACCCATATTTATAAATTTCTTTTTTTATTTAAAAACTTTATGCATCGAAGATACCACAAAAAGTGTAAAAAGATGAAGTACATTGTGAGAGAAGATATTTGCAATACAAATACCAAACAAGGGCCTCATAAGCAGAATATGTAAAGTACTCCTACAAATCAATAACTAAGAAAAAAAAAGAGGTAATGCAATTTCTTTAATGCAAAAAACTACAACAGCCATTTTATTTAAAAAGGAGATACAAATGGTTCATAATATCACGCGTCCCTGTGAAGAGACTACCAACAGGCTTTGTGTGAGCAACAAGGCTGTTTATTTCACCTGGGTATAGGCGGGCTGAGTCCAAAAAACGAGTCAGCAAAGGGTGGTGGAATTATCTTTAGTTCTTATAGGTTTGGGATAGGCAGTGGAGTTAGGGAGCAATTTTTTGTGGGCAAGGGGTAGATCTTCTTACAAAGTACATTCTCAAGGGTGGGGAGAATATTACAAAGTACCTTTTAAGGGTGGGGAAGATGTATTGTCAGAAAGTCAATTGATCAGTTAGGGTGGGGCAGGAACAAATCACAATGGTGGAATGTCATCAGATAAGGCAGGACCTGGCTATTTTCACTTCTTTTGTGGATCTTCAGTTGCTTCAGGTCATCTGGATGTATACATGCAGGTCACAGGGGATATCATGGCCTAGCTTGGGTTCAGAGGCCTGACACATTATTAGCAATAAGAAAAATATTAATTTTTTTTTTTGAGACAGAGTTTCGCTCTGTTGCTCAGGCTAGAATGTAGTAGTGCAATCTTGGCTCACTGCAAACTCTGCCTCCTAAGATCAAGCAATTCTCATGTCTCAGCTTCTCAAGTCACTGGGATTACCACGGTGTGTTCCACAATGCCTGGCTAGTTTTTATATTTTTAATAGAGATGGGGTTTTGTCATGTTGGCCAGGCTGGTCTCAAACACCAGGCCTCAAGTGATCCACTCATCTCAGCTTCTCAATTGCTGAGATTACAGGCATGAGCCACCACATCCAGCCTTGCAATAAGAAAAATGTTAATTAAAGCCACATGACGGGGGCACTTCCAAGATGGCTGAATAGGAAAAGCTCCAGTCTGCAGCTCCCAGTGAGATCAATGCAGAAGATGGGTGATTTCTGCATTTCCAACGGAGGTACCTGCTTCATCTCATTGGGACTGATTAGATGGTGGGTGCAGCCCACAGAGGGCGAGCTGAAGCACCGTGAGGTGTCACCTCACCCGGGAAGTGCAAGGGGTCAAGGGATTTGCCTTTCCTAGCCAAGGGAAGCCCTGACAGACTGCACCTGGAGAAACAGTACAATCCTGACCAAATATTGCACTTTTGCCATGGTCTTAGCAACCAGCAGACCAGGAGATACCCTTCCGTGCCTGGCTCGGCAGATTCCATGCCCACAGAGCCTTGCTCACTGCTAGCACAGCAGTCTGAGATCAACCTGCAATGCTGCAGCTTGATGGGGGGAGGGGCATCTGCCATTGCTGAGGCTTCAGTAGCTCACAGTGTAAACAAAGTGGCCGGGAAGCACGAACTGGGCAGAGCCCAGTGCAACTCAGCAAGGCCTACTACCTCTGTAGATTCCATCTCTGGGGAAAGGGAATATCTGAATAAAAGGCAGCAGACATCTTCTGCAGACTTAAACGACCCTGTCTGACAGCTCTGAAGAGAGCAGTAGTTCTCTCAGCATGGTATTCAAGCTCCAAGAATGGACAAACTGCCTCGTCAAATGGGTCTCTGACTCCTGGGTAGCCTGACTAGGAAACACCTCCTCCCAGTAGGGCCCAGCAGATATCTCATACAGGTGGGTGCCCCTCTGGGACAAAGCTTCCAGAAGAAGAATTAGGCAGCAATATTTGCTGTTCTGCAGCCTCCGCTGGTGATACCCAGGTAAACAGGGTCTGGAGTGGACCTCCAGCAAATTCCAACAGACCTGCAGCTGAGGAGTCTGTTAGAAGAAAAACTAACAAACAGAAAAGAATAGCATCAACATCAACAAAAAGAACATCCACACCAAAACCCCATGTAGGTCACCAACATCAAAGACGAAAGGTAGAAAAAGCCACAAAGATGGGGAGAAGCCAGAACAGAAAAACTGAAAATTCCAAAAAACAGAGCTCCTCTTCTCCTCCAAAGGATAGCAACTCCTTGCCAGAAAGGGAACAAAACTGGTTGGAGAACAAGTTTGATGACTTAACAGAAGTAGGCTTCAGAAGGTCGGTAATAACAAACTTTTCCAAGCTAAAGGAGCATGTTCTAACCCAATCGCAAGGAAAATAAAAAACCTTGAAAAAAGATTAGATGAATGGCTAACTAGAATAAACAGTGTAGAGAAGACCTTAAATGACTTGATGGAGCTGAAAACCATGGCATGAGAACTTCGTGATGCATGCACAAGCTTCAGTAGCCAATTCAATCAAGTGGAAGAAAGGATATCAGTGATTGAAGATCAAATTAATGTAATAAAGCGAGAAGACAAAATTAGAGAAAAAAGAGTAAAAAGAAATGAACAAAACCTCTAAGAAATGTGGGACTATGTGAAAAGACCAAATCTACATCTGATTGGTGTACCTGAAAGTGACAGGGAGAATGGAACCAAGTTGGAAAACACTCTTCAGGATATTATCCAGGAGAACTTCCCTAACCTAACAAGGCAGCCCAACATTCAAAGTCAGGAAATACAGAGAACACCACAAAGATATTCCTTGAGAAGAGGAACCCCAAGACACATAATTGTCAGATTCACCAAGGTTGAAATGAAGGAAAAAATGTTAAAGGCAGCCAGAGAGAAAGGTCGGGTTATCCACAAAGGGAAGCCCATCAGACTAACAGTGGATCTCTCGGCAGAAACCCTACAAGCCAGAAGAGAGTGGAGGCCAATATTTAATGTTCATAAAGAAAAGAATTTTCCACCCAGAATCTCATATCCAGCCAAATTAAGCTTCATAAATGAAGGAGAAATAAAATCCTTTACAGACAAGCAAATGCTGAGAGATCTTGTCATCACCAGGACTGCCTAACGAGAGCTTCTGAAAAAAGTACTAAATATGGAAAGGAACAACCAGTACCAGCCACTGCAAAAACATGCCAAATTATGAAGACCATCGATGCTATGAAGAAACTGCATTAATTAATGGGCAAAATAACCAGCTAATATCATAATGACAAGATCAAATTCAAACATAACAATATTAGCCTTAAATGTAAGTGGGCTAAATGCCCCAATTAAAAGACAGGCAAATTGGATAAGGAGTCAAGACCCAGTGTGCTATATTCAGGAGACCCATCTGACATTCAAAGATGCACACAGGCCAAAATAATGGGATGGAGAAAGATCTACCAAGTAAATAGAAAGCAAAAAAAAAAAGCAGGGGTTGCAATCCTCATCTCTGATAATATGGACTTTAAACCAACAAAGATCAAAAGAGACAAAGAGGGCCACTACATAACGGAAAATTCAAGAAGAAGAGCTAACTATCCTAAATATATATGCACCCAATACAGGAGCACCTAGATTTATAACACAAGCACTTAGAGACCTACAAAGAGACTTAGACTCCCACACAATAATAATGGGAGGCTTTAACACCTCACTGTCAATATTAGACAGATCAACGAGACAGAAGGTTAACAAGGATATCGAGGACTCAAACCCAGCTCTGCACCAAGCAGACCTAATAGACATCTACAGAACTCTCCACCCCAAATCAACAGAATATACATTCTTCTGAGCACCACATCGCACTTATTCTAAAATTGACCACACAATTGGAAGTAAAGCACTCCTCAGCGAATGTAAAAGAACAGAAATTACAACAAACTGTCTCTCAGACCACAGGGCAATCAAATTAGAACTCAGGATCAGGAAACTCACTCAAAACTGCACAACTACATGAAAACTGAACAACCTGCTTCTGAATGACTACTGGGTAAATAATGAAATGGAAGCAAAAATAAAGATGTTCTTTGAAACCAATGAGAACAAAGACACAATGTACCAGAATCTCTGGGACACATTTAAAGCAGTGTGTAGAGGGAAATTTATAGCACTAAATGTCTCAAGAGAAAGGAAGAAAGATCTCAAATCGACACCTTAACATGACAATTAAAAGAAATAGAGAAGCAAGAGCAAACACATTCAAAAGCTAGCAGAAGATAAGAAATAACTAAGATCGCATCAGAACTGAAGGAGATAGAGACACAAAAAACCCTTCAAAAAATCAATGAACCCAGGAGCTGATTTTTTGAAAAGATCAACAAAATAGATAGACTGCTAGCAAGACTAATAAAGAAGAAAGGAGAGAAGAATCAAATAGACACAATAAAAAATGATAAAGGGATATCACCACTGATCCCACAGAAATATAAACTACTATCAGAGAATACTATAAACACTTCTACACAAATAAATTAGAAAATCTAGAAGAAATGGATACATTCCTGGACACATACATCCTCCAAGACTAAACCAGGAAGAAGTTGGATCTCTGAATAGACCAATAACGGGTTCTGAAATTGAGGCAATAATTAATAGCCTACCGACCAAAAAAAGCCAAGGACCAGAAGGATTCATAGCCAAATTCTACCAGAGGTACAAAGAGGAGCTGGTACCATTCCTTCTGAAACCATTTCAATCAATAGAAAAAGAGGGAATCCTTCCTAACTCATTTTATGGGGCCAGCATCATCCTGATACAAAAGCCTTCTAGAGACACAACAAAAGAAGAATTTTAGGCCAATATGCCTGATGAACATAGATGCGAAAATCCTCAATAAAATACTGGCAAACCGAATTCAGCAGCGTATCAAAAAGCTTATCCATCACAATCAGGTCAGCTTCATCCCCGGTATGCAAGGCTGGCTCAACATATGCAAATCAATAAACGTAATCCATCCCATAAACAGAACCAATGACAAAAACCACATGATTGTCTCAATAGATATAGAAAAGGCCTGAGACAAAATTCAACAGGCTGTCATGCTAAAAACTCTCAATAAACTAGGTATTGATGGAACATATCTCAAAATAATAAGAGCTATTTGTGACAAACCTACAGTCAATATCATACTGAATGAGCGAAAACTGGAAGCATCCCTTTGAGAACCGGCACAAGACAAGGATGCCCTCTCTCGCCACTCCTATTCAACATAGTGTTGGAAGTTCTGGCTAGGGCAATCAAACAAGAAAAAGAAATAAAGGATATTCAATTAGGAAAAGAGGAAGTCAAATTGTCTCTGTTTTCAGATGACATGATTGTATATTTAGAAAACCCCATCATCTCAGTCCAAAATCTCCTTAAGCTGATAAGCAATTCAGCAAAGTCTCAGGATACAAAATCAATGTGCAAAAATCACAAGCATTCCTATACACCAATAATAGAGAGCCAAATTCTGAGTGAACTCCCATTCACAGTTACTACAAAGAGAATAAAATACCTAAGAATCCAACTTACAAAGGATGTGAACGACCTCTTCAAAGAGAACTATGAACCACTGCTCAATGAAATAAAACAGGACACAAACAAATAGAAGAACATTCCATGTTCATGGATAGGAAGAATCAATATTGTGAAAATGGCCATACTGCCTAAGGTAATTTATAGATTCAGTGCTATCCCCATCAAGCTAACACTGGCTTTCTTCACAGAATTGGAAAAAAACTACTTTAAAGCTCATATGGAACCAAAAAGAGCCCGCATAGCCAAGACAATCCTAAGCCAAAAGAACAAAGCTGGAGGCATCACGCTACCTGACTTCAAACTATACTACAAGTCTACAGTAATGAAAAAAGCATGGTACTGCTACCAAAACAGATATATAGACCAATGGAACAGAACAGAGGCCTCAGAAATAACACCACACATCTACAACCATCTGATCTTTGATGAACCTGACAAAAACAAGCAATAGGAAAAGGATTCCTTATTTAATAAACGGTGCTGGGAAAACTGGCTAGCCATATGTAGAAGCTGAAACTGGATCCTTCCTTACACCATATACAAAAATTAACTCAAAATGGATTAAAGACTTAAATGTCAGACTTATCACCATAAGAACCCTAGAAGAAAACCTAGGCAATACTATTCAGGACATAGGCATGGTCAAAGACTTCATGACTAAAACACCAAAAGCAATGGCAACAAAAAACAAAATTGACAAATGGGATCTAATTAAACTAAAGAGCTTCTGCACTGCAAAAGAAACTACCATCAGAGTGAACAGGCAACCTACAGAATGGGAGAAAATCTTTGCAATCTACCCATCTGACAAAGGGCTAATATCCAGAAT
>NW_012102432.1:685888-728281 GCF_000951045.1 Mandrillus leucophaeus
AAACAAATTTACAAGAAAAAAACAAACAACCCCATCAAAAAGTGGGCAAAGCATATGAACAGACATTTCTCAAAAGAAGACATGCATACAGCCAACAGACACATGAAAAAATGCTCATTATCACTGGTCATCAGAGTAATGCAAATCAAAACCACAATGAGATATCATCTCAGTTAGAATGGTGATCATTAAAAAGTTAGGAAACAACAGATGCTAGAGAGGATGTGGTGAAATAGGAATGCTTTTACATTGTTGGTGGGAGTATAAATTAGTTCAGTCATTGTGGAAGACAGTGTGGAGATTCCTCAAGGATCTATAACTAGAAATATCATTTGATCCAGCTATCCCTTTACTGGGTATATACCCAAAGGATTATAAATCATGCTGCTATAAAGACACATGCACAGGTATGCTTATTGCGGCACTATTCACAATAGAAAAGACTTGGAACCAACACAAATATCCACCAATGATAGACTGGATTAAGAAAATGTGGCACATATACACTATGGAATACTTGGAATACTATACAGCCATAAAAAAGAATGAGTTCATGTCCTTTGCAGGAACATAGATGAAGCTGGAAACCATCATTCTAAGCAAGCTATCACAAGGACAGAAAACCAAACACTGCATGTTCTCACTCATAGGTGGGAGTTGAACAATGAGAACACATGGACACAGGACAAGGAACATCACAAACCAGGGCCTGTCGGGGTGTGGGGGGCTGGGGGAGGGATAGCATTAGGAGAAATACCTAATGTAAACGACAAGTTGATGGGTGCAGCAAACCAACATGGCACACGTATACCTATGTATCAAACCTGCACGTTGTGCACATGTACCCTAGAACTTAAAATATAAAAAATACATAAAATAAAATAAAAATAAAAATAAACAAATGAATAAGTAATGCCTCCTGGAACTAATAAACAATGATAGCAGTGTTGCAGGATACAAGGTGAGTATACAAAGTCAATTGCTTTCCTAAATATCAGCAAAAAAACAAGTGAGATTTGAAATTAAAAACACATTACCATTTATATTATCACCCCCTAAAAATGAAATACTTAGTTTTAAATCTAACAAGATATGTATGAGATCTATATATGGAAAACTACAAAACTCTGATAAAATATACATAAAAAAATGAAATAAATGGATGTTCTATGTTCATGAATAGGAAGACTCAATATTATCAAAATGTTGGTTCTTTCTAACTCAAACTATACATGTAATGAAATTCCAATCAAAATCTCAGCAAATTATTCTGTACATATAAGCAAACTGACTTTAAAGTTTATATGAAGAAGTAAAAGACCCAGAATAGCCAACTCAATAATGAATGAGAAGAAAAACGCTGGATGTTATTTGAATTCAAGACTTACTTCAAAGCACAATAATCAACAGTGTGCTACTGGCAAAGGAATAGGCAAATAAATTAATGGAATAGAACAGAGGGCCCAGAAATGGAACCACATAAATATCATCAACCAATGTTTGATAAAGGAGCAAAGGCAATACAATGGAGAGAAGATAGTCTTTTCAAAACAATGATGCTGACATCCACATGCAAAAAAAAAAAAAAAAATGAATCTAGACCCAGATCTTGCATCCTTTACAAAAATTAACTCAAAATGCCCTGTAGACCCAGATATAAAATTTTAAAACTATTAAATTTCTAGAAAATAACATAGAAAAAATACTTAGATGACCTTCGGTATGGTGATGACTTTTTAGGTACAACATCAAAGGCACAATACATGAAAAAAAAAAAAAGATATAGTGAACTTCATTCAGATTGAAAACTTTGGCTTGACTCTGTTAAAGACAATGTCAAGATAATGAGAAGATAAGACACAGACTGGGAGAAAATATTTACAAAAGAAACACCTAATGAAAGATTTTTAACCAAAATATACAAAGTACTCTTAAAACTCACCAATAAGAAATGTTACAACTCAATTAAAACAGGGGTAAAAAACCTGAATTGATACTTTACCAAAGAAGATATAAAGATGGAACGCAAGCATATAAAAAGATGTTCAACATATGTCATTAGGTAATTGCAGATTAAAACAATGAGCTACCACTGCGTACCTACTAGGATGGTTAAAATCCAAAATACGGACAACATCAAATGCTGGTAAGGATGTGGAACAACAGGGACTCCCTTTCATTGCTGGTGGGAATGCAAAATACTATAGCCACTTTGGAAAACAGTTTCCCAGTTTTGTACAAAACTAAACATAGCATTACCATATGATCCAGAAATCACGCTCCATGGTATTTATGCAAATGAATCCAAAATATATGTTCACACCAAAACTTGAGCATAGCTGTTTATAGCAGCTTTATTCATAATTGCCAAAATATTGAAGCAACCAAGATGTCCTTTAGTAGATGAATGAAATGAACTGTGGTACAGCTGGACAATGGAATATTATTCAGCACTAAAAAGAAATGAGTTATCAAGCTATAAAAAAACTCAGGGGAAACTTAAATGCATATTTCTAGGTTTACAAAGCCAGTTTTGAAAGACTGCATACTGTATGATTCCAACTATATGTTATTATGGAAAAGGGAAAACCATAGAGACACTAAAAAATCAGTGGTTGCCAGGGGTTAGGAAGGGTTGACAGATGAATGGACAGTGCACAGTTGATTTTTAGGGGTAAAATTATTCTGTATTACACTACAATGATGAATACATGTTATTATAAATTTCAAAAAATTCATAAAATTTCCAACAACTAGTGAATCCTAATGTACTTTGTAATAATGTATCAGTGTAAGTTCATCTCTTGTAACAAATGTAAAACTATGATGTAAGATGTTGATAGCTGAGCAGGTTGTACACATGTGGGAGCAGGAATTATGTGGGAACTCTATGCTTGCAGCTCAATTGCGCTATGAACCTAAAACTATTGTAAAAAATAAAATTTATTATTTTTAAAAAGAGATGCCAGCAAAAAAATGACAGCACGAACCTGTAAAATTCCTCTTCTTTATAAAAGCAATAAGAACTATAGAAAAAAATGGTTGAAATCAACTTTTTCGGAGCTCTGGAAATTATCAGACTTGCAGCAAAAACAGGGAATATTTATTCAAGGAAAAAACAATATATTGATAAGGAAAGTGAGTTTTGTTGTATTTTAACTTATATCTATCTTCATACCTTTTTTCAGTCCTGGTGTAACTTTAAACATCTATAGATTACAATCATGGTAAAAACCAGTAGTCTGACAGTCCATGGAGGAAGAAGAAAAAGATCAGAGGCAGTACAAGGTTGCATTCCCAAAGAACTGTTATAATTTGTCATCTCTGGTGGTTCCCAAATGAACCCACTCACAAAGTTGTCTTAATTTGACCTGACTTAAACAGCCTTCTTCCCAGGAGAATTTTATAAAAGCAGTTAGAGACAATTGAATGTTGTGGCATCTTAGGTGGTGAATAAGATGGAGTAAACCATAGACTAACAAAAAGTTTAACAGAAAAATCTTGGAAATAAGATGTCCAAAAGGGACTTTGACAAACTCTAACACATCTTTGGGAATCTAGAAGGCTATGTGAAAATATAGAGCAGTGAACAGGCTCAGAACTGTACGTATACCTCAGAAAGTTCTAAGCTGTCACTGCTGTCTAAGCACAAGTTTCTCTGTAAGCAAAAAGTGAGGGCTAAGGAAGAGTTTTAAAGTATCTGACTGAGTGTTCAAGAAATGCTTCAACCCAAGAAAAGAACCCCTCAGCAAAGCCTGGAAGATGTATTGGTTCCAGGCAATTAATGAAATTGCTATCCAACTGCTAGCTGATTACTAAGGTAAGCAGAGCTGAGAATTCAGTGTCCATAACACAAGGAATATAAACTTTACAGAATTCGTTCAGATAAGTCACTAAATAACAAACAGTAACAATAACAAGAACAGCAAACAACCACAACAACAAATTCTGAGGAAGGGGAGCAATCTGATTTCCAGAGTTATCACACTGTATTTTTTAAATATCTAGTATTAACAAATAGTTACAAGACATGCAAGAAAGAAGAAAATATGGCCCATATGCAGGGGGAGGCAGAAAGTCAAAAGAAACCTTCCCAGAGAATACCATATATTGGATTTACTAGAAAAGACTTTAAATCAGTTATTTTAAAAATTAACAAAGAACTACACAACTAAATGAAAGTATGAGAATAATATATGACCAAATGTGGAGTATTAATAGATAGAAATAATAGAAGAAATAACCAAATAGAAGTTCTGAAAGGGTATAATAAGTAAAATTTATAAATCAGTAAAGGATCTCAACTGCAGATTTAAGCAGGGAGAAGAAGGAATCAGTGAACTTGAAGATAGGCCAATTAAGATTATCCGATCTCAGAAAAAGAAAAAAAAGAAGAAATAAAAAAAAAACAGACTATCAGATACCTGTTGGCCATCACCAAGCATAACAACATATCCATAATGGGAGTCACAGAAGGAGACAAATGAGAAAAAGGGTAAAAAATATATATATTTAAAGAAATAATGACCATTCAAGCTTCCCAAATTTAATCAATAACATAAATCTACATATCTAAGAACCTCAATAAACTCCAAGTAGAATAAACACAAGCAAATTTACAACTAGACACATCACAATCAAACTATTGGAAGGCAAAAAATCATCTTGAAAGTGGCAAAACAAAGAAAGAAGTGATTGATTACATACAAGGAATTCTTAATAAGGTCAACAGCTGTTATCTAACCAGAAACCATGGAGGCCACAGCACAGTGGGAACTGTATGTTAAAAGTGAAAAGACTGTCAACCAAGCAAAACTTACTTAACAGGATAGTAAAACTATCTTTCAAAAATGAAAAAGAAATTTAGACATTCCTAGATAAACAAAAACTGAAAGAAGCAATTGCTAGCTGACCTACCCTATAAGAAACACTAAAGCCAGTCTCTTAGGCTGCTATGGAAAGAGACTAAAGAGTAACTCGAATCCACATGAAGAAATAGAGAGCACCAATAAATGTTTTTAAATAGGTAAATATGAGTTAGTAAAAATCTATTATTTGTAATATTTTTCTCCTATCTGATTTAGAAGACAACTGCGTACATCAAAAATCATAAATCTGTGTCTATAGGCACATAGTGTATAAAGATGAAACTTGTTACAATAATAATACAAAGATAGAGGAACAGAACTATATAAGAGCAACTTTTTGCATGCTATTGAAACTAGGCCAGGCACAGTGACTCAAACCTGTAACCTCAGCACTTTGGGAGGGCAAGGCAAAGATCAGTTGAGTCCAGGAGTCCACCACAAGCCTAGGCAACATAACAAAACCCTGTCTCTACAAAAAATAAAAATTAGCTGGGTGCAGTGGTACATGCCTGCAGTCCCAGCTACTCAGGAAGCTGAGGTGGGAGGATTGCTTGAGCCCAGGAGTTCGAGGCTGCAGTGAGCTATAATTGTGCCACTGCACTCCAGCCTGGATGACAGAGGAAGACACCAACTTTAAGAAAAAAGAGAGAGAGAGAAAAGAAAAGAAAAAAAACTAGGCTGGCATGAATCTGAACTGGGTTGATATAAATTAAAATGTTAATTATAATCCCTAGGAAAATAACTCAAAACTGTATAGTAAAAGAAATGACAAAAGAATTAAAATGTTATTACAATAATAGACTGGAAAATATCTATTAACACAAAAGAAGGTACTAATGGAGGAATTAAACACACACTCAAAAAGACATAAGATGTATTGAATATAAACAGCAAAGTGGTACAAGTTAGGTTCTTTTTCATCAGCAATTAAACTTTAATGAAATTAGGTTAAAGTCTCCAGAAAGCAGAATGGATTCTAAAAATGATCCAAATATGATGTCTGTAACTCACTTTAGATTTAAAGAACCAAAGAGATTGAAAGTGAAAGGACAGAAAAAAACATTCCCTGAGAACAGTAAACCAAAACAGAGTTGGAGTAGCTATATTATAATCAGATAAAATATATTTTAAGGCAAAAATTGTTGCAAGAGATAGAAAAAGTATATTCTATGGGCCGGGAGCGGTGGCTCACCCCTGTAATCCCAGCACTTTGGGAGGCCAAGACAGGCGGATCACGAGGTCAAGAGATCAAGACCATCCTGGCCAACATGGTGAAACTCAGTCTTTACTAAAAACACAAAAATTAGCCCAGCATGGTGGTGCATGCCTGTAATCCCAGCTACTCGAGAGGCTGAGGCAGGAGAACTGCTTCAACCCAGGAGGCAGAAGTTGCAGTGAGCCAAGATCGCGACACTGCACTCCAGCCTGGGCGACAGAGCAAGACTCCATCTCAAAAGAAAAAAAAAAAAAAGAAAGAAAAAGGATATATATAATGATAAAAGGTCAATCAATCAAGGAGACACAATAATTATAAATGTATACGTACCTTACAGCAGATCACAAAATACATGAAGTACAACTAACATAACTGAAGAGGGAAAAACAAACATTTCAACAATAGTAGCAAAAGACTTTAATACCCCATTTTCAATAATAGAGAAAGTAACTAGACAGAAGGTCAATAATGAAATATAGAACTTTAACAAAGCGTAATCCAGTTACACATACTGAAATTCAAAACAGAAATAGAAAATCTAAATAGATCTAAAACAGGTAAAGAGATTAAAGCAATAATGTAAAAAATAAATCAAAAGCCTACCGCAAAGAAAAGTGGAATTTACTGACGAATTCTACCAAATATCTAAAGACGAATTAATACTATCTCGTAACAAACTCTTCCAAAATACAGAAGAGGAGAAAACACTTCATAACTCGTTTCATGAGGTTAGTATGTCTCTGACACCTAAAACAGACTAACACATTACAAGAAAAGAAAACTACGAAACAACATCCCTATGAATTTAGATGTAAAAAAAAATCCCCAATAACATGTAAATCTTACAATATATAAATAGAAGCATACACCACAATCTAGTGAGATTTATCTCGCAAGCCTGAGACTGGTTAAGCATATGAAAATAAATCAACGTAATACATAATATTAATAGAATAAAGAACAAAAACCACATAATCATCTCAATAGACACAGACAAAACATTTTACAAAATCCAACACGTTTTCATGATAAAAACCCTAAGAAAGTTAGGAATGGAACGAAACTTCCTTAATTTGTTAAAAAGCATTGATATGGTTTGGCTCTATGTCCCCAAGCAAATCTCATCTCGAATTGTAATAATCCCCATGTGTCATTGGAGGGACCAGGTGGGAGGTAATTGAATCATGAGGGCAGGTTTTTCCATGCTGTTCTAGTGATAGTGAATAAGTCTTATGAGATCTGATGGTTTTATAAAGGGGATTTCTGCACATGCCCTCCTGCCTGCTGCCACGTAAGATATGACTTTGTTCCTCCTTCAGCCATGATTGTGAGGCCTCTCCAGCCATGTGAAACTGTGAGTCCATTAAACCTGTTTCCTTTACAAATTACCCAGTCTCAGGTATGTCTTTATTAGCAGCATGAGAACAGACTAATACAGGCATCTACAGAAAACCTACAACTAATGCCACAACTAACGGTTAAAGACTGAAATCTTTCTGACTAAGACAAGGAATAAGACATGGCTAGTTTGCCACTTCCACATATCATTGTACTAGAAATGCCAGCCAAAGAAAATATACAAGTAAAAATAAATAAATAAAGCATCCAGATCAGAAAGGAAAAAGTAAAACTATCTAGTGTAAGTATGAAATTATATTGTATATAGAAAATCTAAGAAATCTACCAATAAAAACAAAGAGTAGAAGTAATAAGTGAGTCTATTGAGATTTCAGGATACAAGATTAATACACAAAAATCTATTGTACTTCTATATGCTAACACTAAATAATTGAAAATAATATTTAGAAAACAGTTCTATGCACAATAATATCAAAAAATGAAATAGAAATAAATTCAGCAAAGAAGTATAAATTTTGTACAATGAAAAGTAAAAAACATTGTCAACAGAAATACTGAACATTTTGAGTAATAACAGAGTACGTAAGGGCAGCTTTGAAGTTGTTTGTAAATTTTTACATGTTGATATAAATTGTTGTTGCACAGGTATATATAATTTGTAAAATTTCATTCAGTTATATACTTTGGGCATTTTATTGTATGTGTGTAAGGATGCCCAAAATAAAAAACGAATCAAATCATATGGCGTGATTGTTAATATTGAGTGTCAACTTGATTGGATTGAAAGATACAAAGTATTGTTCCTGGGTGTGTCTGTGAGGGTGTTGCCAAAGGAGATTAACATTAAGTCAGTAGACTAGGAGAGGCCGACTCACCCTCCGACTGAGTGGATATCATCTAAGCAGCTGCCAGCGTGGCTAGAATAAAACAGGTAGAAGAAAGTGGAATGAGGAGACTTGCTAGGTCCTCGCCTTCATCTTTTTCCCATGCTGGATGCTTCCTGCCCTCAAACCTCAGACTCCAAGTACTTCATGTTTTAGACTCGAATTTACACCAGTGATTTGTCAGGCACTCTTGGGCCTTCAGCCACAGACTGAATGCTGCACTGTTGGCTTCCCTACTTTTGAGGTTTTGGCACTTGGACTGGCTTCCTTGCCCCTCAGGTTGCAGACGGCCTATTGTGGGACTTTCCCTTGTGACTGTGTGAGTCAATTCTCCTAATAAACTCCCCTTCATACTAATATTTACATGTATCCTATCAGTTTTATCCCTTTCAAGAACCCTAATATGTATGGTATTTTGTTTGCATTCCCATTATGAAACATAATGCATTTAAAACAAAAAAGACAAGTATACTATAATGAAGATATTGAAATTCAAAATATACAATCTAATAAAGAGTATCCAACAGTAGAAAATGAATTTAAATCACTGGGTCTGAGTAAAATACATACTAAAATAATAAAGGGTTCTGTTAATATAATCTCAAAGCTAATTCTGAAATTGCCATGGACTTATATTAGGGAGATATTCTGGTTCTCGTAAGGAAAAAAAAAAGGTTACAGAACTAATTCGTTTAGAAAGGTGAAATTGATCTATATCATAAATCAATAACATCTTGGTCTCTAGTACCATTCCCCACCAAATAGAAAGACAGCTCTTCAGACATATGGCTGACTCCAGGCCTGTGGTAAGGTAGTATGCAGAGAAAACTCAAACTGTGCTTCTCCTCTGCTCTCACACTGTAACAGTCATCAACACGGAAGAAGATTTCTGTTACCATATGTGTGGGATTGTTTTTCACAGACACCAAAAAGTGGACACCAGTCCCCAAGACTGAGCCTCACACATGCCAGTCACAAGTGTAGGTGTCCAGAATTTCTGACCACCTGGCTTCAAGTTGGGGTTCCCATGACCCCCTCTTTGGGTTCGATTAATTTGCAGGAGGGACTCATAAAACTCAAGGACACACTTACATTTACTGGTTCATTATGGAGGCCATTGCAAAGGGTACAGATGCAGAGGTGCATAGGGCGAGGTATGGGGGAAGCGGCAGGGAGCTTCCATGACCTCCCTGAGTGAGCCACCTTCCAGGAATCCCCATGTGTTGAGCTATCTAGAAGCTCTCTGAACCCAGTTTTCTTGATTTTCTTCTTTTTTCTTTTTTTCATGGAGAACTCAGGACATCAACATTCCTCCCCCTAGGGTATAGTGTGGGACTCTCTCCTGGGAGGTTCTTAAGACCTCAAGTCCTACCTTGGAGCAGATAAAAGGAGGGCAGGAGAAAGGTAGAGGCCTGCCTCTGAGGCTTAACACACCCAACATTGTAACAAAAGACTATAACAAGAACTATGAGAGCTATGAGCCAGGAACCATGGACAAAAACCAATGTACATCGTAACAAAACAAGTAGGAGCAAAATGAACCTGGAACTTGCTGTTATTCCTCAAATAAGTAAATGCTAAAACAACCAACAACTACAAAAACAATATATGTCTGTTACAAGTGGAAAGGAGCTCCCATTGGCTCAATCTAGGCCAATTTAACCACCAAATTAAATATGGACAGCAATTAAATAGAGGCCGCTGAAAACACAGGAATCCATGAGTCTGTACTAATAACAAATAGATAACTAACCAACTATTTGAATAAATACATAAATAGTGGAGAAGAGAGGGCTCTCACAGTAGGATCCCTAGAGCCTATAGGAAAATATGATAGGAAAGGTGGAGGCAGAAAATCACCATTTAGTGCCATCAGGGCAAAGGTAATTTCAAACGAGCATTACCAATGAGGGCAAAACATAGGGAGAAAATTTGATGAGGACCAACCAAAATTATCTGCATAATCTTAAAGTTTCTCCCTCAGACTCTGTAGTTGCAAGATAAAATAATTACAACCATACAATAATAAACTGGACAAGATCATCAATGATGCTTGCTTTGATCCAAATTAATATCTATTGAGGAGCAGATGGGCATCCAACACGTACCTTCAGAAGTGATGTCCTCAGAGGAATACAGCATTTCTTCTGTTCCAACCTGGAATGCGTATATTGATTTTAATCATGAGGAAGTGTCAACCATCCTGAAATGAGGAACGTTGTATTAAAAGGAAGTGATACTGAATTCTTGAAAAATGCCAATGTCATAAAAATAGAATAAAAGCTGTAAAAATTCTTCCCATTGGAAGTAGGTTAAAGAAATAACAATTAGATGCAATACCTAATCCTAAAAGGTCCTTAAATGGAAAAAATGAGTAAAAAACATTATCAAAGCACATAACAAAATTGAAATATGCGCATTATATTAGATAAAATTATTGTATCAATGTTAATTTTACTAAAACTGATAACAGTATCAGAGAGAGAGAATGATAAATATTGAAGCAAATGGCATAACACATTAACAATAGGTAAATCTGGTTAAGGGATATATTGGCATTATATAAACACTATTTATTTCTATTGCTGTAATTTATTTCCAAATAAAATGTTTTGAAAATTAAAAATCAAAATTAAATCTGTGATAGTTGTCCTTACAACTTAATTAAAATTAATTAAGGGACTCCATATTCCAAAAATTTGTTAAACACTCTTTTATTTAATCCTAAGAATGACATTTTCCAAATAACTGAGCAGGCTTAGGAAAATCTGTTCTTGGTTCTATTTTTCTAAAAATTTTATTAAATCGGCCTGGCGCGGTGGTTCTTGCCTGTAATCCCAGCACTTTGGGAGGCTGAAGCAGGTGGATCACCTGAGGTCAGGTGTTTGAGAACAGCCTGGCCAACATGGCAAAACCGTGTCTCTACTAAAAATAGAAAAATTAGCTAGGTGTGGTAGCGCACACCTGTAATCCTAGCTACTCAGGGGACTGAGGTAGAAGAATCACTTGAACCTGGGAGGTGGAAGTTACAGTGAGCCATGCCACTGCGCTCCAGCCTGGACAGAGCAAGACTCCATCTCAAAAAAAATTAAAAATTAAAAATTAAAATAAATAAAAAATAAATCTCTTTTTTCAGTAAATATAAGGAACACTGATCAAAGTTCTTTGCATAAAAAATATGCCCAAAACACATACACACACAAGGGCTTGCATGTATAGAAAAACTCATATAAGTTTATTCAAGTAATAAGTAGTTAAAAATAATAAAATTTAGTAGCATTTTTCATGGCATAATTCTAGAAGGGATCTATAACTCATTTATAATTATCCTGATATTCTATAATGCTCAAACAAAAGCCTTTAAGATAAAATTTAACTTATATAAACATAAAATCCTGTATTTTGGTTGAATAACCAGTTTCGTGTTTAAGATAGAACCAAAATTTGAAATCAGGCCTTATAAAAAATTTAAAAAGTCAAGTTGGTTACAAGCTTATTAGGTACTAATACTTACTAAACAAACATAGCTGTCACAAAATGCTATGAGAAAGTGCTATACAGCATTTATAAAGTGTAGCCACTAGATCAAGAAAAGTCAAAATTTCCACTGTCACACACCAGAGTTGTTGATTTTGGGGAGCCACATATTAGACAAGACAACAGCAAGCTCTGGAGTAATTACAGGATTAAAGGTCTAAGATCTACAGCAATCTTTTTCTTTCTTTCTTTTTTTTCAAGTATCAAGCATCTACAATGTGCATTGTCTAAGAATACTTACAGTCAGATGAACCCATAGTCCCTGCCTTCAAGGAATACTGCAGTTTTCTGGCATACTCCTCAATCACACTGCCCTCCTCCAGGTTCTGCCCCCTAAGCCCCTAATAGCAGGCTCCATCTCACTCCAGGCTCTGCTGTTACCCTCTTTCTGCTTAGGCAAAGCTCAAAGAGTCTAGATGAGGATCAAGTCAACCCACCTGGTGCTGTGGCTATAACTACTCCCCCAGGAATTAGACTACCTCTAGGTACAGTGGTTAAGGCCCTAGAGTTCTTGCCTGTATGCAATTTCTCTAAGGCTATGTCTGGCTGTGAATATTTCTGTATTTTGAGAGACTGATTGCTACTCCTAAATTCTAACTCTGCCACTGGGCTGTTGTTACAAATCCCCTTGATCATGACCATCTGCTTGGCTCACTGTTATTACCAGCACAGATTTAATGTCCTGGAAATCCACCTACCTATCAGGACACCTCTTAGACCTCCTTGGCACTGGCAGTTTCTCTAGACCATTGCCTACCTAAAACTACACTCTTGAGTTTGTCCCTGGAAACCCAGTTACATGTGTAAGCCTCTAAGTCTCAGTGCCTTCTGTATCAGATCTTTTCTTCGATTAAAAAAAAAAAAAATGCATCATTATACTAATAATTGCAGGACACTAAGAGAGAAGGAGAACAGGGCAAATTTTGATAATGGTTCTAAGGGGTAAAAACAAAGTACTGCACAATTCTTATGTGGTTTTCAACTGATTAAGGATTCAAAAAGTCATTTAAAAAGGAAGTGATACTTGATCTTGGTTTTCCATAGCCCACAAACACAATAAAGCAACTACACAATCAAGTCTACAAAACGACCAGCTAACAACATGATGACAGGATCAAAAACTCACATATCAATACTAACCCTATATGTAAATGCTCTACTTAAAAGAAATAGAGTGGAAAGCTGAATAAAAAGGCAAGACCCAACTGTCTGCTATCGTTAAGAGACCTGTCTCACATGTAATGATACTCACAGGCTCAAAGTAAAAAGATGAAGAAAGATCTACCATGCAAGCAGGCAACAAAAGAGAGCAGGAGTCACAATTCTTATAATAGATAAAACAGACTTTAAACCAAAAACAATCAAGTAGGACACAGAAAGACATTAATAATGATAAATATTTCAATTCAACATGAAGACGTAACTATCCTAAATATACACACACTCAACATTGGAGCACCGAGATTCATAAAAACAAGTTTGTCTTGACCTATGAAAACACTTAGACAGTCACACAATAATAATAAGAGACTTCAACACCCCACTGAAAGTGTTAGACAGATTATTGAGGCAGAAAATTAACAAAGAAATTCGGGACTTAAATTCAACATTAGACCAACTGGACCTAATAGACAGCTACACCCAACAACCACAGGATATACATTCTTCTCATCAGCACACAGAATATATTCTAAGGTTGACCACATTCTCAATCATAAAGCAAGTCTCAATAAATTCAAAACAATCAAAATCACCCAAAGCACATTCTTGGACCACAGTGAATAAAAGTAGAAGTCAATGCCAATAAGATCTCTCAAAACTACACAAATACTTGGAAATTAAACAACTTGCTTCTGAGGAACTCTTTAATCAACAATGAAATTAAGGCAGAAATAAAAAAATCTTTGCAATTAATAAAAATAGAAACACAACTTACCAAAATCTTTGGGATGCAGCTAAAACAGTGTTGAGGAAAGTTTATAGCACTAAACGCATTCATCAAGCAATTAGAAAGATCTCAAATTAACAATCTCACATCACACCTAGAGGAACTAGAGAAAAAGAACAAATCAAATCCAAAGTTAACAGAACAAAAGAAATAACTAAAATCAGGAAGGACTGAATGAAATTGAGAAGCAAAAATCTATTCACAAGATCCATGAGCCAAGCACAGCGTAATCCCAGCACTTCGGGAGGCCGAGGTGGGTGGATCACTTGAGCTCAGGGGTTCAAGACCAGTCTGGCCAACATGACAAAACCCCGTCTCTACTAAAAAGACAAATAAAATTTGTGAGGCATAGTAGTGTGTGCCTGTAATCTCATCTACTCAGAAGACTGAGGCAGGAGAATTACTTGAACCCAGGAGGCAGAGGTTGCAGTGAACCGAGATTACACCACTGCAGTTTTGCTGGGGCAACAGAGTGAGATCCCATTTCAAAAACAATAAATAAACAAAAGAAAAGAAAAAAGAATCATGAAACCAAGAGCCAAGAGTTGGTTTCTTGAAAGAATAAATGAGACTGATAGACTAGATTATCAAAGGGAAAAAAAAGATCCAAATGAGCACAATCAGAAATGACAAAGATGACATTGCAACTGATCCCACAGAAATATAAAAGATCCTCAGAGACTATTATGAACACCTCTAGGCAAACAAATTAGGATATCTTGAGGAAATGGATAAATTCCTGTCAACACACAACCTCCCAGTATTAAACCAAGAAGAAAGTGAAAACCTGAACAGACCAATAATAAGTTCCAAAATTTAAGCAGTAATAAAAAAACTACCAACCAAAAAAAAAAAAAAAAAAAAAAAGCCCTGCACCAGATGAATTCACAGCTGAATTCTGCCAGACATACAATTATTTTTGGAAACTATTTCAAAATATCAAGGAGGGGGCTCCTCCCTAACTCGTTCTACAGAGCTAGCATTAGCCCGATACCAAAATCTGCCAGAGATACACACAAAAAAAGAGAAACTCAGGCCAATATCCCTGTTGAACGCAGACAAAAATATCAACAAAATACCAGTGAACTGAATCTAGCAACACATCAAAAAGCTAATTTGCCACAATTAAGTAGGCTTTATTCTTGAGATTCAAGGTTGGTTCAACACACACAAATCAATAAACATGATTCACCCCATAAACAGAATTAAAAACAAAAACCATACGATCATCTCAGTAGATGCAGAAAAAGCTTTCAATAAATCCAACATCCTGTCATGAATTAAAAAAAAAAAAATACCATCAACAGTCTAGGCATCAAAGGAACATACCTCAAAATAATAAGAGCAATCTATCCAAATCCACAGCCAACATCATACTAAACGAGCAAAAGCTGGAACCATTCCCCTTGAGAACTGGAGCAAGGCAAGGATGCCCACTTCACCACTTCTATTCAACATAGTATTGGAAGTGCTTGCCAGAGCAATCAGGCAAGAGAAAGATATAAAAGGCATCCAAATAGAAAAAGAAGTCGAACTCTCTTTGTGGATGATAGGATTCTATACATAGAAAACCCTAACGACTCTGCCAAAAGTCTCCTAGAACTGATAAGCAACTTCAGTAAAGTTTCAGGATACAGAATCAAGTACAAAAATCAGTTGCATTTCTATACACCAATAATATATGCTAGCTGAGAGCCAAATCAAGAACATCAATCCCATCTACAATAGCCACAAAAAAGAAGTACCTAGGACTACAACTAACCAAGGGGATAAAAGATCTCTATAAGGAGAACTACAAAACACTTCTCAAAGAAATCATAGGCAACACAAATAAATGGAAAAATATTCCATGCTCATGGATTAGAAGAACCAATATCATTAAACTGGACAGTATTTTTAATTCTGTGAAAAATGACATTAGAAGTTTGATAGACATAGAAATGTGGAAAAGCAACGCTATTACAGAGTACAAAGTTACAAATGGAAAAATATTCACTATTCATCAAGTAATGATTTTTTTGAAATAATTATTAAATATTAAATATAATTACTTAATGAGAATGAAAAAAGTCACAAATGCACTTTACAAAGCTGAGAAGTACCACAAATACCATAAAATCCAGAAAAATAACATAATACTAATTTCTTATCTGACATATCTGTATAATACAGTTTTCCTACAGTTTTTTGGCTATAAACTCTTTAATTACTTATCTATATAACTGATTTTGTAATATTTTTCTAGAGAGAATAGAAAGATATTTTAATCTTGACGTGGTTGATCAAAACATATTTTTCATTATTTTTAGTATAGAACGTTTCCTTTGATTTCACAACTCATTACATGTAATGTCACATAAATTTTTAGGACTGTTACAAAATTTGGAGAAATACCTGTCCATGTCACTTTCTCATAAAAGATCTGTGCACTGCTTGTAGCACTGTTACACATGTTTGTCCTAAAAACACAGAAAATCTTATAAATTCTATGTTGCATAAGTCAATCAAAAAAGGAAAAATGTATATGTTGTAACAATTTTACATACCATATTATGAAGTATATATCTGATAACAGAGAGCTTCTGTTTTAACTAAGTGTTAGCAAAAACAAAATCATTTACTACAATTGAATAGGAACAACTGAAAGAACTTTCTACAGATCAGCTTCTGGCTCTGGGATCCATAGGATATTGTTATATCAAAGTACAGCCTCAGATCCTGTCATTATGTTTTAATGCTGGTAAGTAGGCCCAGAGAAAAGCAGAAAGATTTCTGGAACTTACTCCTGCACTGAGCAAGCTTGAAATAACTATACATAAATGACTACAAACCACATAATTATCCCACTGAATTCAAACTAAATATATTCCCAACTCAGCTCCATCCTTAGCTCAATTCCAAAAATGTCTACAGCTATTCCCAACATGGGGAAGAAAGCAAAGGTTAAGACAGCGTAGTAAAGTACAGTAGAGTATCTTGTTTTTGTAAAATTATTTTACAAAATCTCATTTTTTAAAAAACAATCATAATCATGTAAACACATTGCGAAAGCCCACCCAGGGCCTTAAAGGGGCCCATACCAGAGAGGACCTTGAAGCTAGAGCTTCATTAGCTTCACAGTAAGTACACCCTGGCATCAAGGCATCTCCAGGCAGAGGAAATTGGCAGTTTCATCCTGAACTTTTGGAGTCTACTGCCCCATCTAGTAAACTATCAGTTTTATCTAATAGCTTATCACACAATTAGAAGTGTAAGGAGGACTCACAGTCCCATTATATTCTTAATACCAATTCTGAGAATCAAACTTTAGAATGCCATTTGTTAAAACAGGAGGATACCCAGGGCACAGTAACTAGGAAGGTGTGAAGAGGCAAAACAAAAATAGTTATTAGAACTTGTATATTTAACATGTCAGAGATGACTTAGTGACCAAATAAGACCTTCTGCAAAATGTGAAATTTTCTCATGCAAATGAGAAACCAGATTCATTTTCATTCTTTGGGGCAGGAGAAGAACCAGGATGCGGTTTGAAGGCTTAATGTAATATATATATATATAAAAAATATATATCATTAATAATGCATATTTGATTACATGTTGAAATGATCATATTTTGCACAGTTTGGGTTAAATAACATATGAATTTCACGGTTTTTTATGGTTTTAATTTGGCTTCTAGAAATTTAAAAAATATATATATAGCTTGCATTTGTGACTTGCATTACATTGCTATTGGACAGCACTAGTGGAAGGTTTCAGCCTCACTAAGATAACTCCTAAGTCCTCAAAGCCATTGCAATTTTACCAAAAGCTGAGGCAGCAAAGCTATTTTATATTTAGGCAGCTTTTACTTGAAATTATCTTCTCTTAATTTTAATGCTTTTACTGTACCTGTTTCATTGGTGTCACTTGGTTTTTTTCTTCAATAAGGAAAATGAGCTTCTATAGTGTTCAAAGAATAGCCCAATAAAGATCCATTACCGTCTCTTTACTCAATAGCAGTAGATGGGTCATAATGGTATGTCTGACATTAGCCGGTTTATACAGTGATTTTTTTTTTCTTATCAGCCACTTAATAAAATGAATTTCTATCACAGCATCTTTAAAATGTTAAAACTCTTACAGCTGTCTTCAAAGACCTATTTTGAACTAAATATGTTATCAATCAAAATACTCATTAATATTCGATGCAAGCTTACATGAAGAGAGAGATTAAATCATTGAGGCATCTGGGCCTCTTATTCCACTAATGTGACCTCATTATATCGTAATTTGTTATTATAGAAATTTAATTTTCTGATGCCATAGAATTACAAAGGGTCTTCACATTTCCTAGGTTTTCATCCACCCTAATTGCAAACTTTTTGATCATTTACTGGTTGGGTTCTTCGATATTTTCTGGTGTTGAATTTGTATTTCTGGCAGATGACAATGTGTAACCTAAGAAAGCAGGACTCCCTGATGCTGGAGATGATTTTAATCTCTAAAGGGGCTTGGAGACGGAGTTCTCTAATAAGATGAGAAACTATTTTGAATTAGCATTTCCCTTAGCCACCATTAATATATATGTGGATCTTGACTTTGACATCTTCACACTCTCTATCATTTAATGGAATTCCCTTCCATAGATCTGTGAGGAAGTCAGAAACACAGAGAAGATTGCTTAGATTTCTCTGCGTACTTCACAGTGAGTTGTGAGGGTCAAAGAAAGTAACATGTCTGGCCAAAGTAGTATCAAATAAATCTCCATTCCCTCCCTTTCTTCCCTCCCCGCTGCCTTAATCTAGTCATTTAGCCCAACATGGTACTTGAGCTTTTTCTGCCATTTCAGTAGAGCCCAAGAAGAACCAAACGGAGAGAGAGGACATTCTGAGTGCTAGGAATCAGAAACCTGGTATGTAATAACATTAGTCTATTTTTCATATGAAGACAATTACCAAAATATCTCAACTTAGAAGAAAACTCAGAATTACATCTGAAAAACTTGCCACATTTGACTTACATACCTCTATCCAACGCTGCTTTCAATTACAACTAAATGGTCAGTCTTCTCATCTCTGGTATTTTTCCTCCCTATTAATTTTCTCTTAGAATAAAATTGCCAATCCAGTTGACGTGGCAAGGCCAAATTCCAAACAAATCCTGGAATCACAGAGGCAGGAGCACTCCTATTTACAGTATGGTGGACCATTAATCAAGTGGTTTCGTTAGTAGTGATCACACAGGGAAAAACTCAGAAAGAACATGAGCTGCCTGTGAGGTCAACATCCCCCTAGCCTCCAGTTATTATAACAGCCAACATCTGTTATAAAAGAGAAAGAACCAGTGATTTCATTTTGTGGCTCCCTGGTTAGATCTGCCATCTCTCCTCTTTCTCTCCTCCCTGTGCCACCTACACTGGCCTCTTTGTTCAGCTAATGCAGTCAGCTACCCACCCCCGCAGGGCCTTTGCATGTTCTGTTCCCCAAGGCTGGAATGCTCTTCCTCCAGATTCTCATAGAGCTTACTCCCTCAAATTCTTCAAGCAGTTGTTCAGTGATGACCTTTTCAGTAAAACTTCTCCTATGACCCAATAGGAAACTACAACTCCCTGCCCAGTCCTCCCCATCCATTTCCCTGCTTCTCTTCCTGGATGACTCCATTCGCCATCTGACAAGCTCCATACTTCACTTGTTTGTTTGTTACTGTCAGTCTCCCTGGCTTGAATGTGAGATTTCCGAATTATGGACTTTCAGCAGCACTTTCGCTGTCATGTCTCAAGCACCCTCAAAAGTATACAGAGTAATGATTAAGTGAATGAAGACAGCATATCTTAATGAGGTTTTAGCATTTTGTTGAAGGAATTCAAATAAGAGTTAACCACACAAAGAACATTTTAAAGTCCATGCAGTACATAGTTTGGGTGATTTGATTTATATGTACATGTCTATTTGTAAATATGAACACACTGCAGTCTAAATTTGTTGGAGTCGTTGTTGTGCACATTCCTTAGTCCCAGAAAAAACAAATGGCTCTGAATTCACATTGCCTTCAGCACCACTCTGTAACAGATGACAGACTACTTTTGCGTTGTTTTATGTGAAAGAATGAAAAAGAAATACATAGAAACAAAAGCCATCTTAGAGTGAAAAGAAATTCCTGAGCTGTCTTGGCATAGCCGCCACGCGCGGCAGCAGGACCACAGGAAAGCGGAGGAATTTCAGACTGCAGTATGATGAACGGCTGCCAGTCCCACCCCAGCGACAACACCCAGCTCCGGCCCCGCAAAACTTCAGTTTTTGAAGATTCTATAACCAGCAGAGGAGGGCACTATATAAAGAAAATTAAATCCCTCAAAGCAAAATCATGACACTTCTTCTCAGTACCCTCTGGTTTGTCCTGTATTATTATTTGAGATCAAGCCTCAGTACAAAAAGAAAAAAAGAAGTAGACAATTCTTTGCAGATAACTTGCTGTTCAATAATCTGATAATTATTCATTTCAGCTTAAAGCATGCTTGTAAATATCATTTCAAATGAAGCACTGACTTGATTTTTAATCAATGAAACTGACATTTGTTGAAAAGCCTTTTTGATAATTACCTTGCATTCTTACTACTAAAGCGGACTTAACAGAAAATCAAAACAAACGATATTAATTACATCGTATCCTCATTATATATTAATAGGTTCAGAAACCAAACATTGAGTGTCTTATAGAGCCAGTGTAATATTTATATGAAGCTTTGTGATGGAAGCCAGCTTAATTCTAATGCATTCATTTTAGTGCTTTGACCTGCTCTCTGAAACCATGAGTTTGTCTCAGGTAGGAGCACAGGTATCTGGCGTTAGTGTTGTAGTATCACACCTGAGAACTCTGAATATCACAAGAAGTTGACTTTCTCATCTCAAGCGACATGCATTGGCTAATTGATTAGTCACCACCTACCTTTAACTCAGAGCTGTAACTAAAACAATTCCCTTTTTCGTGATGAATTTACGGCATTAAGCAAAGGAATTCCACCATGTGACTGTGAATTGAGATTTGCTATTGTCTGTATGTCTGCTAATAATTGGGCAGGTACAATCAGGAGCATAAAAATTATGACAGCATCATAGGAAAAGGGACCTCTCTGGGTCTCCATCTCCTGGCCTGGTCACCTTTTTTTTTTTTTTTTTTTTTTTTAAGATGGTGTCTTGCTCTGTCTCCCAGGCTGCAGTGCAATGGTGCAATCTTGGCACACTGCAACCTCCACCTTCCGGGTACAAGCAATTTTCCTGCCTCAGCCTCCCTAGTAGCTGAGATTACAGGCGCCTACCACCATGCCTGGCTAATTTTTGTGTTTTTAGTAGAGACGGGATTTCACCATGTTGGCCAGGCTGGTCTCAAACTCCTGACCTCAGGGTGATCCGTCCGCCTTGGCCTTCCAAAATGCTCAGATTATAGGCGTAAGTTATTCCTTAGCTCTGGTACCTTAGCTGTAATGAGAAACCAGCAGGTGGTTTCCCAGCTGCAGTACATTTTTAAGTTGTGCAACACCTCTGAGCATCAATTTTCTCATCTACCAATTGGAAATAAAAACCATTGTTAGTTGTTGTAAAGACTTGTAAAGATTAAATAATATAGCGTTGTTAGAAAGATTAAATGAAATTTATATAAAGTGCTAAGGAGAGTTCCTACTACATACTAGGTGCTAAATAAATACCAGTTATTATTAGAATTATTATGATAAAAGGGGCCTTTTATCATAATAATTCTATGTAATTATTAATGTATGGCCATGTAAATGCAATATGGGGACCCCATTGTGAAAGTCTAATCAGAGTTATCTGTTTAACCTCTTCCTGCAGCCCACAATATCCCGCTAACCTCTGGCTTACTGCAAAACACCAGCAGAAGCAGAATGAACAAGTACAGAAAATTGATTAAGTCTGGACATAGAAGGTCTCCATACTGAAATACCAATGACAAACAAAGCAGTGAGACTTCACCAAGGTAGTTAGAATCCAGGCAGTATGGGCATCCTTGAAGATGACATTTGCAACATCTGAATCATCCAGTCAGCAGAAGTTGAATGTCCTTGTGCCAAGATCTGTTCTGGGCACCGAAGACTCAGCAGTGAACAGAGAGACAAGTTCCTCTTAAGCTTTTGTCCTAGTTAGGAGGGAAAAATTAGGTGGAGTTGAAGAAAGTACAGAGCTGATGTAGTGCCCTCCCTCCCAGGATGCCCTCAGAGCCTTCTCTGACTCCTCTGTGACCCAGTTGTATATCAGTCAGCATCAAAGTGGCATTTCTTTGATTTTCTCATATAAATTCCCAATCTTTTCCTCCTCTCCAATCCCACTGACACTACCCTCAGCCAGATCTTCACCCTCACTTGCTTTGGTTACTAGACTAGTTCCTTATCTGGTCCACCTGCCATTGATCTCAACAACCACTGAAATGCCCCTTTCTACTTCATCTGAAAGACTTCTACTTAACCTTCAAAACCCCAATTCACCTGCTCCATGGAGTCACGCTCAGAAACCTCCTCGCCTCACATTCTAACACTGGTAAAACTAATTATACTTACTTCACAATTTATTTGTGCTTTGTTTTATTGTTTTTAGTGTTTTGTTTCAGAAATGAGGTCATCTCAATATATTGCTCAGGCTGGACACTCAAATTTCTGAATTCAAGCCAACCTCCCCCCTCAGCCTCCTACATAGCTGGGACTACAAGCACACACCACCATGTCAGGCCACATAATTTATTAATTTGGTTAAGCTTCCAGAATATCACTGCTATACTGTGACAGAATCCATTTATTCATTTGATAAATGGTTATTAAATTTGTACCCTGGACGAGGTGCTGTGGTAGGTGCTGGAGATGAAAGAGTGAATGAGGCAGACTAAACCCCCCATCTCAGGGACCCAGCAATTCTACCTCCTTGTCTTGAAGATGGAGGTCATGTCTTGTTACCTGAGTGCTCCTGGCCTGTGGCCTGTGTTTGGGGTTTATTGAATGTCAGCCACATCACCATAATTTGATCCAGAGAGAGGAGGAAAAGCTGACTCTGGCCAGGCCCAGCCCACCAGGTTCAATAACAGTATTAGGCAAATTCCCTACATCACCCAGTGCAGGGAAAGGTCCCTTCTTCCTTTCTCTAATATGGAGAGGAGACAAATATACATCCTCGAAGGATTCTTAGTGTTTATCCCTTTATCCCACTGTTTTTAATTATATTTGGAAAAAAACATCCAGTTCCCTTCATGGCAAGTCAACATTTTTAAATCTTCGTTTTAAGGTAAAATCAGTCATTTTCTATCACCCACAAATATTTTCTTTAACTGTTATGCCAAAAAAAAACTTTGAATGAAACAATTCCTAAATTTTCCCCTCAGGAGAATTGTTATCATCAGAGCAGACTGTATAAGCATACAGATTGAGAGATGATGCCAAGATCACAGGACTCTACAAGGTTTAAAATTTAAAATTGTTGCTCCTTCAACATAATGGCTTCTGGATAATCAGTATGACCATCAGATACGAGAAAGAATGGGTGGTGCTGGTAGGGGAGGAGCTACTTTCAGGGATCGTATTATTAATGAAATGATTATTATTACTAAAATAAGGTGTAATAAGGCTATCTTAGTCAGCTTGGGCTGCCCTAACAAAATACTGTAGATGGGGTGGTTAAAACAACAGAAATGTATTTCACATGGTTCTAGAGGTTGGAAGTCCAAGATCAAGGATGCGGCAGATTCAGTGTCTGGTGAGGGCCCTCTTCCTGCTATGCAGATGCCTGTCTTTCTCCTTGCATCTTTCCTGGTGGACAAAGATAATTGCTCATGCCTCTTCTGATAAGGGTACTAATCCCATTCATGAGGGCTCCATCCTCATAACCTAATTATGTACTAAAGGCCCCACGTCCTAATACCATCAATTGGAGTTTTAGGCTTCAACAGTGGGACACAGTCAGTCCACAGAAAGCATTATTAAATAAGTATAAGAAATTATAAAAGAACCATATAAAGTAAGAGGGTCAGCCTAAATAAAACTTTAAAGCAGTAGAATAATAATGTCTTACATTTTCACATATGTCATTTTCTGCCAGGCCATCAGTTAAATGAGTACCTGAGCGGCTATGCGCCTTACCAGAACTGTACTTTTGGCATGATACAAATATTGAGGGAACTTATCAGAACTAGGCCTTTATTTTGCTTCTTCTATTTATTTTAGGATTAACTCATTCATTTTGCACATGTATTCAACATTGTTAATATATATTATATGCCAGCCATTGTATCCTAGGCCTTGAGGATACAGAATAAAAAAACGATCATCCCTCCCTGTTAGGAGCTTATAGTTTGGAGTGAAGACAGACAAGCAAACCCTCATAATCCAGGGTCACATAAGCTGTGCCAGAGTTAAGCGTTGAAGACTGGGATCTCTCAAGGCAAGCACAGAGTTTGATGAGGGGATCAGGGAAGACTTTCTGGAAGAGGTATGAGCAGCACTAAGGGAAATCCAGAAAGGAAGTATCAGGACAGTGAAGGTACAGAGTGCTAAGAAAACCTAAAGCACTTCAGAGGGTGACACATTGTTGATATGGGTGTCAAGGGGGGAGAAGTATTAGATAGAAGTAAGGGCTGCAGTGCCTGCGTCACAGGGTTCCCGTTTACCAGGAGCCTTTGGAGAAGGTCAATCTTGATGTCAGGTAATCATAGGCCTCTCCTGGGCCATCCTGGGAACATGACCAAGTCTACACACCCTCCTCGGTCAACAGTGCAGAGCGGTATTGGTATGCTCTATTCAGTACCTTGCCTATGTCTTAGAACAAAGCAAGCATTCAACAAATTTCAGTTGAATGAAATTTTAAAATAAACATTTGGGATATTGGTCCTGATTTCATCTACTTTTTCAGCATTATGTTTTAATCTGATGTTAGTGTTTTTATCTCTAAAAATCTTTGAAAGAAAGTAGGTTACAAATAAGTTAGGTAAATGCATTTTTTAAATATATCTTCTTGCTTTATCCTCACAACTGAGTAGGTAAGTAAAAAACAATACTAAAGTGCCATTTAAAAAATAAGAAAATTAAAGACTTGTTATTCTGGCCAAGAAGGAGTAGCAAGGACTGGTTTTACCTGAAAGACCTCCCAGCCAGAACAACAAAAATACTGGGGAAAATGTATGAAACAACAGTTTTGAAGACACTGGATATCAAGTCATAAAGGCTAGGAATCCCTGAAGGGTAGAAAACAAATTAAAAACCCATCACTATTCAAGGTTCTTCCTTGAGAGAGGCTTCCAGGCCATGGAGAAGGCAAGGTGAGTCAGGCAGAACCCAGTGTCTCCCTGAGGTAAACAGATGAAGGTGAGAGTCAAGGGAGTAAGTCTGACGTTTGAAGAACAGAGTACTGGAGAGGAGAGAATTGTACAGAGAAAGAACTCCAGTGATCTGCAGAGGGGCTCCCCTGAGTATTCAGCAAAGCACTGATCAGCTCATGCATGTGAGGAAAGTATGCTAGGCCAGAGGTAGAACCATCTGAGAGGATTAGAGGGAAGATTACCCAGAGTTCACACAGGGCCAAGAATGCTGCCTTCCCACCCACACTACCCCCACTTCCCCCAGTCAGACTGGAAATCCTCATGATTCACGGGGCATTAGATAAAGTACCCTGAAGGGTCTTTCCTCACAAACAGGGTGAAATTAATGCTAGATTAAATGCAGCTCTACACTCACCTAACAAAGCTTAAAAGCAATACTTGAAAGGATCCCACCGAGTTTTAAATAACTTAAAGGCATCCCAGAACAAAGCTCAAGAAGATCTGTGGGACTAAAAACCTACTCAAGACCCAATAAGATAAAATTCACACCCTGTCAAAAATTATCAGGCATGAAAAAAAGCTAGAAAATACAACTGATAATGAGGAGAAAAATCAACAAATCAAAGGAACCAAGAACTGACATATGCTAGAGAATTAGTAGACAAGGACATGAAATCAGTTAGTATAACTCTATTCCATATGTTCAAAAAGCTAAAGGAATAAAGGCATGGAAGATGTACAAAAAAAACCCAAATCCAACACCTGGAAGTGAAAACTACAATTTTGGAGATGAAAAATACACTGAATGAGATTAAGAGCAGATTTGAACAAATATGAGTAGAGCATCAGTGAGGTCTGGAACACCTTCAAATGGCCCACTGGAGGGGTAGGAAAGGCCTAATGAAACTGGAGTTCTCAAAGGAGAGGAAAGAGGGTAGGGGACAGAGGAAACATTTAGTTGCAATGAAACCAGCAAGAAACAGGGAGAAAACACCAAGGCATATCTTAAATTACTAACAACAATGAAACAAAAACTCAGCATATCCCTAACTTCCTTTTCATTATATAACAAGTGGGTCCATTCACAATGGTCAGACTTTATTCATACTTAAAGAGGTTATAGAAATGGATTGGCAAGGTATGGACTGGGAGTGAAAGAAGGAGGAGAAATAACTATCCAGGCATGAAGGTGGAGATGCAACCATGGAATCTTTAATAAAATTTTCTAACACTTCATGCACCTGACTAGTGTCACCAAGACCATGCTTCCGAGGGCAGTGAGGATACCCAACGTCACAGGGCATGGAGCCAGCACTTTGGTTCAGGTCACTGTCTCACCTACTTTCTTTAGTCTGCCTTCTTCCTCTCAGGTCTTAATTTTTGACTTCTTGGGATTATTATCTTGGTCAGTGTTTTTCTTCTTATTCTTTTTCAGTCACTAGATTTTCTCTTGCTCTGGAAAAAAAAAAAAAAAGCCGTGTGGAGAGGGTAGTATATGTGGCATTTCCAAAGCTTATAAGACAAAGACAATTATCAATTATCTTTCCTTTTGCTCATTTGGCATTTGTAAAGTAGAAATTCCAGCTACTGCTTCATCACCTATCATTTATACACTGGAAAATGCTCATTCATTCATTATTTATATGATGAGTATCCTCATTGATTTGTTTTTTCTTAAGGAATCTTTTCATTTCTTAGCTTGATTTTGCCTCTGTGATTTCTTATATTTCCATCTTAAATAATAATCAGAAGAACCATTGGTAGAAATCTAGAATGATATTTACTATCAAATTAAGTGTACTTTTAGGAGTTTCCCTTCCTGCCCTACCTGTCCACTCCACATACACCTAAATATTGTTTCCACTGAAGTTGAAATTCTTAAAATATAATATAGATTTTATTTAACTAAAAAGTATTCTATACCCTATTATACACAAACATCAAGCAAGACCTACCGGAGGGTATAAAAACAAGTAACATTGACACTTCCCGTAGAAAGTCCACAATCTAGAAGCAGAGTTAGGAAAGACAAAACTATACAAAATTCAAGCCAAACCATTCTAAGTACTTCTTTATTAATAGGTATTTTTCTGAATAGTTTGTTCAGATACCAAAACAAAACAAAACAAAACAAAAACATTTCAAGTTACAAAATTATTGTTCTTTGTTCGAAATTAATTCAACATTAGTTGAGGCAGTATTCAGGCCTGGACTCATGAAATCCAACATGAATGTATGATTTTAAATAGTGCTCTTAAAGTTTTAGTCTTAACTAGTACTATTGTATGTAAACATACACCAAAAATATATAAAAATTATTAGGGCTATATTAAGCTTATGAAACTTAGAAACACGCTATAAGTCAGTGGGCCAAGAAAAATGAGCATCTTAGAGCCTAGAAGTTTTGACATCTGGAAACAAACCTTGCTTTAAACAATACGGGCACTACTTGTTTATCTGCTTATCTTTTTCTACTTACAAAATAATTGTTAGAAATGGTTGTGTCTAACAAATAGTATTATACTTGTTCATAATACATTATTCATAGTGATGTATAGTCTTGACATAGTTGTAACCATGAAAGGCAGGCCATGCAGGGAAAGATACAGCAGTTTGCCTTACAACTCCTTCTTGACCTCCTCACTTTCCTAAAAATTGCAAAGGTGAAGTAAATAGCGGTAGTGTTGCACTAACTGAATATAGAAAAAGGAAAGCTGCCAAGGAGAACTATTAAATGTATTTTATAATTATTTTTTCTTTCCAATTCTCTGGACCAGTCACAGCCAGATCAATCATGCAGAAATCAGAAACCATGGTTCAGATGACTGAGCAATCAGGGTGGCAGGGCTGCCGGTCCATTTGTCAGACTTAGCCAGACAAGGACAGAGCCTAAAGGAGCTCAGGGGAAGAGTGAGCACGAGTTATGTTTTCTGGCCTTGGCAATGGAGGTAGAATGTCAAGGGGCAAATGGATGTCTGGGAGAAATGGGAGAAGAGAAGCACTTGAGCCTGGGAAAGGAGCCATGAACAGTGGGGTAACTGAAAAGTGTCTGGGGACATTTGTGTGTTATTTCTGAAAGAAAAAAAAAAGCTAGTTGCAGGAAAATAGCTTTATTTTCATTTCTGAACTGTTTTATAGGTGATTTCCATAGAAATACTTTTCCCCTCTAAACAATCCAGCATACATAGTCTGAGGATTTTCTCCTTTCTATCCTAGCAGCAGTGTTCACATCCTAACACTCCTGCAGTTAAAAGTGTTCTACTCTGCTTCATCATCTACGCCTCCTTTCTTTCCTTTGTTATGAATGCTCTGCCTAGCAAGACAAAAGATTCTTTCTAGAAATAGCAAAGAGATGGAAGTGGAGGAATGAGGGAAGGAAGAAGGGAGATTGGGAGGGGAGGAAAGAGGAGAAGGAGAATGAAAGGATACAGGAGGAGGATGAAGCAGGAAGGCGTGGCCTATGTATGGCATCTTCGTTGGTCTATTGTTGCCTTTCTTTCTCTGGGTCGGCCTTGCTGATAGCTGCAGCCTAGGTAGGTGATAGCCTGCTGCTGCTGCTGCTCCTGCTGCTGCTGCTGCTGCTGCTTCAGGCGCTCTTCACCATTGTGATGCATTAATGAAGTGGCGCTGCCCCGTCACACCTCATCAGCAGTCCTGTGCAGGCAGAATGAAATCACTCCTATTGACCCCCTGGCATATTTATAGGCTCTGTCTTTCTGCTGAGACTGGTAGTTATCACCTTCCCTTCCCCGTGTTGTGTTTATTCAGCAGCATGCTAAATCACACCCGGGCACAAGTGGAGCATTCATCAGGAACCACGAGCCCCTCTTTCAGTCTGCCAAACCTATCCAATTACTGAGGCTGGAAGAGCCTGCACAAACCCTTCTGCCAGGCAAGTTCTCTTGTTTGCACCCTCTAAAAATAATACCTTCTGAGATCCGCACGCTTCCCCATCCAATCTTCACATTGACTTTGAACTGGCAGAGCACTCATTTATCCTTCATTGGCTTTGTCTCCGAGACCCCCCTTTTCTTCTTAAACAATGAGAAAGAGATGCTGCATTTCTTTCTAGAGGGGATAGGGGAGGATGTGCATAGATTCACTTCCCATTCTTCTCTCTATTTTCTTGGCTACCTCTTCAGATGTGCAAGTTGTACATTCAAGTTCTTCTGAAGGGCAGCTGCACTCTGGTCCCATGCTGCCCTCTGTCTTTCTGTTTCTTGCTAAAGATGTTACAGAGTTCTTTAACCAGTAAGTTGGGAGAAACTGTTAAAATTACTGGAAAAATTGTGTCTCTTCGGTTGAAAGTCATGAGAGCTAGATCCAGGCATTCCTTTAAAAGTTGACAGATGATGGTAAATTGTTTAAACGTATATATCTCTTAACATATATATTAATTTGTTAGGAGTTTTGGTTTTTTAACAATATTTTTACATTTTCAACTTTTCTTAATGTATCTTATTTTTTAGATTAGAAAAAAGCAAAGATTAATAGTATTAAAGCTAAATATGTGGCTTGCAATGCTTTCTGAAGCTTATTACAATGGAATATTTATGATTTAGGCTTTTTTTTTTAAATTATGAGAGATAGAGTTGTATAACAGCAACAAAATCTACCTAAGACTCAGAAAACCCGGATTCTTGTCCCAGCATCTTTGCCTCTAACTAGAATTGTGACCTTGTAAGTCATTAATCACTCTGGGCTTTAGCTCCCTTATCTATGGTTCTGTCTAGAGCTAACACATCCATACTTACAAGCATAGGACCAAACAAAAGGAGCCAGACCAAATGATCATTTGATTAATAGCCAAGCTATTTGTGAGACCTGGGACAAAGGTTTATTACTTCCCTTATCCCCAGAGACTAATGCATAATAGCTGGTAAAGCCACAGGAGTAACACACAAAGCATACGGAAGACACCTAGATCAAGCATCAATCAACCTTACAGGGTGTGCTTGTACATACTTAACGAGTTCTAAAAAAACAAAAAAATTAAACTTATTGGTAGCCTTTGCCAATTTCTGTGCTGTAGATATCCCCCACCATGATAAATTTCAAGCTACCAACTTGATTTCACTGATGGAAGAGCTAGAAAAAAATGCTAAATAAATTCTTAAAAGCTCATGCAAGGGCACACCCCACCTCCTTCCAGAGATCAACTGGGCTTTGAGTGGGAAATGGTAGAATTTCATTGAGAGCCAGAGATATAAGATGAAGATAGTAAAGAAAGGGAGCTTATCTTAATAGAGTTGTTTTGAATACTTCTCAAAAGTGTCATAGCAATATCTCTAACAACTTTGAAAAAAGAGTGGGAAGTATTTTGATGCCTCCAATCTGTCTGGATATGTAATCCAAAGACAACTTAGAAGAAAATTTCTTTAAAATTTCAAAGTAAATTTAAAATGTCAACTTTGCATTCTATTTTGGGGATATCTGGGATGATTTTAATACAAAATAGTATAAAAATAATAATATAAACTTTTTTGCAAATTGGAAAAAAAGCTTTCATATACCTCTAGCATATCAACATGTAATTTCAATAAAAGACTCAAAACTCAAACCACAACTTGAAGGATTTAGAAAGGCTTTTCCCAGAAAGGAAAGAAGAGTGGAAAGGAAGGAGAGAAGGAAGGGAGGAAAGAAGAGAGATGGGAAGGGAGGGAGGCAGACAAAACAAACTGTATAAAAACACTATCACAGGGAAGAGATGATTTGAAAAGTAGATGCCACAATTGGGAAATTCTTGTTATCACTAAGCTCACCATCACCCTCCATGGCAAAGAGGTTCCAAATTTCTGAGCTCACTGGCTCACTCATGAACACATTCTCATTTAAGTTATTGCCTATTTAGGCAAAATTTGAAGATCAACAGAGGAGGTATTATAAAAGCCACGAAAATGGCTATGTTAACAGGAGTAAGTTGAGAGACCACAATGATGGTGGGAATCAAAAACAGACATACTGAATTATGAGGAGATAAGAGCTTTGGTTTAGAAGAAATTAATTCCCTAATGGTATGAATATGCTTAGAGAGGAAACGTGAGCACTAAGCTAGAGGCCTTGCTGCCTCAGTTGGAAAGGGAATATTTTCAATAATCTGTACGAATAGGTCAAAATTTTTCTGAATTGATGTTGGACCATTCACTTAAATCTCATAAATATTCAGGGCACATCTGTGAGTACAAAATCCCAAGTGGAACAGAAGTTGATGTAAGAAAAGGGGCAGGCACAGGAAGTGTGGTCAAAAATAAAGATAAGATCCTCACCCTAAAGAAGCTAAGGATATAACGAGGGTTGATAAGTTGCTATCTAAAGTACAAGGACGAATGACAGCTACGATAAAAGTTAAAAACACAGTGCTGGAGTAATAAAATCCAGTGGAGAATTGGGAAATGCACTGTGACCTGATTCTATTTCTATTCATAAATTCCTTTTTTTCTTGTAAGTAGTATATTTTGCTTACGCAGGAATAAGGTAGTCATTTTTATTTCAACTAGATACATCCAGCTTCACCACATTTTTTCTTTTCTCAAATATCATTTAGCCATGAAAAAAGAACTTTCTGTCTTACCAGCTAAGTCAAAAGGAGTTTACAAATAGCCTGCCCTTCTGAAGACCTTGCAGACCAATTCTTGGCAATGAGCTCACAGAGTTGTGTGGTCTGAAAACAGTGTCATATACTTCCCAATGCTGAAGTGAAGATTTTGTTTTCAGGTTCTTGCCATGAGTCTGGAGATCTATATATATGGAAAACATTTTTTTTTCTACTGAGGGACATAATCCAGAACTTCACCTTTAAAAAACTGTTAATGTCCTGTTGAAATTTTCTGTAATTTTAAATTTTAATAACGCAATTCTAGTGTTTATTACTCAAAAATAGAGGAGCATACGGATGCTGCTAAAAAACAAAAGTAAAAAACCACCACCACCTGGTCCACAAGTTGGTTTACCTGGGAATTCTCTACCCTTCACATAATGCCATTTATGTCACTCAAAGCCTGACATCTTATAGAAATCTAACAAATTTGATATGTTAGTCAGGTGTATAGCTAAACATCCAAATATGTTAAAATTCCAGGCGACAAAATTTTTAGCTTTCTTATAACATTTTCTTGGCACCACAGCTAAGGACCCCATTCCAACCCATCTCAAGATGTAAAGCCAAGGATAGACAGTTTGTCACCCCCCTCAAAACTTCCCCTAAGGTGAGGTTGTGATGGTTAATAAATAAAATCCTATAATACACTGAAACCATCCTTAAGCACTATATAAGTGTGAACTTTTATTATAGCCCTGTTCCAATCTGCAACTCCATAACTTTCTTTTCCCCTAGTTGTATATTTCCTCAAACATGGGTCCTGCTCTAGTTAGGCTACTAATGAAAGATTTGTTTACATTTGCAGGTCTTGCAGAATTCTAAAGAACAAAGTCCAACCATCCCACCAATATTTTAAAGAATGAGATCTGTGTTAACACTTAAAGACATTTTCCACGTTGACCTCATGAACCCCAAAAGAAGGATGAGAGAAGGCTGGAATTAATGAACTTAGGGAACCTGTAACACTCCAAAAATGTTTAATGCAAAAATGTGATATTTTTGGTAGGAAATTTCCATTACTTTCAACAGATTTGGGAAGGGACCCAAAAGGTGACTAAACGCATCTGCATTTAAACCAAAATATCATTGACCTTACAATTCAAATAGAGCTTAATTGGGGTATTTTCTAATTTTTTTTTTCCTGAAACATACCCCTGGTCTTTATGTGGTTGCCAATACTTTATGTTGTAAGGAAATTTTTATATTTATACATCTTAAATTTTAAATTTTAGCTAAAACATACAAACTGTTATCAAACCCTATCTCAAATTTCAGTTTTATTTAAACTATTTGGGCTTAATACTTACTACCATTTAGAATTCTTATGATTCCCCTTCCTTTATACTTCAACTTCTTTTTCTTTTCTTTTTTTTTTTTTTTTTTTTTGAGATGTAGTCTCGCTGTGTCGCCCAGGCTGCAGTGCAGTGGCATGACCTTGGCTCTCTGCAACCTCTGCCTCCTGAGTTCAAGCAATTCTCTGCCTCAGCCTCACAAATAGCTGGGATTACCGGCACCCGCCACCATGCCCAGCTAATTTTTGTATTATGACGTAACACATCAAATCCATGACCTGCAAACACAGTGGAAATGCAAAGGTGATTTTCTCCCCTTCACCTTCCCTTCTTTGCTCTCTATCCCATAAGAAATATTATTATGTTGAAAATAGCACTAAGTCAAAATCAGTGTGATCACATCTGGTTTTATTCACTATATTCAGAAGCATAATTTTCATGGAGGAAGAATAACTGGTAAAAGTAAATAAACAGTCAGCTTTTGATGTTTCTCTTAAATGCAGTAATTTGTTCTATAATGAATTTGTGTTCATAAAAAGTTTAAACCGTACATAGAGATACAGTTAGAAATTGTTAGTGTAATATTACTGAAAATGACCATACTCTCAGACAATTACTTTATTTGTGTGCCTCAGGTGAAAATTTTTACACATTTATTTGAAAAAGTTTTTACATAAATTCATTTCTTTCTCATCGATGCTTTTTTTTAGAAATACGTATTTTTTACAAAAATACTTTCAAAAATATTTCTAACACTCCAGTGTTATATAATGTACGTGGAAAAGAACGCTAGTAATGCAAAGGCTTCATTTGTTGTTTTAAATTCAACTCTTACCTCCTCAAAAACAAACTTTTAAAGTTGCCTCATGGCTTATATCTAAAAATAAAAAATCATTATTTAAAAATTAAAAACAATCAACAGCAGTCTCTTCAATAAGACAAGCAATAAAAACTGGTTTCTAATGACGGCAATGATACAGATTTTGAGTTAGCTCAAAGGTAGAGTTCAGATCTCTGGTTTCTGATTACACAGACATTAGATTTATTGATGTTAAGAAATAGTTGCCTGTGTCATTTACATTTGGGGATCTAGTAATAGCGTTTTATTGCTACCTAAGACAAGACCTGCACGTGCATGTTTTCCCAATCTCACAATGAATGAGGATCTGAGTTAAGGCACCTGGGGAGCAAAGGAAAGGATAATAAAGCATCTTATGGGGGTCCTCAAGGGACTAATAACTCCAGGTGGTCTTAGAAATCATGGAGAATATCCCATCAGGAGCTCTTGGGAGGAAGCCAGGGATATGCAGCTGGTACAGCGTTCAAGTCCTCTTCACAAGCCGCCTCAATACACACCCTTGTCACTCCTCGGGGCAGCCCTGCAGTGAGCAGTAATTACATCACATTCTATAGATTATCTCTCTCCAAGTAATTTCTCAAATGTCCCCGTTAAGTTATATTTTGAAAGTCACAGACAACCAGCTAGGGAAAGACAATGAGAAGTGCAACTGGTAAGTACAGGGACTGAAATTAATCAGAAGCCATTGAGAACTCCTCACCCATCCCGCCCCATCCTTCTCTTTCCTTTCTCTGGCCTTCAGGGACAAAAGGCTTTGGAGGCTTTCAGAAACTGAAGAATGCAGAAGAACCAAGCAGTTCTCCTTAACTCCTATGTTCACATGTTGAATTCTGGTTTTGCCCCTTAACAATTGTGTGTCCATTAGGTTATGTTTCTTTAGGTTTCATTTAACCTTCAGGGAAACAAGGAAAAGACCGACTTTACAGACTCGGAGATGTTGATATGACTCAATGAAATAAAGCGGAGAAGGTGCCTGGGCCAAATGCCTGCACATGGTATGCACCCAAGAAATTATCGTGTGAATAGTTAGAAGTAATCGAGTAGCTTATCCCTGCCAGGCACTGTGTCAACTTTTTCAACCATCCTGCAGGGAGCATCGAGGGGCTTATAGTAGTGTCCAAAATTCAGCCTTCAGAATCCAAAACATTAAAAGGCCTGCCAGTTCCGCCTTACACTTATTCTTTGACTAGACAATTGTTGAGTACTTTTTATCTGTCAAGCTGTGCATTTGAGACTGGAGATACAAAAATTTAACAAAATTACCTTCATATTTCACAATTGAATGAGAGACATATGTATACTAACTTTAAACACTAACCACAAAAAGGAATCATATGAATAGAGAAAAGATTATTTACGATGAACCTTATAAAAATTTTCTCAAATGTGAATGTTTTTGTTTTTAAATGAATTTACTCCCATGTTTATGATTCTATTCTTTAACACATAACTCTGTAAGGGGCTGCATTTTGCACCTCTACAAATGGTGTTTACATTGGAACAAAGTGAAAAATGACAGACCCAAGCAGTATCAATCAGTCCTAGATACTGTGATGTATCATTTCCAGCATTTCATAAGCTTGATAGGGTCCCTCGATTTTTATGGCGGGCTAAGGATATGGAACTGTTAATAGGGCAACAATAGGAAGAAAAATGTTCCCCCTGCCCCCTGCCACCGACCCCTGCCAAAACACCAGCTTTTGAAGACAGTCATTGCTGAGGCCTCACAGTACTGACTCAGGTACCTGTGAAAACAGAAGTAGAAAAAAACAAAAATTGGAGGTGGTGCAGTTTTAGGAAAACGTAAGAGAGGATTAGGAGAATGAAACTGATCCAGCCTTACCCCAGGCCAAGGTAAGTCACTACATCCATGCCTGCAGAAGGCTGTCTGGGCTTCCACTACAGCTTCCCCCAGCTCTGCACAAAGGAAAGCTAAGGGCTTAGTCCAGAAGTTCAGCTCAAGCTCAACTCTGAATATGCTTCTCAGCATGCGTTGATAATGAGGTACATATCTAATAAGTAGCCAGCATTTAAAATCAAAAATAGCTTTGTTAAATGCTTATGATTGTGTGATATAAATGTTTACTCAGCACACAGCATCGAATTTATCCTCAGAGCAAGGCAATGACCTGCCAGGAATAACACGATTTAAACTGTTTCTTAGGCCCAAGTACTGTTTGCAAAACGCTTTAGAGACTTCCTTATAAATGTAAGCTGGAAAGCCAAGATAAGCCTTTGTTTATAGCATATGAAATCTTAGAAAATATTCTACCCTGTGAATTATGAATTAGCAAGATTTCACTATTTTTCCTGAAGGAAATGGCAGGCACTGGCCCTGCAGAAAACCCAAACAAGTCCTTGGAACTGTGACATTAAAAAGCCTCTCAGTATTTACAGGGCTATATGTGGAAAAAGGTCAAGGCCCTGAAGAAGTACATCATTTAAAAGAAAAAAGGAGAAAGAACATCAGCATTTTCCTCTGAAAAGTGTACACTTTTCCCCTGGAAAAGGAGCAATTATCTGTGTCACACAAGATATAGCAATATTCTACTTGCCCTTCTAGATACAGAAAATAAATGCATTTCAATATGCGGTCTATCTTCAGCATCCTTTCCCTGCCCTGTTTAGCACCTTCTGCCATCTCTTGGAACCCCCTAAGTCTCTAGTACTATTTTGATGCCTTAAAATCAGACCTTTCCCTCATCCCCTTCCTGTCCACTCTTTCTTTTGTCCACGTTGCTATTTCAAATGAGTTCATAATAAAGAGGAGAAATCCCTGGACTTGAGATCAGAGGTCCTGAATTTGAGTGATGTGAATTCATGGGTGGGGCCTAAGCATCAGTATTTTTAAAAACTTCCCAAGCATTCTGATGTGAAGTTAAAATTAGAAGTAACTTGCTCTTAACTGATGGTAGTAATACTCAATTAGAACACCTCCTAGTATGCAAGTGGATAAACTCCTGTTTTTCATTAGTATAAATTTGTTGTGATACCCAATATAAAAAAAGAATTGTCTAAGGATGAATGTTTGGGCTCTCTGGCAAGCTAGTGAGAAAGCAACCTTGTGTGTCAGTGAGTCTTCTCAAATCTCTAACTCTGCCTACCCAGAAACTGGTCCTAACTCAGACAATACTTGTTCTTCCTTTTGCTGCCAGTAAGGGATACTAAGGGACAGCGCAAGATAATCAAAATGCCACAGGGTTCCTTCATTTAATTGTATTCATGGTTGAACTCAAGCATGATCTCATAAGTTTAGACCTTTTCCAGTTTCCTAGGAAATAGAGTCTGGTGAATTGTATTTTCCCTGAAAGAAGGACATTTTTGTTTATAACCCAACATGCAAAATAATATGCTTAAATAAAAAGGCAAACCTACTCATATCTCCTATGTAAAGTCCAAAGAACTGTTTGAGAGGAGATCAGGAAGCATACAAGTTTGCTGATATCATATCTTAGCAATAAAAATCAATGCAGGCAAATATATTACCAAACCATTTCTGGAAAGCAGCTGTCTTCTCCCAAATTAAGAGTAGGCTTCCAGCCAGTCATTTGGATAACATTCATTACAAAAGCATACTCTCACCTTCCCTTCCAGATGAACCTTCCTACTGTGATTCATAAACGTGGCTGTACCTCTAAATAGACTGGGACTTCCTTTTGATATCTTAACAATATTTACTAAATAATATTTAAGGGTGGCTCCTGGGAATTCGTATTATTGAAAAGTTTCTTGTATAAAGATGGATTATTCAGTAAATAGGGTTAGAGTAACCAAAAGTTCTGATCAAAAAAAATAAGTTGGAGCTGTACCTCACACATTAAAACAGGATAAAATTTAAATGGATCACCACCTAAAAATAAATAAGTATAACAATAAATGAACAAGAAAGAAACTGTGATTAAAATTTTTTGTCACCTCAGAATAAAAGCAGCTAAAACACATGACAGAAAAGATTAATTCAACAATGTAAAAACTTTATATTAAAAATAATAACTAATTATATATTTATACATGTTATAAAGATATTATATAAATGTATAAGTATATCATGTGTATATATATGTGTGTATCTTTATGTGTGTGTATGTATATGTGTACATATGTATGCATATATATATAAAATAAAGTCAAAAGTTAAACACAAAACTGGAAAAAAGCATAATTTATATGATACTTAAAATGCTGATTTTCTGGTCGGGCCTGGTGGCTCACGCCTGTAAGCTCAGCACTTTGGGAGGCCGAGGCGGGCAGATCACAAGGTCAGGAGTTCGAGACCAGCCTGGCCAATATGGTGAAATTTTGTTTGAACTAAAAATACAAAAATTAGCCGGGCATGGTGGCAGGCACCTGTAGTCCCAGCTACTCAGGAGGCTAAGGCAGGAGAATCATTTGAACCTGGGAGGTGGAGGTTGCAGCAAGCCAAGATCACACCACTGCACTCCAGTCTGGGCAACAGAGTGAGATTCTGTCTCAAAAAACAAAAACAAAAACAAAAACAAACAAAAAACTGATCTTCTTAATGTAAAGGATTCCAACAAATTAATATGGAGAATTCTCAGAGAGAAGGAGAAAGACATACTGGAGAGGGTAGGCAGGACAGTTTAACATTACCCGTCACTCCTTACCCAATTCCAAGCCGCACAGCATGGAGAGAGGTACCATCCACTTAGGCAAGACAGAGGAAAGTAAAGTGTAGGACTTTGCGCCAGCCTCAAATACTGTCTCACCGTAGTAAAACTCAGCACTATGAGATCCCCACAGCCCCTGACTCCAAGCTGGTACACATGGACTGAGTCTCTAGACTTCCCCTGGCACCAGAGGGGAACCCATAGCCCCTGTAAAATAAACCTGAGTTCAGCCAACTTCAGTGGCTTTGGGCTCCAAATAACCAACCCACGCTGACAGGCAGAAATCGGCAATCAGGGCTTATATTCCAGACCAGTGCTATGCCAGCTCCCATGGCTAGAAAGAATTCCAGTCAAGCAATGCAACCAACCATAATGGTCCTGGACTTAGGATACCATCTAGAGCTGAAATTGCACCAGCAGGCACAGGCTCAGTACCGCAAAAAATGACCTGCCTAGGATTTCTGGACAGGTTTAATGTTGAAGGATATTCCCAAAGCCAGACTACAAAGACTGGAGTAAGTACCTAGTTTTTCAATGTGCATACATTAACATACATCGAGGATCAAGACCATTCAAGGAAGCATGACATCATCAATTGGGCAAAATAAGATGTCATCATAAAGAGATGGAGATATATGAACTATCTAACAAAGAATTCAAAATAGCTGCTTTAAGGAAGCTCAAAGAACTTCTGAATTTGACTGCATACAGTTATCCATTAGTATCTGCAGTAATTGGTTCCATAACTCCCCTGTGGATACCAAAATCCAGGGATGCTCAAGTCCTGGAGTCACTCTGCAGAACCCATGGATGTAACACATTGTCCCTCTATATCTGTGGATTCTGTATTACATGAACACTATATTTTGATCAACAGTTGGTTGAATTTGTGAATGAGGAATCCACAAATACAAATACAAAAGGTTGACTGTACTTACTTTCATCAGTGAGTTTTCTACTTTCAGATGTTTCAGAGAAACAATCAAGATATTTATCAGATACTGAAATCATTTTTTAAAAATTGAGCTAAAATAATATAATGAATAAAATAAAAAATGAAATAGCACCAACAGCAGAGTTGATCAAGCAAAAGAAGATGTAAACTCAGAGAGGCTTTGTGAAAATATATGGTCAAAAGAGAAAAGAGTTAAAAGAAATGAAGAAAGCTTACATGATTTATGGGACAGCATCAAAAGTCACTGGTGTTTGAGAGGGAGGAGAGAAAGATAAAATGGTAGAAAACTTAATTGAAGAAATAATAGCAGAAAATTTTCCAGATCCAGAGAAAGATGCTGATATCAATGTACAGGAAGGTCAAAGGTCACCAATCAGATTCAATCAAAGTAACATTACCCTATGACATATTATTAATAAAACTATCAAAGATTGAGGACAAAAAAATGATCCTGAAAGTAACAGGAAAAAAAAAACACATATAAGAACGTTTTTATAAGCTAGCACAGGATTTCTCAGCAGAGACCTTACAGGGGCAGGAGAAAGTGGGATATTTTATAGTGCTGAAGGAACAAATTGGCAACCAAGAATACTGTATCCAGCAAAGCTATTCCTCAGAGATAAAGACTTTCGGAGCCAGACAAAAACTGAAGAACTTCATCACCACTAGACTTGTCTTGCAAGAAACGCTAAAGGAAGTTCTTCAAGCTGAAGAAAGGGCACCAATGAGTAACATGAAAGCATCTCTCACTGGTGAAAGTAAATACAGTCAGCCTTTTGTATTTGTGGGTTCCTCATTCACAAATTCAACCAACTGTTGATCAAAATATAGTGTTCATGTAATACAGAATCCATCTTGGAACTGCTGCAAAAGTGATGGGGAGAATGGAACCAAGTTGGAAAACACTCTGCAGTATATTATCCAGGAGAATTTCCCCAACCTAGCAAGGCAGCCCAACATTCAAATTCAGGAAATACAGAGAACGCCACAAAGGTACTCCTCGAGAAGAGCAACTCCAAGACACATAATTGTCAGATTCACCAACGTTGAAATGAAGGAAAAAGTGTTAAGGGCAGCCAGAGAGAAAGGTCGGGTTACCCACGAAGGGAAGTTCATCAGACTAACAGCGGATCTCTCGGCAGAAACTCTATAAGGCAGAAGAGAGTGGGGGCCAATATTCAACATTCTTAAAGAAAAGAATTTTCAACCCAGAATCCCATATCCAGCCAAACTAAGTTTCATAAGTGAAGGAGAAATAAAATCCTTTACAGACAAGCAAATGCTGAGAGGTTTTTGTCACCACCAGAACTGCCCTACAAGAGCTCTTGAAGGAAGAACTAAACATGGAAAGGAACAACCAGCACCAGCCACGGCAAAAACATGCCAAATTGTAAAGACCATCGATGCTAGGAAGAAACTGCAACAACTAATGAGCAAAATAACCAGCTAACATCATAATGAAAAGATCAAATTCACACATAATAATATTAACCTTAAATGTAAATGGGCTAAATGCTCCAATTAAAAGACACAGAGTGGCAAATTGGATAAAGAGTCAAGACCGATCAGTGTGCTGTATTCAGGAGACCCATCTCATGTGTAGAGACACACATAGGCTCAAAATAAAGGGATGGAGGAAGAGCTACCAAACAAATGCAAAACAAAAAAAAGGCAGGGGTTGCAAACCTAGTCTCTGATAAAACAGACTGTAAACCAACAAAGATCAAAAGAGACAAAGAAGGCCATTACATAATGGTAAAGAGATCAATTCAACAAGAAGAGCTAACTATCCTAAATATATATGCACCCAATACAGGAGCACCCAGATTCATAAAGTAAGTCCTTAGAGACCTACAAAGCGACTTAGACTCCCATACAGTAATAATGGGAGACTTTAACACCCCACTGTCAACATTAGACAGATCAACAAGACAGAAAGTTAAAAAGGATATCCAGGAATTGAACTCAGCTCTGCACCAAGGGGACCTAATAGACATCTACAGAACTCTCCACCCCAAATCAAGAGAATATATATTCTTCTTAGCACCACATTGCACTTATTCCAAAATTTACCACATAGTTGGAATTAAAGCACTCCTAAGTAAATGTACAAGAACAGAAATTATAACAAACTGTCTCTCAGACCACAGTGCAATCAAACTGGAACTCAAGATTAAGAAACTCACTCAAAACCACTAAATTACATGGAAACTGAACAACCTGCTCCTGAATGATTACTGGGTACTGAACGAAATGAAGGCAGAAATAAAGATGTTCTTTGAAACCAATGAGAACAAAGACACAACATACCAGAATCTCTGGTGGACACATTTAAAGCAGTGTGTAGAGGGACATTTACAGCACTAAATGCCCACAAGAGAAAGCTGGACATATCTAAAATTGACACCCTAACATCACAATTAACAGAACTAGAGAAGCACGAGCAAACACATTCAAAAGCTAGCGAAAGGCAAGAAATAACTAAGATCAGAGCAGAACTGAAGGAGATAGAGACACAAAAATCTCTTTAAAAAATCAATGAGTCCAGGAGCTGGTTTTTGAAAAGATCAACAAAATTGAGAGACTGCTAGCAAGACTAATAAAGAAGAAAAGAGAAGAATCAAAGAGATGCAATAGAAAATGATAAAGGGGATATCACCACCGATCCCACAGAAATACAAACTACCATCCGATAATACTATAAACACCTCTACACAAATAAACTAGAAAATCTAGATGAAATGAATGAATTCCTGGACATGTACACCCTCCCAAGGCTAAACCAGGAAGAAGTTGAATCTCTGAATAGACCAAAAACAGGCTCTGAAATTGAGGCAATAGTTAATAGCCTACCAACCAAAAAAGTCCAGGGCCAGATGGATTCACAGCTGAATTCTACCAGAGGTACAAGGAGGAGCTGGTACCATTCCTTCTGAAACTATTCCAATCAATACAAA
>NW_012102432.1:729351-743390 GCF_000951045.1 Mandrillus leucophaeus
TATACTACAAGGCTACAGTAACCAAAACAGCATGGTACTGGTACCAAAACAGAGGTATAGACCAATGGAACAGAACAGAGCCCTCAGAAATAATATCACACATCTACAACTATCTGATCTTTGACAAACCGGACAAAAACAAGAAATAAGGAAAGGATTCCCTACTTAATAAATGGTGCTGGGAAAACTGGCTAGCCATAAGTAGAAAACTGAAACTGGATCACTTCATTATACCTTATATAAAAATTAATTCAAGATGGATTAGAGATTTAAATGTTATACCTAAAACCATAAAAACCCTAGAAGAAAACCTAGGCAATTCTTTTCAGGACATAGGCATGGGAAAGGACTTCATGTCTAAAACACCAAAAGCAATGGCAACGAAAGCCAAAATTGACAAATGGAATCTAATTAAACTAAAGAACTCCTGCACAGCAAAAGAAACTACCATAAGAGTGAACAGGCAACCTACAGAATGGGAAAAAAAAAATTTGCAATCTACTCATCTGACAAAGGGCTAATATCCAGAATCTACAAAGAACTCAAACAAATCTACAAGAAAAAAAACAAACACATCAAAAAGTGGGCAAAGGATATGAACAGACACTTCTCAAAAGAAGACATTTATGCAGCCAATAGACACATGAAAAAAAAAATGCTCCTCATCACTGGCCATCAGAGAAATGCAAATCAAAACCACAATGAGATATCATCTCATGCCAGTTAGAATGGTGATCATTAAAATGTCAGGAAACAACAGGTGCTGGAGAGGATGTGGAGAAACAGGAACACTTTTACACTGTTGGTGGGACTGTAAAAGAGTTCAACCATTGTGGAAGACAGTGTGGCGATTCCTCAAGGATCTAGAACTAGAAACACCATTTGACCCAGCTATCCCATTACTGGGTATATACCCAAAGGATTATAAATCATGCTGCTATAAAGACACATGCACACGTATGTTTATTGTGGCACTATTCACAATAACAAAGACTTGGAACCAACCCAAATGGCCATCAATGATAGACTGGATTAAGAAAATGTGGCACATATACACAATGGAATACTCTGCAGCCATAAAAAAGGATGAGTCCGTGTCCTTTTTAGGGACATGGATGCAGCTGGAAACCATCATTCTCAGCAAACTGTCTCAAGGACAAAAAGCCAAACACCACATGTTCTCACTCACAGGTGGGAACTGAACAATGAGAACACGTGAACACAGGAAGGGAAACATCACACACCAATGCCTGTCATGGGGTGCGGGGAGGGAGGAAGGATAGCATTAGGAGACATACCTAATGTAAATGATGAGTTAATGGGTGCAGCACATCAACATGACACACGTATACATATGTAACAAAGCTGCATGTCGTGCACATGTACCCTAGAACTTAAAGTATAATAAAAACAAAACAAAAGTGTAAAAATAAAATGAAATAAAATAAAATAAAACCTCTGATTGCTTATTTAAAAAAAGAAAGTAAAATTTATAACTGACCCTGTAGAGCAGTGCTTCTCTAACTTTAATGTGCCTACAAAGCAGCAGGGGATCTCAGCAAAATGCAGATTCTGATTGAGTAGGTTTGAATTTGGATCTGAGATTCTGCATTTCTGAAAAGCTCTCAGGTGATTTCAATGCTTCTGATCTACAAAACACATTTTGAAGCATAAACTTTGTTGTCATTGTGTACTGCACGTAATGAACATAATGAACTTGTGATGAGTTCACTAAGTGTTAAATATTTAGGTTCTTCATGCAAATATCCTTGATATACAACAGTTGGAGAAATGAACTGTAGTTTTTGATTGCCTGGGAATATATTATTTTTACTTGAAAAATAATACATTATAAGCTCCAACTATCCAAAAACTTGCAATTCAACAGGTTTTCAGAAATTGTGTGTGTGTGTGTGTGTGTGTATGTATTAACTTTTGTATACATAAAATAACTCTGGGAAACTTTGTAAAAATAACAAGAAATTTAACATTGAGTAGATGGGAACCATGAATAGTAGGCATATTTCACTATATTTCCTTTTGTACCTTTTGAATTTAAGTCATGTGACTACATTATTTTTAAGCCATTTAAAATCCTCCCTTCTGAAACTGATGACCTCTTGAAGTAGGACAAAAAGGAAGAAGGATTAATGCAGGTCCGAATCTACAGAAAGCTTTGCCAGGAAAAACATGATGCTGAACTGACCCTGACCAGTTCGCAATAATTTATATCTACGCACAGAAGTTAATAAGCATACAATGGCTATATCCTTAGGAAATGAGAATTTTTTACTTTTTCAACAATGTTGTGAAAAATATTTATTAAAACTATAGGTAAACTGGATTTTAAAATCACCTCATATGGAAGAACTTAACACTGAAAAGAAACAGTAGCCTATCTACCAACCTCTATTTAGGATGGATCCACAGAGGAAGCCATTTTTAATATTTTCTTCCCAGGATTATGTCTATGCTGACAAGTCTATAACTAGGTTTATGCACCTAGTTATAGATTTGGGAATTTATACATTAATCATATACTCTCTGCTATGATGGATGAATACTTAGCTCACACCACTCCTCATCTCCTCCTCCCATCCCCTTAAAATAGTTACATTAGTGTTCATTTTGGAATTTCCATATGTTACATTTATAATGGTAAATAATATGTTTTCATTGTTATTTTTTATCCCATCAATTGATGCATTATCTCTTGACTCCCCACTCTGTATGATGAGAATGTTCTTGCTCTTGCCCTTCCTTGTAGCCCACTCTCCACCTTTGGTCCACCAAATATTATCATCTGTATTTTACATTGACAAGGGGATGACATTTACATTCTGTTCTCAATCATAAATATGCAATCCACATTTCATCCTAAAAGGTTTATCTTAAAAGTTTAACATTGATATGATTTGACTGTGTCCCCACCCAAGTCTCATCTTAAGTTGTAGCTCCCATAATTCTCACATGTTGTGGGAGACGCCCAGTGGGAGATAACTGAATCATGGGGGGATTTCCTCCATGCTGTTCTCGTGGTAATGCACAAATCTCATGATGGTCTTTTAAGGGGAAACCCCTTTTGCTTGGCTCTCCTTCCCTTTTTGCCAACCACCGTGTAAGACATGCCTCTCACCTTCCATCATGATTGTGAAGTCTCTTCAGCCACATGGAACTGAGTCCATTAAACCTCTTTTTCTTTATAAATTACCCTGTCTCAGGTATATCTTTATCAACAGTGTGAAAACTGACTAATACAAACATTTAAGGCAGTGTTACATAACTAGAACCATAAAATTGTTGTTTGCTATAGCCAAATAGTATGATATGTGACTATATTTTATTTCTTACACAGCTTTTTGTTTTTCGTGAAGTTCCTAATTAATTTCTCATCTTTACTTCATTTACTAGTAATTTTAAGATATCAGAATTTCCCCCTTATACTCTTGTTTTTGTTCTATAATAACGTCATATTTTTTCAGTCTCTTCCTTCCCAGACTCTTCTATTTTCTGCTGCAATGTGTACCATTGCCTGCTAACACAATTCTTTTCTTCAACTTTTCTTTGTTGCTGTCCTAGGTTGTATCCCTGCCACCTGGTGCATCTTTTGACTAGAGAGAAAGCTCTTGGCCAACACGTCTCTCTGGCTACTGCAAGAAGACATTGCTCAGTATAACAAGGGGTTGAGCTTCTTGCAGAAAAGAATATAAAATGCCAAAATACCATATTCTGTGCTCTTTGCATGCCTCTAGAGTAGCAATCTATCTCCTTGAGGAGTTCTCTAAAATGATGATTCAAATAAGGCAGTTTGGAACTTGATCTTAATTTAGTTATTTAACTCATGCCAGTTGTGATTCATTCTGTTTCATATTGAAACATTATACTTTATTTTTATTTCTGGTATTATTTGGCAGACACGAAATAGAACCACTTTTTTATAATAAAGAATGCTTCATTGTCAAAGAAGTTAAAATATCATGCATAGACTAATGATTAAGGTTTTACAATATTTTACTAATGTACTCTGATTCTATTTCCTTTATAATGATCTATTCTTTTAGAGTCTACTTCTTGAGATGCTGTTAGATGAGGTAGGAAAGAAGGTATATGATTACTCATCAACCAGATTAACTTTTCACTTTTTGACAAAGTATTATGTCATGGTTATATACATCCCTGATTCCATTTAAATATCTGTGTGACAAATATTCTGCAGAGGAAAAAAAAAAAAAAAAACAGGACTTGAGTAATGTGACTAATTCAGCACATGTAATTGTTAATGCAGTTAGTTCTGATTCAGAACTATGAAATTTTTAGAATTAATGGAATGCATAAAGATGGAGTCTAACTTTTACTTTTTTGGTAATGGTTCAATTTACACCAAACCCTAACCATTTTGTGAAAAGGTCAATATCTTGAAGACATTTAATGTGCAAATGGCTTATTTTGGTCATTTCCATTTTAAAACCAGACCTAGGAAATTTAATTTGTTTTCAGAGCTCACCGTCTCATTTTTGCTTCTGCTTAGTAAATGTTTACTAAGTGTGTAGTGTTTATAGTTTCCTCCAACTTACCAGGCACAGTGCTAGATTCTCAGACAAATCAAAATAATTGAAATATATACCTCACTCCAAGTATCTGGTAGTATAAATAGAGATATAAGAAATGTGCAGATGAAACAAAAAAAATATTTAAAACAGTTCATTGTCAGAAGTACATTGTATGGCACTTAGAGAAAGAAGAAGAAAGAAAAAAAGAGAAACAAAGGCTGGAATGCCCGTAGAAGGCTTCATGACCAGAGATGTGATGATAGAGTTAACCTGCGGGTTATTTTGATACTAACATTTCAAACTAATTTAATGACTATGAAAGACAAGATTTTTCCACTTCATCTGGAGCATTATTTAACTTCTTGGGTATGTTTTCTTTCTCCTTGTGTGATGGGCATAAGATAAAAAGATTAATGCTTGCTTTTGAAAGCTGGCTCTAAATGTCAACATTTTTGTGTATGTGTATGATATTGAGTAGTGCCTATTATTATAACCAAAAATCATACAAGAAAAAGTCTTTATTTCTTTGCAAGTAACTTGAACTCAGAAGACATGAACACTTTAGAACATACATGGGAAGTACCTGACGACCAGCCTAAATGCAATGGAGCAGTCATCCCCCATGACTATCTGGATAAGCTTACTTTCAACACCAGACTCATAGTCTAGAATTTATGATGTAGAAATAGTTCACTTAAAAATAAATATTTCCTGAAAAACCTAAAAACTATGAAAAGCAAAAGTATTAAGTTGAGCCATATTAAACTGCTAGTTCTGTAGGTCAAAGTATCAGCAATATTCTATGATGCAATAGAGAATAAGACTCTTTTCCAACATTATTTTCCTGGTAGCCACTAACTATAGATCACTCTTGGCAAAACAAATAAATAAACCTAGAAAGGCTACTTTTACTAAATTTAAGGTTAAGGATAGATACATTATCTCTAAAGCAATCAAAATTGGCAACCAAACTTTTCTAAATTCTGTGAAGTTTCTTGAAAAAGAAACGTCCTGAAGATGAAATTTCCTTGAGGAAGATTCCTTTGTGGGTCTCCTGCATTGATCGAGAATCACTAGCTTAATAAAATGTGTATTTGCTTTTCTATATATTGATTTAATAGATAGTGCTTATACTAGACCCTTTTAGACTTTCATATAGGAAATAAGGCTAAGAAGACAGAGGGAAAATGTTTGTCAGCCTTGACCCAGAGCTCTCAGGACAAAGAAGAATAATATACTGAGGTCTATTCAGCCTTGGCTTCTCACAGATCATTACAACCAAGATGCCAATTAACACTGAATGTGACAGTGGCTTTTGTGACGTGGACAGCTGGCCACTCAAGGATACACAAGGACCACCTGCTCATATAACATAGGCCACCAAACAGGCACCAGATGGTGACAACATTTGAATGTTATTACTACAGTCACTTTCACCTCGGCTCCATTTGAACTGGACATTAAGAGAAAGAGCTGTGAAATTCACATTTGATTTTTGGAACAATATGGTTCTCCATAAATCTCACATGTATGACTTATTTGAAGCCAAAGAATCATTGCTGGGCATTGGTGGCCCAACAGAAGTTCTACATCATGTGGCAATTAGAAACAATTGGCTTAAACAAGATATACTACACCTGCTGAGATACCCGTATGGAAAGCTTGGAGAGAAAAAAAGTGTAGAAAAATTAGCTACAAGAAAAGACTTGAGTGAGGTGATGGATTTGGGGGTAAATAGAAAAGTAAAAAATGTTTTCCAGAAGAGGCAAGTGTCAAAGCAGAAAAAGGAGCCAAGACATGCATATTTTTGGCACTATATTCCAAGTCCTTGAAATTTGATCCTGGCTATACAGATTGATAAGAAAGAACATTCTAGAAATTTTTAGACATGCTTATTGCCCACAGACACACACACAAAAGTGGTGTACTTTTTCAGTCAATATGCTCTAGAAATTTAAGAGAACATTTGAATTCAAATTGCTTCCCAAGATTGAACAAAATGTTCTGTTAAAGTGGTTAATGCCCAAAGCAGTACAGAATAGTTACAAAGTAAAACTTATTCAGCAATTCTTGAGACATAGTTTGTACTTTGGATGAAGAGGAATCCATGACTGTATTTCACAGGGAGGAAAGGACTTGATACATCATATCCAAATCCTTAGTAAAGAAAATAGCATTTCTAAAAGCCAGGGATGAGGTGTGGAAAATACCAACAAATTATATAATAATCAAAAGTCCATAGATACTTCACTAACATAATTTATTCTGCATTATAGACTGAGGTGGTCTCTACCCATCTATAAAAAAAAAATCAGATTCCCATTTCCCTAACAACATAGGTGAATCTTTTTGAGAACAGCAGCCAGATGTCCAATATGATTTTCTGAATTTCATAATGCAACTAACTTAGCAGGTGGCCCTAAGTCTCTAAATCAAATTATTAGGGCTTTCAGGGTCTCCTAGCTAGGTAAAAAAGGTGTCAGTATGAAAATAATTCTGAAAAAAGCTAGAAACAGCAAAAGGAAAGAGCAGGAAAAAATATTGGTGAAATTTGACAAATGCATTTCTCAGCATTATGTCAAACATGTTTACTGAGCTGCGCAATTAATAAAAAATATTCTGTACTAGAGTCCCTAATTATTATTCTACACAGGACAGAACACCTCTTCATTATCCCTTTTTGAATTGATTGTGTACATCAAACAGTGGAGATATAAATAAAATATGCCTGCATGCATAATACCCTCACATTAAAACTGGAGGCAATTAACCTATGATTTTTCATTAATTAAATTAAAATAACCTTCTAAAAAATGTCTAAAACCATAACAGGATTTTTAGTGTGTATTTTCCTCCCAATGATGCAGAGAGGCTGTTTACCAGATTTATCACAAATGCTGTTTTTGATTTTATCCCAGGCTTTTCTCTAATTTTCTCCTGAGGTTCCAGTCTCATTTAGCTAAACCCAGTCACAATGTCAGAGATTTGGGGTTTTTTTCCTATCTTTAAAAAAATACCTGTTCTCATCAAGATTGTATTATTATTATTAAATTGTCCAAGCATCTTCTCCTTGAGCTGGATTTATATTATGTAAGTGGAGAGCTGCAAATTATTTGGTGAATTTACTGAATATAGGCAGTTGAGCCACATAAATGGGATATCAGAAGGAAAGAACGGGCCTGAATATGGGGTTCCCTTAGCCAAGCTGGAAAGCTCTCCCTACCTCCTGCTTGGGCTCCTTCCAATTCCTCCTTGACTTTTCTGATTCCCAGTCATCACAAGTTGTTCATTCTTCCAGTATTCTCCCCTTTAAAACGTTTTTTTATTTTAAAATAAGCATATTCCAAGGAAGATAACCTTAATGCTCAAATTATTTTGTTTAGCTTTTCTCTAAAACCCTTCGCAGACCCACTGAAATCTCACTATATTAAGGGACCACATATTCACAGATTTCTCCCAGCTAAAGTCAACTCTTCTTGGTAGACAATTAGGTGTTCAAATTTTTCCTAAACATCATGTATTGGTTGACTTGTCTTTTCCATATAAATTTACTGTTTTTATCCTATGCAGAGAATCTCTCCTTAAAATATTGTATTGCTTCCTTTTTCTTGATTCCCACCACCATGGCCTAATATGGACACTCATTACTTTGCCCTTATACCTAAGTTATCCCTCTAACTTGACTCATTGCCTCTAAGTTATTCTTCTACAATGTGCAGTACCTGTACTCTGACAACAAATCTTCCTACAGCCTTATTTTCCCCTGGACACCCTCATCACACACCTGCATCAGCATGACAGCAAACATTATCTGTTACACATCCGACAAGCATTGCCACCTTTCCCATCTATTTCCTGCTAGGAGAGTTCTGAATTTTGTATTCCAGTGGCAGAAGAGATTCTATAATCTTACCCAAACAAACGTCCCCTCCTCCATTCTACGATGGTCTACACCAGTCAACAGTTTAGGAGTAGGCACTTGGCCCAGTTCTGGCCAATGAACTTTACAGGAAAGTCAGTGTGGGACTTCCATCCCTGAATAAAATGATAGCATCTCATAAGGAGAAAAGATCATAGTCCTACACCTTTCTCACATCTTGGAAAATTGGTATAAGAATGTGATGCCTAGTGCTATGCCAATAGATAAGAATAGATCAAAAAGACAAAAAAAAAAAAAAAAAAAAAAAAAAAAAAAAAAAAAAAAAAAAAAACTTTGAGTCCTTTACAACACCATTGAGTTGCTGAACTAATGCTTCAAGACTTTTTATTAAAGAAAAATAAGAAATGTAAGGTTAATATATTTAATTTAATTGAAAAAAATAAAAAAAAATTTACTATATAAAATGAACCTGCAAAAAGACTACGTAAAGTATTGTTGATCACCGTCCCAGGTTTTGAAACTCATTGGCACAGAAGACTGTGAATACACACAAGACTATGTCATGATAAATTACCGTAGGAAATTGAAAACATGCTATGCAGGATGTAATGTCAGGGTACACACTATTTCCAATCTGACAAAGACATCGGAGAAATTTACTAAGCACATATTTGAACAATCGGAATCTATCCATGTGCATTCTCAGAAGTCCTTGAAGAAGTACATGCCTGACAGGGTACAATGGCATTGGAGAAGCTATTATAGTTAATTCTATGAATCAGATACCCTGATTCTCCAAGGCAGTTTTTACAAGAGCAGGTCAATGTCTTCTGATTAAAGCTTTATTTAAAAGTGATAAAAGGAATTTGAGGAAAGGTTTCCTTTTGGTTATAATATCTTTTAAAACTGCATTAAGATAAGTGCTATTTATACAAAGGTATCTTTTCACAAAAGAGGATTTTATAACAAGTAAATCTTGAAATGATGCATTAATTTAATTTTTGCTTCAGATCATCAATAGACCACAATATACTATGCACAAAAAATTACAATGCACAAAGAGATATAAAATATTAATGTGACTGAATTTTACAAATCTATACATAAGATTTTTAGGCACTTCAAAGCAGTCAACTTGTAAGGCTATGTCCTTATTATAATATGCTCTAATATACTCTTCATATGCATCCTTGATAGTGGAAACTCCTCAACCTTTAAGAATGGAATTGTGTTTTTAAAAATTGTCATTACATTTAATGAAATTAATCTCACCTTGTCAAAAGTCTTGTTCTCCTCAAATCCCAGTAGAACTCAAGTCTCCCTCATACCCTGGGTCTTGCAAGTCAGGCCATACCAATGTCACATGGGTCACAGGACCCAGATTCCTTGCCATGACTCTTGCACATCAAAGGCCTTATTCCTTCAAATGAGGACTCTGGAACTCTCAGAGTCCAAGGACCCAACCTTTCACCATGCGTAAATTGAAGAGCATTCCTATTATGTGATGTAACTCATGGTCTTAAATCCCCAGATTCATGAGATCAACTCAGTTCTCTTGACTTCATTTCCAAAGGCTCGCCTAATCTAATCTGGTACATCTTGACCTCTCACTATTACTCTAGTGCTTTTACCCCATGATATGCAGGGTTCATGCCTACACTTGACCAGCGTCCCTGAGAATTCATGTCTCAGTATCCTCAATATACTATTTTCACACATTCGTCTCTTTTGTGTAACAGGTTTATCAGCTTCTGTTGATGATCTTTCAGCACCTAGTTTACAGGGACTGTGTCAGAAAGTACGCTGAATATTGCATCAACTGTTGTGGTCATTCCACCTTTGTTTATCTCAAACCCCATAAATTCCTCCAGCAATGACTCTCAGAAATCATTCCTATCCTTATTCATACCATTAATTACATACCATCAACCAAAACTCCTATAGATACTCCTTAAAAGGTACAAAAGTTTGGAGATAAAGTACATATGATGGTTCTCATTATTCTCTGACATTAAACTGTAAGGTCAACATGTTAGCCCTTTGTTTCCAAACCTCTGTTATATGGATAAATCTAGATAAACATTTTTATTTAGGATTGGTGTCCCTCATCTCTCCAAATTCTCATTACTCGCTATCCAAAAATTCAGTATAAAAGATTCAGACGGAGTCATCTGACCTCACTGAGCTCTTGCCATTCAAATCCAGTACCAAATATTAATAGATTAGAGGATGTGGAGGGATATTTGCTGGGCCAAAATTATAGAGCCATATGGAACACAATCTCTCACAAGGCCTGCAAGACTTGATTAAAATCAGACTTAATATATTCATATTTTTAATAAATAATGTGCATATGAAAAGAGGATTGGTCAGCCACGAAAAAGCATAGATATGGGACAGACGAAGAGTAGACCTACCCTAATTTGTGTCCCAAACATATCTCAACATGCTCGTCCCAAAAGAGGAGAACACTTTAGCCAAAGCTTTAAGTATTTCTGGTCTATTTCAGTAAAAAAAAAAAAAATTTAATTGCTTTTAAATGGAACACTACGCAGATCTTTATATAGCACGTCCTTCTAGGATATCAGAGTCTAGCCATTCATTTTCTTCAAGCTATTTTACAACTCTCTCTAAGTTGATAAGTGCACAAATTATGTCTTGTCCAGCAGGGTTTTCATTGGTTTCCTTTCTCTGCTGTAGAAAAACTAGTTTTGCCTCCATTCGCAATTCAATTCCTTTATTCCAAATACATTTGGCTTTTTTACTTTTCTTTTCAACCAATTATAACACTGGCCATGTTACTTCATTGAATGAGTAAAGCAAATTCTGTAACATGTTCATTTTTAAATATTTGTATCTGTATGAGTCAGGATTACAACTTTTTCCTGAAAATTATCTTTCTTAACAACCTAAGGCTGTCTTAACCTTTTCTGAATAAATATTTGTCTTAACTAATTTCTCTTATGATTTGATGCTCAACAAGTATTTATTTGATTTTAATTGGCATACTATGTTGATCTTCCTTTTGGAAGAGCGTGAAAATATAAGTGTTTCAGTTCAGTGGCACTTATATATTTTATTATAAACATCAAATAACTCAAGTCAAATGTAAATGATGAGCACACAAAACAATGTTGAGTAAGGATGAAATATCGACAACTCTTGTAGTATAAAGGAAGAGCATGTGCTTTAGAATTGGACCTGGAAATAACTTCCAGATGTGCCAGTATATAAGCTGTGTGACCTTGGGCAAGTCACTTAATCTCTCAGAATCTGAGTTTGCACATCAGCAAATATGGATACTAATACAGGATTGTTGGGGAAATTTTCAATGACATATTTCTGATCTAATTGTCAACTGAGATCATCTTTTCCTTTTCATGTTGTGACCTCTGGAAAGTTCAATCTCAAAGGTTCTATTGAGTCCCACTTCCATAGTCATCTCTTCTTCTAAATTATTATTTCTACTAAATCTTTGATCTCTTTCACATCCTGCCTCTTGTATCTTCCTCTTTTCTCTAACTGTGCCACCCCACAGGAAGCACAGCCCCTTTTTTTGTCTGATTTCCCCAAAGCACCACCACTCACTCAAGCCTTTATGCCTACTAGACAGTAACAGAATATTAACAGATTTTAAGGTAAATATTAGAAACTTTGGAGGCTGTTGCCTGCTCCCAACTAACTTTCCTACTAAAATGGATTCCTCTCATACCCAACATTTTCCCCATATTTCCCTCTCTGCTCCCAAACACCAAAATTTTTGTTGTATTTTTTTCAAAAATCAGTTAATTACCTCTTATTTTCACTCAGAAGGACATTTTTGTTATGCCCAGAGAGACTGTTTCTGAGAAGAATTTGGTGGTCAGCATTTAAAGTAATGTTATTTTCTCTTTAGCTACATTCCTAAAATTCCTGGAAGAGCAGACATTCAATTAGTGGTAGTTATTATCATTATGTGTATAGATCCCCAAGGTAATGACATTGAAATGCTATTCTCACTTGAATATATAAATTCTTTCATGTTTGCTAAAAAGCCAGTTCCATTATTTTATGGTTATCCTCTACAAATTACCATTCCAGAGACCATGGAGAATAATTCAATGCTTTTGTTTTTTAGAGTGCTGAAAAATAACTCACTATCATTACATTTTTAATTATATCCCAACAAATGGACAGTTCTTTCCTTGTTTTGCTCCTACAATTACTTCTTTTCTTGTGTAAAACATATTCTGCTTTGGATTTGAGAAAACCACCCATCTGTGCCTCCTCGTAGGCTGCTGACACCATGGCCAGGGTCTACAATGTGACCCAGGACTAGAAACACCACATTCTACTTGCAGACCTCAAGTATTGGTCCAAAATGGACACTTACCAAAATCCATTGAATCATACCAAATGAGACTTAATTCTAGGATATTAGTGGACACTTTTAGGAAAGTGGACCATCCAAACTGGAGCTCTTATAGACATCTTATTATTGTCATATAAGGGGATAATTTGTATGAGAATAAAACCAATACAGCAGAAGACTTCACTGAAAGCTTGAGAGAAATCTGATCCTTGTGACATTTGCATGAAGCATTCATTGGGCAATATTTGAGGCCAGGCCTATCCCTAAATTTTTGTTATTGTTACATAACAGAATAAGCTCTCCTTTCTTTTAAGCCACCTTGGATTGAATTTTCTATCCCTTGTAACAGAGAATCCTGTGTGACCGACTCCTTTCATACAAACGGATTTAAATAAATTCAAAGAAATACATACAACCATCCAGATAAAAGTAAATAGAGATATGGAGGCATACAATTAATAAATGAAAGAAATTTAGACAAAATTACGTGTAAACCAAGTGTGCAAAACTGCATGTAATTAGTTTCCAGAGGAGAGGTCCAAATTCAGGACATTCCTAATGGCTAATTAATTAATAGTTGTGAAATGCATAATGTCCATGAAATTTAATAAAATCAATTGAATAGAAGAGCCTCAGTGTCCTGGTTCAAGAGGGAAAAATCTTTAATAGAGCTTCATAGAGGGATATTGTATGCATCATGGAAGGCAAGATTCTCAGTGATAGACTCACCAAGAATAGACTAGTGAGATTCATTTAACTGTTTCTTGTAATGAAGCTCAACAAAAAGCCAAAGTAATGACACCAAGACACAATTCCGTAAGAGCAATTACATGAAAGACTGAAAGACTGCGGTCTTATTACACAGCTCTCTGACAGCTAAGAGCCCAGGATTAGACTGTCTCTAGGCCAATGGTTCTCAAACTTTTTAGCAGTAGACATTTTTATCCATGTGAAACTGTGTGTGGAGCTGATCTGTTTGATTCCTGGATGGGGAATCCAGAGAACCCACTCATCAACAGACTTGTCACACCCCTTACCCTCTCTCTACCATGGCAGTCCCTGTGGAACACCAGGCCTCTGAGAGTTTTGTTTTGTTTTTTTTAAAGAATATATTCTGCACCATAAGATAGGGTAAAAAAAATTTTTTAAATAAAAAGAATATATTAATATCAATTCAGAAATATTCCATGAATTATATTTTTCCACATTTGAGCTGTCAGAATTTCATTTTTTTTTATTTTTTTTTTTTTTGAGACGG
>NW_012102432.1:743448-762553 GCF_000951045.1 Mandrillus leucophaeus
AGCCTCCCGAGTAGCTGGGACTACAGTCGCCGCCACCACGCCTAGCTAGTTTTTTGTATTTTTTAGTAGAGACGGGGTTTCACCGTGTTAGCCAGGATGGCCTCGATCTCCTGACCTCGTGATCCGCCCGTCTCGGCCTCCCAAAGTTCTGGGATTACAGGCTTGAGCCACCGCGCCCGGCCGAGCTGTCAGAATTTCAAAGCAGAAAACTCAATTTCAAATTATCTAACATTGAGAAAAGGCAGAACCTATATGTGTTAGTGATCAACTAAGTGGAGAAGAGGATTTCATCCTTCAATCCTTTCACACCCCAGGAAAATAAATGAATTCCATCAGGATATGTTCCTGAATATCAGACTACTGTCTATCCCTGAACAGAGATGCATAAAGGTAGTACCTGAGAGGGAAAGCCACAGCTTCCTAAGGAAACAGTTCTGGTTTTATCCTGAAGCAAGAACAAATAGGCAATAAAGATCCAAGAATTCTGTGTCACAGCGTCTATCTTAAATGACAATATCTTGTAAACATTTCAAACAATATAGAACCTCTCATAGCCTTCACAGTGTCCAACTTTGAACAATGTAATTTCTTGGAGAACTCTTAAAAATACATTGGCTGAAAATACATCTTCATGAAAATGAACAATTTGAGAAAACATAATGAATATAAGTCAATTAAATGTTGAAAGGCATTGACCAAAAATGATCATTTGGGATCTAGAATAGTAAAATGATGCAGATTCATCTTTTAAGACAGCTTGATAGCAAAATCAATTGTAACTTGAGACAGAAAACTCATGTTATTGATGTAAAGAAAAATATCTATTTTTCCATTCTAAATAGCATGAATCTATTTACTCCAGAAGCAATTTCAAGTCATTATGATATCAGGATAACAAAGAGGAAAATATATGCCTATTGTACACTAGCAAATTTTCAATAAGCTTATTCTCAAACCAGGGGTAGGCACCAGCTACCTCATTTCGTGTGTGGGGGATTGTTAGAATGCAGTTTCTTTGTGAATCTCAGTAATGAGAAGTTTATATTGGTTTTATACGGCTTAGTCTAGAAGCTGAAAAACTACAGTCCACAGGCCAGATGTCTAAATAAAAATTTTTTGAAACACAACCACACCCATTTGTTTATTTGTTATCCATGCTGTTTTTGTGTTCCAATGGAAGATCTGAGTGGCTGCAATAGAGACTTTATGACAGTGAGACTGAAATATTTATTCTACACTCCTTTAAGAAAAACTTTGTCCACTTTGGACTTGGTTAATACCTGGGAACTGTCCCTGGATCAAAGGCCAATAAAATATCAAAAAAAATGTTAAGTACTTTTTTATTCACAAAGTTATGATGTAAAGTCATGGGTGAAAATTGTCAATATTAGATGAGTAAAACTTAAAACCCAGATGTTCATCATATAGAACATTGGCCCGAGAAGCACACATTTAAAAACAGTTTGGAAGGAAACTAATAGCGCTCAGAAGACATGCCTAGTTAACCAATGGACCTATAATGCAGGGCAAGGTAGAAGAATACTTTTTAAAAACTGATCAGTTAATCGATGGACTTATCACGTGAAATATAGAATACCTTGCTAAGGATTGAATAATGGACCTATGACATAGAATGAAGTAGATCACTTTTTAAAAACTACTAATAATCTACTGACTATTTTATGAGCCCATCCAGATGGAAAAAATACAGAGCCCATAGTTTGCAAACAAATCATTTAAAAATCCAGAAAGCTAAAAGTCTTCAAGAGGAATTTTACTTAGTTTGAGATCTCCAATCAGATATTCCAAGCAAGCAACCACTGTTTACATTATTAAAATCTGAAAAAACATTTGGAGACTACAAAATTCAAGCAGTTTTCCTCAAACCAAATTAACTTCCTTTGTTGTACTTTATGAAGTTTTACCTAATCCATGTGTTTTCCTCAGAGGTATGACAGTCATCATTCCCAGGGAAACTCAAGGCTTGCTGTGGATAAGAGAAATAAAAGAGAAAATATCTGTAGAAGAGCCAAAAAAAGAAAGAATAAATGAAAGAGAAAAATAAGTGTGCTCCAAATAAGTGGAATAAAATGATTCTTAGCATAAATATTACAGACCAAAGTAAAGCCTCTCTCATTTAAACCCAGAGAGAGCAGAGTTACCTTCCTGTCATCTCTGCTTGCCAAGCCAGAAACAAAGCTTGCCAATTGGTATGCCTTAACCAGATTCACAGAGCTCAAAACCAACTTTCCATTTGGAGCAGACCCCCGTTGAGAAAAAAGACCTGCACAATGGCAGAAGAAATCAACACCAATTAACTATAATAATCAACTTAGACCCTTATAAGTAATTCTAAAATGAGTTAATAAGAAGTTGCTCAGCATTTGAGAAGTATCAACAATATGAAAGAAAACTGAAAAGATAAGGGGAATGAGTAATTTTGAGTAAAACAAGATTATTTAGGGGAATGGAAGACAACTTTTCTAAAAATCTAAATTTGATAAATTGATTAATTAATGACAATTATGATACCCAGAAAACCAGACTGCCATCTATAAGACAAAAATTATATCAATCAAAGAACACAAAAAAGATTTTATAAAGTAAAAATATGATTGAAAAAAAATCAATAGAAATGTTGGATAGTCAAGGTACTCTCCTAACCTTTTAGCAAAAAAGACAAAAAGATTTTTAAAAATAGAGAAATGTCATATAAGATGAGTTAAAACAAGAAGAAACTACAGAAAAAAAAATAGGAGGGAAGTAATAGTCAAAGATGTAGTTGAAGAAAATATGTTAGAGCTGAAGAAAATTACTAGAATAAATGGCATCAGAAAGATAATTGAAAAAGCTTTATACCTAGACGCATTCTATTAAAATCTAAGAACAAGGATACCGAGAAAATTCTAGAAGTATCCAGAAAGAGAAAACAAAAATAACAAATAATCATATTACTGTATTTCATTCAAAATAGTTCATGTTGAAAAGCAATGGAGCAATGTCTTCAAAGTTCCAAGGGGGAGAAATCAATACAGCTCTAGAACTCTTCACATGACTAAACTTCTAATAATATTCCAGCACAAAATAAAGACATGCAAAAACTTTGAAACTTTTTCACAGATATATTTTATGTAAAAAAAAATCACTACAGGAGATAATTGAACAGTATTCAAGTCAGTAACTCAAAAACACTGACAGCTGAATGTATCATACACACAAAAAGGGGAACCTGGTAGGAAAAAGACAAAATGTTGAAGCCACAGGAACACATTTCCTTTTCTATGGGTGACATCTTACTGCTTGATTGTTCACTAAATAGTAGGTCCTCAGAGTTTAAAAGTAAACTAAAGACAAAAATAGGATTCTTAACTATATTTATAATACTGTAGAAAAACATTAAACTCCTTGAAAATTTATAAATAAAAATATTGAAATTTTTCTCACTTTACATAGACAAAATCAAAAGTTAACTATCTGAGGTTAATTAAGAAATGGATTGAAGTATAATATTTAAGTTATAAATGTACAAGAATAAAGAATATTATAATTATCAAAAATTATGAGTAGGGAGAAAAGTGTAAGGGTGACAGAAGTAAGTTAATGTCTCCTTTTTATACTGGGGTGTAAACGGATGTTGTTTAAAGTTGCTAAATACAGAAAGAGACATAAGATTTAAACCAGAAGAATTAACAGAAACTGTGAAAAGTGGTTATATCTGAAAAGTGGGTCTACAGTTGAGTAATATCATAGGAGATTTTTCATTTCATACTTTTTTGCATGATTTCAATTTTTTCCATGGGCAAACATTACTATAACAACATTAACAACAGTAAAGATAATTATTCCAAATGCTAATCAGGATATGGGTTTCCAGCACCCCACTCACCATATTTAACTATGAGAAACAGAACCCCAGAATCTACAGTTATTCTAGCACCTCACTCACCATATTCGTCTATAAGAAACACAACCCCAGGATATACATTTACTCCCAGTTCTGAGCATCAAACACAAGTCTTACCTCAAGATTTGATTTGATATTTTTAGGAGAAACAATACTCTTATAATTTAAATATGATAAGAACTCAGGTGGGAACTCCTGAGTTCCCTCTTTCTTGTTGCACCAGTAATTTTAGCAATATAGTTTTTCACTTACCATCATTCTTTATCAAGTCAAAAATTATAACTTGTGAAGTGGAAGAAACAGTTCCTCTCTTGAGACATTCAGTAGATCCTGGGACACCAAGAAATTATCATAAAAATTCAAAAATCTCTCCAACCATTTTGTTCTTCTTAACCCTTTTATCCCAATAGTTCAATCAGGAGTACAAATAGGCTGCAGGTTGAGGATGAGAGGAAATTGATCACTTTCTGCCTAGTCCAAAGAATCCTTCCTAACTATGCCAGTAAGCAGAGAGAAGATAATTATACTTCTGCTTCTCAGATCACCATAGTTCTGCTTCTCAGATCACCCCTAGGGCTCCATTATGTGCTTTCATCCCGCAGGATCTGTTTCTTTTAGTGAAGAATTATTCATTCAGATTAACTCAACTTACAAAGGAGAAGAGTTCCAGAGACACAATCCTCTCTTCTGCAATGTGTCCCAGGAGTGGCGTGTGGAGCACGCCCCAATCCGGTCATTTCGATGTCCAGAGATAATTACCTCCACCATGGAGAACTCACAATAAATAACAGTTCAGATTATTGGTATCAAGTCAGACATCCAGTAGCCTATTTAAACCAAGTGCAACTTCTCCAGGAAAGGCTTTTGGATTTTCCTTTGAAACCAAACACCTTGAAGTCCTAAGAATAAGCAGGGTGGTGGTGGTTCGCTTACCTTTGTTTACCTCTGTTATTTTGCCCTTAAAACAAAAGGTTTGAAATCATGGGTATAAAACATTGCTATTAACATTGAGATAATATTAAAACCTATCAGGTTTTAGATCTTTATTTTTGAAACCCCAATGACACATTTCAAAAAGGAATCTTAAGAAGTGGCAATTTTCAAAAAATCTAATCATAAGAATACAGCTTTTCTTCTTAAGATTTGGTGGCTCAAACACTGCAGCTGTTGTTGAGTGATCTGGCCCAAATAAAAAGACTCCCCAAGCTCATCAAAATCCACGTGGGATAATCTACAGACTTTTTATGTCATAATACCCAAACTGGAGTGTCTCATGGTGATTTGTACAGACTCCAGAAGAAAAATCTTCACACAGGAAAAGAGGAGTCAATAAATGAATGGGATTCAGGTAACAGTTACACACAATAAATATAATTAGTGTATTTATCTAAATGTACTCTTAAGAGCTGTGCATTTACTATATGTAAAGTTTACCTCAATTTAAGAAAAAAAGAAAGAAAATGAATCACCCTGAAGTTCTAAGCCTCCAGGAAGGTGAAGGTATAGAAAGTATTGCTTTATTTGCAGATAGTTCTTACTTTGCACAGTTCCAATACACATGAATTTCAATTATCACAGGTGAGTTAAATAACAACAGTTTCCCAACAACATAGTTTAAATTTCACTTACCACAATAGCAGTCTATTAACAGAACAATTGCATAAAGCAGAAACTGCTGCTAACTCGTCAGTTCACAAATCACTACGTAAATAACAGATGCACTGATGATCGGTGAACAATCACATCATTTACTTCAAAATCTGTTGGTGACAGGCCAGTGGTATCTGAGGTTCAGTTCACACAGTGTGTAGTTGTGTTGCCTTCAGGTCTCTTGGAAATAAACTCACGTCACATTTCATGAAAATAGATACACAAAAGAAAGAATTGGCCAACAAAGATGAAAGTGCAATGAAGAAACTAAAAGTGATAACGGTATAAGTAAAATTTAAATCAAACATACACAGCACAGAAGACACAGTTGACTGGGAACGTTGACACCGCAGCCATTCAAGAGAGTCTAGATATGCAACCAGCGGAATTTAGCTAAGGGGAACAACTTACCAGCATACATAAGCAAAGCATTTGTGACAAAAAAGAAAAGAGGAAGACGTCATAGAGGAAGTGATGCCAGGAAAAATTTTCACATTAAAGGAAATCTCAGAAATATTTCACATTAAAAGCACAAAAGATAAACTGCTGGAAGCTAATCCAAACTTAGAAAAGAGTGTGACAATTCACCAAGGAATAGAAAAGATATTCATTCTGTATCTTATGTGTTATGTGAGAAGGCAAGCACTGTTCAAATCGTTTTTGATATATATATTTTTTACAAATAAATAATGGACTTCAACTCTCAATGTTTCTAATGTTTTAAATTATGGTGTTACAAGTAAATATTAATTTAGCTGTCTTTTTTTTCATTTTGCTATATATTTGCAACCTATAGGAAGAGAGTTTTAGTGTTTTAACGTTTTTAAGAATTGAGGACAATTGTAATTTTTCTCATTAGTTATTAATATTGCTTTGCATAGATTCAGTTTGCACGGTTTTTTTATTATTATGATTGTCCCACAGACTATGCAAAGACTGTCTCCTCAGACTGGATTGTTAGTGAACACTGAAAAGCCGTTTTAGAGGGGAACAGGTTTCATTGAGAAAAGAACTTCCTGATCATTTGAACCCTCTAAATGAATCATGTGAGAGGTCTAGTAGAAACGTTCATGAAGCTGGGCGAATCTATACTACAGGCTTCGATCTGAATCAGATCACCTTTTACATTGCCTAATCTTTCCTTTGGAAAACAGTACGAAGTATTAAGGAAGTCCAATCTCAGCTGCCTCCCTTGGCCACAAGAACTTTCTCAGTGAGTAGCAGAGCACTGGCTCAAAGGACAAAAGGATATTTTCTCCCTTCAGTTAGTACTGTCCCTTCTCCCATCAATAACTATTAATGCCTTATTTTTGTATTCTCATGGTAGCAGTCCTAACCTCTATCCCAGGCCTTGTCTCCTCCTAATCCTCATCTCCAGTGAGATGGAGAGTTCCATCTGAATAAGAAAGATTACTATCTACCAGTGGGAGTCAACTAGGTTTTATTTCCCATAATCTAGAACTTGTTTTTAAGATGACTCTTATAGCAGCACCCATAAATTTTCCCCCAAGAATGTCTACCAGGAAGCTCAACATTGCTTAAGGACATATTTGGCCAGAAAAATATTAGGAGGGACTTTCCTCATGTATCATCTCCTTTTGCCCTTCCACTCTTGTCATTCATACAATTTGATTCTACTTAAACCAAGTCCAAACGTTTAATTCAAGTGGACACAGATCTGCTTTTTAAAATGCCTTTAAATTTATTGGATCTCTTTTACAAGCCCTATCGGTTGAGAAACGTATGTGATACAGGGGTAGGGGGACAGTCAATAACTTAAAATTTCCTTCAGGTAAATGCTCACTCTTCCAATGTAAAGCTAAAAGATTTCTGTTTCCCTCTTCTGCTCCCCTACAAACCAGTGTTTGAGTGTATGGGGGCACATGGCTTAAATGTCCTGGTCTAGGCAGAGTTAGAGGGTCTGAAACTGCGTTTGATGTCTTTCTGCTGTCCCATGGGCCCTCACTGTCAATTTCTAATTTGATGCTGTTGAATCAGATGTGTACTGTAGTTCTCTCTCGCTCTCTCTCTCTCCCCCAATCTCTCTCTCTCTCCTTTTTCCTCTCCTCTCCCTTCCTGCTCTCTTCTCTAGCTGTCTAATTTGAAATCTCTCTCTCTTTCTCTCAGGTACCAGTGATCATCCTCATTTATTTCGCCTACTTCAACTTTCCCCAGCTCTGAAGATTCCTTGATTCCTCGATGTGACTTCCAATTAATTTTGACCCTGGCAGTATATTCTGCAATGCTTGACATCAGGGCTACACTCTCCAGAAAGACCTCAAATCAGACTTTCAGCTAACTCCCTTGTGGAGAAGGTAGGTCCCATCCAAGACACATGAGAGCCAACGTGGCCAAGATCTAATCTCATAAACTCTGCTACCCAATCAGGATGTCAGGTATGCTCTACTGAAGCCATCCCCCCTGCTCTTCATATTCCCCGGTCTTATCCAGCGCATACCTCCCACAGGGTCTTCAACCCAGAAAAGAGAAACCAGAGCCCTGCTTCCCTTCAACACTGCTGTTTGGCAAATCCCTGCACCATGTTGGAAATGCTCTACTCAGGACTTCTTCTAGGCTCTGGTGCCTAGGGTCTTGCAGGCCCACCCACCTGGGGAATCAGGTCACTTGCCACTAGCACTGTTTTCTGCATACATGTGTCTACCTGAAAGTTTCCTTACTGTCACTTTCACATCAGGTGTTGGAATTGATTAAAACCTTAGTGCCTGCTCTACTCTCTCCTATCTGACTCCCTTTTACTTCTCTTCATCTCTCAGGTTAGGCTCAGCTTATTCTTCTACCATAACATCCATCTGCTAGGAGAGCAGGTTTCTTAGTCTAGAATTGCTAGAGGAAATATTTTCTCTACACTCAGGGTAGAAAATAAATGTTCACTGACTACCAGTTTTAGTTCTTAGTATGCTAATGCAATCTCTACAAAGAGCCTAGATTTTAAGGCAGTCTTGTTGCAAATCCTCTTTTGGATACTAGCTGGTAACTATTAATGTCTTCTCTTTGTATTCTCATGATAGCAGCCCTAAACTCCATCCCAGGCCCTATCTCCTCCTTATCCTCATCTCCTGTGAGATGGAGGGTTCCATCTGAATAAAAGAAGATTAAGCCATGAAAATGCAAAAGAGAAGAGGATATTAATGTGCGTCAAATATTATTCCTCTTAATTAAAATAGGTGAGATAATGAGAAACATCTCCATGCCAGGAGTGCCCAAGAGCTCTCTGCAAAAAGATGTCTGTGGCCCCGGAAAGAGTTGCAGCCCAGTAAATCTCCTGAGAGGACCATGGCTTTTATAACACTACAAAAACGGAGAATTCCACTGAGGGCAGCAAAAGGGCAGTAAAAAAAGAGTTCAAGGTGATTGCCAGGCTCCCCTGTTAAGGATGTTTATCTCTGCTGCTTCCACTTTGCCTAGCAACTATTACGTAAGCAAATCAAGAAAAAGACTACTTAAAATATTTAAAATTTTTGAAATTAAAATTTAAGTGCAAGAGTGACATACATATAAAAAAACCAATAGAGGCTAAAAAGTAAGTTAAAAACTCAAAAAAAAAAGAAAAATTCAAAAACAGAAAACAGAAATTTACAGAAATAATTTGTCACGCTGGGCTATATCACCTAAATTCCCCCCTCAAATATTAAAGACTTTCTCCCCCACCTCCAGTGAAGGTTTTCTGCTGGCTTCTCAGGTAATTGTCCCCATGAAGAGAGTCAATTCACCCTGAGACAGCTGTATTCACTGTGGGGACATAAATCATTGTGGGAAATAAAGGCCAGACCCTGTTATGCCAACTGGAGAAAACCTGATCAACCATTCTAGCTTCAGAGCTCCCAAGAGTATGACGAGTCCTTGATAAGATGCATGAGCTTCAGGCAATGTGATATTCAGGGATCCTTTAATAAAATTTTTAGGTGTACAGTACAGTGGTCTATGATATTTTGGAAAATGCCCATTAAGAAAATAACAAATTATCACATCCCACGCTCTCCACCACAAAGAAGAAAGCACTATGCAAGGTAAAACTATTTATGTTCTAGAGGCAACATATTGCACCTGAGAATACTGCTCCCAATATCAGGTAGCACAGAAGGCTACCAGCTTTGAGAGAGACCTAGAGCAGGGGAGGATTCTATTTTGAGCAGGTTTTAGGCTCAAGTGCTAGCAGCCCTGATGTGTGACCCATAAAATGCATCCATAGCAGCCATATCCTATGATGCTAGAGTTATCCATTTTGGGGAAGGATACTGTGTGGAGTTTATAACAAGCTCCAGTGGGAGAATTACAACACAGATCTCCAGGGATCTGGAGCAAGGCCATTCAATCTTCAGCAGAGAACGATGGATTACAGCAATCCATTGTGAAATGCAAGTTGTATAACAGGGATTAAGTATAAGCAGGAGTGAAGAGACAAAGCAGGCTGAATGAGCAGGTAACCTGGACCCCATGTGCCCCATTGTTGCACCTGTGCCCCTTCCTTTATTAATACACACGATTACATTTGTGGAGAGAACCAAAAATCAAAAAGAAAAAATAAAAAGTGCCATTCATGAATAAGTCAGCTAGGTATTTGGGTTTGTTAAAGTGAACTAAAAATGGCCTGAGAAGGACTCCATACTTCTATATTTGCGTCCTTGTGGATGAACTGTAACTTAATAGGTAGACAAGATTGAAAATCTAACTTAGGAGTATATGCCTATAATAATAGTCAGTGTTGGTCAATTCCAGTAGCCATGTTTCAACTGCTCATACACTGTTGAGTGTTCAAACTGTATTCAAATAAGGCAAATGTCAACCTGCAACCAACACAGTTGTTTCTCTATCTCACTTCCAATTTATGTACATCATCTCTCTTTTTTGTTTACAAATTTGTTCTGGCCACCAGGCATCCCTAGAATCTTTCTGAATCTGCTGATTCTGAGGGCTCCCTGACTCACAAATCATTCATTGCTCAATTAAACCCCTTTAAATTTAATTCAGCTAAAGTTTTTCTTTTAACAGAAGATTGTTTGGAAAGCTTAGTCTTCCCTCTATCAGTGAGTAAAGGTTTTTCTTTTTCTACAATTTTCAGTCATCATTTTGGCTAAATGAATGACTTATGGTTACCTGGAATTCTATTTCATAATATCAAGTGTTTTAAACCTTTAATATATTAGATAGGCTTCCCAAAATCCAATTTTAGCTTCCAAATTATCTTTTCCTTTTTTTCATCTCTTTATAGAAAACGTAATTTATATGACAGGGCTTTACAAATGAGTACATTTTTTATTATCTTTTTTTGTTTGTTTCAATAGGCTTTTGGGGAATAGGTGGTGTTTGGTTACTTGAATAGGTTCTTTAGTGGTAATTTCTGAGATTGAAGGGCACCCATCACCCAAGCAGTGTGCATTGTACCCAATATATAGTCTTTTATCCCTCACCCCATCCCACCCTTTTCCTTGAGTCCCCAAAATCCATTGTATCATTCTTATGCCTTTGCATCCTCAGAGCTTAGCTCCCACTTATGAGTGAAAACATACGATCTTTGGTTTTCCATTCCTGAGTTACTTCACTTAGAATAATGGACTCCAATTCCATCGAGGCTGCTGCAAATGGCATTATTTTGTTCCTTTGTATGACTGAGTAGTATTCCATGGTGTGTATACATATGTATATAAAATACTTTTTTTATCCACTGGTTGATTGATGGGCATTTGGGCTGGTTTCATATTTTTGCAATTGCAAATTGTGCTGCTATAACGCATGTGCACGCATCTTTTTCGTATAATGACTTCTTTTCCTCTGGATAAATATTCAGGAGTGAGATTGCTGGATCAAATGGTAGAGCTACTTTTAGTTCTTTAAGGAATTTCCATACTGTCTTCAGTAGTGGTTGTACTAGTTTATATTCCCACCAACAGTATAAAAGTGTTCCCTTTTCATGACATCCATGCCAACATCAACTTTTTAAAATTTTTTGTTAATGGTCATTCTTGAGAAGTAAGGTGGTATTGCACCGTGGTTTTCGTTTGCATTTCCCTACTAATTAGCAATGTTCAGCATTTTATTTTTCTGCTGATTTGTTTGAGTTCTTTGAAGATTCTGAACATTTGTCCTTTGTCAGATGTATAGATTGCAGAGGTTTTCTCCCACTTTGTGGGTTGTCTGTTTACTGATTGTTGTCTGTCTATTGATTATTTCTTTTGCTGTGCAGAAGCTTTTTAATTTAATTAAGTCCCATCTATTTATCTTTGTTTTGTCACATTTGCTTTTGGGTTCTTGGTCATGAAGTCTTTGCCTAAGCCAATGTCTAAAAGGGTTTTTCCAATGTTATCTTCTAGAATTCTTACGGTTTCAGATCTTAAATTTAAGCCTTTGAGCCTTCCTGTTGATTTTTGTATAAGGTGAGAGATGATAATCCAGTTTCATTCTTCTACATGTGGCTTGCCAATTATCCCAGCACCACTTATTGAATATGGTATCCTTTCCCCACTTTATGTTTTTGTTTGGTTTGTCAAAGATCAGTTGACCATAAGCATTTGGCTTTATTTCTGGGTTCTCTATTTTCATTCCATTGGTCTATATGCCTATTTTCATACCAGTACCATGCTGTATCTTGGTGGCTAAAGAAAATGACCAAAAGGGAGGAATTCCCAAAGTGAACTAAAAATGGCCTGACAAGGACTCCATATTTCTTTATTTGATTCTTTATGGATGAACTGTAATCTAACTTAATAGGTAGACAAGATTAAAAACCTAACTTAGGAGCATGCCCCTCTAACAAAAAATGAGTCTTTGCCAATCCCAGCAGCCATACTTCAACCACTCATACATTGCTGAGTGTTCAAATTGTGTTCAAATAAGGCAAAGACCAACCTGCAACCAATACAGCTGTTTCTGTACCTCACTTCCAATTTCTGTGTGCCACTTCTCTTTTCTTGTTTATAAATTTGTTCTGGCCATGAGCTATCCCTGGAGTCTCTCTGAATCTGCTGTCATTCCGAGGGTTGCCCAATTTGTGAATTGTTGATTACTTGATTAAACTCCTTTAAATTTAATTCAGCTGAAGTTTTTCCTTTAACAGGTTCAAGCTGAAAATGGACAGCAGCTGTCCTATATACCTACTTGAACTTTAAAGTGCCCCTGAAGGACAGTGCTGAGAAGGAATCCTCCAACTAGGCCTATTTTCAGGTGGTACATTTGATCAACTACTTTGAGTGGAAGGAAAAGTGGCCTGAAGTTAGCTCAGCATTTCTAAGAATTTATGGGCAGTTGCAAATGCCTCAACTGATTGGTCAGGTGCCTAGAAATAAGTTTATCAGAACATCATGGACTAGGAAAACTATAGTAGAGGTATGTGATGAACCAAACAGGAGACATAAAGTGGGAAGATCTAAATACTACACGTTAACATCCACTAGAAAATATCCACCATAAAAGAGCCACCAAAAAGCCAACTGGACACAAAGACTCAGCAAATTGACACCAGTCAGCCTCTGACACAAGGGGTATATGAATGGAGCAGCTGTAGAGGCAGAGATGGATGCTATTAATAGGCCCAAGATCATGGGCTCCCACTTATCAAGGCTAATCTAGATTTTGCAGCTGCTGCATGTCTAGCCTGCCAGCAATAGATGCCGAGGCAGAGGCCCAACCACACATTGAAAAGAACAACTAGTCACAGGGTATCAAGTTGACTCTATTAGAACCCTTCTGTTCTGGAAGGTATTTTATCGTGAATTGCCATATAGTCTGGATATGGCTCAGTCTTTCCTTCCTGCAGAGCCTCAACTGAGGGCTTTGAGAGTGTTTGTTTCACCAACACAGCATCTCATATGACACCACATCAGAGCAAGGAACCCACTTGTCATCAAAGGACACATGACATAGTATCGCCCGTACCTATCCTATGCTACCCCTCCCAGAATCTAGCTGCTGGACTAATAGAGCGATGAAATAGCCCATTAAAGACAGCTGAGGCACCAACAAAGATGATATCCAGTAGGGACAGTGTTATCCTCCAGGACACATTATAGACACTAAAACAATAACCATTATGTGGTGCTCTATTTCTATTAAGAATATATGGGTCTTGGAACCAAGGAGTAGAAGCAGGAGTGGTCATGCTTACCATCACTCCCAGTGGCCACTTAGGGAAGTTGTGCTTCCTATCATCTTAACCCTGAGCTCCATGCACTTAGAGGTCCTGGTTTCCAAAGAGATACACTTCCATGAGGGACACAGGAAGAGAACTTTAAGCTGCTGATGCCATCTCATTTCAGTCCCCTTGAGTCAAGGGGACAGCAAGCAAGAAGAATTGCCATCTTGGCAAGGGCAATTGACTCAACAGGCATAGTAACCAGGGGCTAGCATCCCTCAGAGAAAGGGTCTGTGCCCTTCACGAGCTCAACCAATAAATCACCCGTCATAAAAGTGGAAGGTTAGCAGAATCTAGATCAGATCATAAAGGAAGGAAATGAGTATTGGCTGTGGACTCAAGACCACATGTCTCAACAGGGCCACTACCTTTTCTTCTAAGTTTTTTATAGTTTCTCCCAAGAAAAGAGACTATTAAACTCCCAAAGGAGCTGCTTTGAGAATATAAATGAGTCTAGCAGATACAACAGTACTAGGGGTATACAACCTTGAGTACTGTGTTATGAGCCACCCAGATCCCACACTGAGGACTAGAGGGCTTGTTCCCCTAGTTTTGGGAATGTTGATGAACAGCTCCCAGCTGTCAGCCATCTAGAAGGAACTGCCTCAGTTGAAGAGAGACACAGGCCCAAGGGCTTCCCAGGGTAGCCTGAATTCCATAACTCATTGACATGGGAGGCATAAAGACCCAGCCACACCCACCTTGTGGCAACTCCAAAGCGTAATCCCAAATACTCTTCTAATCTCCTTTTTGGTGATTGGTACCCAGATATAAACCTGCAAGCTATCTTCTAGGCCTTCCTCTCACAACCCCCAGTAATGAATGAGTGATTTCCATGCCCCAAACCCTATACCAAGTACTTTGCCTGCATAGCCTCCTTTATACTTCCCCACTGCCCTCTGAGACGGTGACTGATACTATTTCCACTTTATAGATAAGGGCAACCCAATTTGGAGATATGGAGTAAGTTTTCAAAGTCACACAGCTAGTAAGTGAAGAAAATATTAACTTCTTTTTTTATTATTATTATACTTTAAGTTCTGGGGTATGTATGCAGAATATGGAGATTTGTTACATAGGCATACATGTGCCATGGTGGTTTGCTGCATCCATCAACCCATCATCTACATTAGGTATTTCTCCTAATGCTATCCCTCCCCTAGGCCCCCACCCCCCAACAGGCCCCCGGTGTGGTGTTCCCTTCCCTGTGTCCATGTGATCTCATTGTTCGGCTCCTACTTATGAGTGAGAACATGTGGTGTTTGGTTTTCTGTTCTTGTGGTAGTTTGCTGAGAATGATGGTTTCCAGCGTCATTCATGTCCCTGCAAAGGACATGAATTCATCCTTTTTTATGACTGCATGGTATTCCATAGAGTGTATCTGCCACATTTTCTTTATCCAGTCTATAACTGATGGGCATTTGGGTTGGTAACAAGTCTCTGCTATTGTGAACAGTGCTGCAATAAACATACATGTGCATGTGTCTTTATAGTAGAATGATTTATAATCCTGTGGGTATATACCCAGTAATGAGATAGCTGGGTCAAATGGTATTTCTGATTCTAGATCCTTGAGGAATTGCCATACTCTCATCCACAATGGTTTAACTAATTTACACTCCCACCAACAGTGTAGAAGCATTCCTATTTCTCCACATCCTCTCCAGCATCCGTTGTTTCCTGACTTTTTAATGATTGCCATTCTAACTGGCATGAGATGGAATCTCATTGAGGTTTTGATTTGCATTTCTTTAATGATCAGTGACGAAGAGCATTTTTTCATATGTTTTTTGGCTGCATAAATGTCTTATTTTGAGAATTGTCTGTTTATATGCATTGCCCAATTTTTGATGGGGTTGTTTGTTTTTTCCTTCTACATTTCTTCAAGTTCTTTGTAGATTCTGGATATTAGCCCTTTGTCAGATGGATAGATGAATAAATTTTCTCCCAATCTGTAGTTTGCCTGTTCACTCTGAGGATAGCTTCTTTTGCTGTGCAGATGCTCTTTAGTTTAACTAGATCCCATTTGTCAATTTCGGCTTTTGTTGCCATTGCTTTTGGTATTTTAGTCATGAAGTCTTTGCTCATGCCTATGTCCTGAATGGTATTGCCTAGGTCTTCATCTAGGGTTTTTATGGTTTTAGGTCTTATGTTTAAGTCTTTAATCCATCTTGAGTTAATTTTTGTATAAGGTGTAAGGAAGGGATCCAGTTTCAGCTTTCTGCAGATGGCTAGCCAGTTTTCCCAACACCATTTATTAAATAGGGAATCCTTTCCCCATTGCTTGTTTTTGTCAGGTTTGTCAAAGATCAGATAGTTGTAGATGTGTGATGTTATTTCTGAGGCCTCTGTTTTGCTCCATTGGTCTATATATCTGTTTTGGTACCAGTACCATGCTGTTTTGGTTACTGTGGCCTTGTAGTATAGTTTGAAGTCAGGTAGCATGATGCTTCCAGCTTTGTTCTTTTTGCTCAGGATTGTCTTGGCTATGTGGGCTCTTTTTTGCTTCCATATGAAATTTAAAGTCGTTTTTTCCTATTCTGTGAAGAAAGTCAATGGTAGCTTGATGGTGATAGCACTGAATATACAAATAACCTTGGGCAGTATGGCCATTTTCATGATATTGATTCTTCCTATCCATGAGCATGGAATGTTCTTCCATTTCTTTGTGTCCTGTCTTATTTTGTTGAGCAGTGGTTTGTAGTTCTCCTTGAAGAGGTCCTTCACATCCCTTGTAAGTTGGATTCCAAGGTATTCTCTTTGTAGCAATAGTGAATGGGAGTTCACTCATGATTTGGTTCTGTTTGTCTCTTATTGGTATATAGGAATGCTTGTGACTTTTGCACATTGATTTTGTATCCTGAGACTTTGCTGAAGTTGCTTATCAGGTTAAGGAGATTTGGGGCTGAAACGATGGGTTTTCAAAATATACAATCATGTCATCTGCAAACAGAGACAATTTGACTTCCTCTTTTCTTTCTCTTGCCTAATTGTTCTGAACAGAACTTCCAATACTTTGTTGAATAGGAGTGTTGAGAGAGGGCATACTTGTCTTGTCCTGGTTTTCAAAGGGAATACTTCTGGTTTTTGCCCATTCAATATGATATTGGCTGTGGGTTTGTCATAAATAGCTCTTATGATTTTGAGATACGTTCCATCACTACCTAGTTTTGAGAGTTTTTAGCATGAAGGGGTGTTGAATTTTGTCGCAGCCCTTTTCTGCATCTATTGAGATAATCATGTTGTTTTTGTCATTGGTTCTGTTTATGTGATGGACTACATTTATTGATTTGTGTATGTTGAACCAGCTTTGCATCCTGGGGATGAAGCCGACTTGATCTTGGTGGATAAGCTTTTTGATGTGTTGCTGGATTCTGTTTGCCAGTATTTTATTCAGGATTTTTGCATCAATGTTCATCAGGGATATTGACCTGAAATTTTCTTTTTTTATTGTGTCTCTGCCAGGTTTTGGTATCAGGATGATGCTGGCCTCCTGAAATGAATTAGGGAGGATTCCCTCCTTTTCTGTTGTTTGGAATAGTTTCAGGAGGAATGGTGCCAACTCCTCTTTCTACGTCTGACAGAATTCAGCTGTGAATCTGTTTGGCCCTGGATTTTTTTTGGTTGGTAGGCTATTAATTACTGCCTCAATTTCAGAACTTGTTATTGGTCTATTCAGGGATTCAACTTCTTCCTGATTTAGTCTTGGGAGGGTGTATGTGTCCAGGAATTTATCCACTTCATCTAGATTTTCTAGTTTATTTGCAGAGGTGTTTATAGTACTCTCTCATGGTAGTTTGTATTTCTGTGGGATCAGTAGTAATAACCACTTTATTATTTTTTATTGCACCTATTTGATTCTTGTCTCTTTTCTTCTTTATTAGTCTTGCTAGCAGTCTATCTATTTTGTTGATCTTTCCAAAAACCCAGCTCCTGGATTCATTGATTTTTTGAAGGGGTTTTCATGTCTCTATCTCCTTCAGTTCTACTCTCATCTTAGTTATTTCTTGTCTTCTGCTAGCTTTTGAATGTATTTGCTCTTGCTTCTCTAGTTCTTTTAATTGCGATGTTAGGGTATCCATTTGAGATCTTTCCTGATTTCTCTTATGGTCATTTAGTGCTATAAATGTCCCTCTACACACTGCTTTGAATGCGTCCCAGAGATTCTGGTACATTGTGTCTTTGTTCTCATTGGTTTTAAAGAACATCTTTATTTCTGCCTTCATTTCATTATGTACCCAGTAGTCATTCAGGAGCAGGTTGTTCAGTTTTCATGTAGTTGTGCGGTTTTGAGTGAGTTTCTTAATTCTAAGTTCTAATTTGATTGCACTGTGGTCTGATAGACTGTTCGTGATTTGCCTTCTTTTACATTTGCTGAGTAGTGTTTTACTTCCAATTATGTGGTCAATTTTAGAATAAATGTTATGTGGTACTGAGAAGAATGTATACTCTGTTGATGTGGAGTGGAGAGTTCTGTAGATGTCTATTAAATCTACTTGGTCCAGAGCTGAGTTCAAGTCCTGGATATCCTTTTTAATTTTCTGATTCATTGATCTGTCTAGTGTTGACAGCAGGGTGTTAAAGTCTCCCACTATTATTGTGTGGGAGTCTAAGTCTCTTTGTAGGTCTCTAAGAACTTGCTTTATGAATCTGGGTGCTCCTGTATTGGTGCATATATATTTAGGGTAGTTAGCTCTTCTTGTTGAATTGATCCCTTTACCATTATGTAATGGCCTTCTTTGTCTCTTTCGATCTTGGTGAGTTTAAGTGTTTTAACACAGACTAGGATTGCAACCCTTGCTTTTTTTTTTTTTTTTTTTTTTTCTCTTTCCATTTGCTTGGTAGATCTTCCTCCATTCCTTTATTTTGAGCCTATGTGTGTCTCTGCATGTGAAATGGGTCTCCTGAATACAGCACACTGATGGGTCTTAACTCTTTATCCAATTTGCCAGTCTGTGTCTTTTAATTAGGGCATTTAGCCCATTTACATTTAAGGTTAATATTGTTATGTGTTAATTTGATCCTGTGATTATGATGCTAGCTGGTTATTTTGTCTGTTAGTTGATGCAGCTTCTTCATAGCATTGATGGTCTTTACAATTTGGTATGTTTTTGCGGTGGCTGGTACCAGTTGCTCCTTTTCATGTTTAGTGATTCCTTCAGGAGTTCTTGTAAGGCAGGCCTGGTGGTGACAAAAATCTCTCAGCCTTTGCTTGTCTGTAAGGGATTTTATTTCTCCTTCACTTATGAAGCTTAGTTTGGCTGGATATGAAATTCTGGGTTGAAAATTCTTTAAGAATGTTGAATATTGGCCCCCATTCTCTTTTGGCTTGTAGGGTTTCTGCCAAGAGATCCACTGTTAGTCTGATGGGCTTGCCTTTGTGGGTAACCTGACCTTTCTCTCTG
>NW_012102432.1:763853-909196 GCF_000951045.1 Mandrillus leucophaeus
CACTTTATTATTTTTTATTGCACCTATTTGATTCTTGTCTCTTTTCTTCTTTATTAGTCTTGCTAGCAGTCTATCTATTTTGTTGATCTTTCCAAAAACCCAGCTCCTGGATTCATTGATTTTTTGAAGGGGTTTTCATGTCTCTATCTCCTTCAGTTCTACTCTCATCTTAGTTATTTCTTGTCTTCTGCTAGCTTTTGAATGTATTTGCTCTTGCTTCTCTAGTTCTTTTAATTGCGATGTTAGGGTATCCATTTGAGATCTTTCCTGATTTCTCTTATGGTCATTTAGTGCTATAAATGTCCCTCTACACACTGCTTTGAATGCGTCCCAGAGATTCTGGTACATTGTGTCTTTGTTCTCATTGGTTTTAAAGAACATCTTTATTTCTGCCTTCATTTCATTATGTACCCAGTAGTCATTCAGGAGCAGGTTGTTCAGTTTTCATGTAGTTGTGCGGTTTTGAGTGAGTTTCTTAATTCTAAGTTCTAATTTGATTGCACTGTGGTCTGATAGACTGTTCGTGATTTGCCTTCTTTTACATTTGCTGAGTAGTGTTTTACTTCCAATTATGTGGTCAATTTTAGAATAAATGTTATGTGGTACTGAGAAGAATGTATACTCTGTTGATGTGGAGTGGAGAGTTCTGTAGATGTCTATTAAATCTACTTGGTCCAGAGCTGAGTTCAAGTCCTGGATATCCTTTTTAATTTTCTGATTCATTGATCTGTCTAGTGTTGACAGCAGGGTGTTAAAGTCTCCCACTATTATTGTGTGGGAGTCTAAGTCTCTTTGTAGGTCTCTAAGAACTTGCTTTATGAATCTGGGTGCTCCTGTATTGGTGCATATATATTTAGGGTAGTTAGCTCTTCTTGTTGAATTGATCCCTTTACCATTATGTAATGGCCTTCTTTGTCTCTTTCGATCTTGGTGAGTTTAAGTGTTTTAACACAGACTAGGATTGCAACCCTTGCTTTTTTTTTTTTTTTTTTTTTTTCTCTTTCCATTTGCTTGGTAGATCTTCCTCCATTCCTTTATTTTGAGCCTATGTGTGTCTCTGCATGTGAAATGGGTCTCCTGAATACAGCACACTGATGGGTCTTAACTCTTTATCCAATTTGCCAGTCTGTGTCTTTTAATTAGGGCATTTAGCCCATTTACATTTAAGGTTAATATTGTTATGTGTTAATTTGATCCTGTGATTATGATGCTAGCTGGTTATTTTGTCTGTTAGTTGATGCAGCTTCTTCATAGCATTGATGGTCTTTACAATTTGGTATGTTTTTGCGGTGGCTGGTACCAGTTGCTCCTTTTCATGTTTAGTGATTCCTTCAGGAGTTCTTGTAAGGCAGGCCTGGTGGTGACAAAAATCTCTCAGCCTTTGCTTGTCTGTAAGGGATTTTATTTCTCCTTCACTTATGAAGCTTAGTTTGGCTGGATATGAAATTCTGGGTTGAAAATTCTTTAAGAATGTTGAATATTGGCCCCCATTCTCTTTTGGCTTGTAGGGTTTCTGCCAAGAGATCCACTGTTAGTCTGATGGGCTTGCCTTTGTGGGTAACCTGACCTTTCTCTCTGACTGCCCTTAACATTTTTTCCTTCATTTCAACCTTGGTGAATCTGATGATTATGTGTCTTGGGGTTGCTCTTCTTGAGGAATATGTTTGTGGTGTTCTCTGTATTTCCTGAATTTGAATGTTGGCCTGCCTTGCTAGGTTGGAGGAGTTCTCCTGGATAATATCCTGAAGCGTGTTTTCCAACTTGGTTCCATTCTCCCTGTCACTTTCAGGTGCATCAATCAAATTTAGATTTTGTCTTTTCACATAGTTCCATATTTCTTAGAGGCTTTGTTCATTTCTTTTCACTCTTTTTTCTCTAATCTTGTCTTCTCACTTTATTTCATTGAGTTGATCTTCAATCTCTGACATCCTTTCTTCTGCTTGATTGATTTGGCTATTGATTCTTGTGTATGCTTTACAAAGTTCTCATGCTGTGTTTTTCAGCTCCATCAGGTCATTTATATTCTTCTCTAAACTGGGTATTCTAGTTAGCAATTCATCTAGCCTTTTTTCAAGGTTCTTAGCTTCCTTGCATTGGGTTAGAATATGCTCCTTTAGCTTGGAGGAGTTTGTTATTACCCACCTTCTGAAGCCTACTTCTGTCAATTCATCAAACTCATTCTCCATCTAGTTTTGTTCCCTTGCTGGTGAGGAGTTGTAATCTTTTGGAGGATAAGAGGCATTCTGGTTTTTGGAGTTTTCAGCCTTTTTGTGTTGGTTTCTCCCCATCTTTGTGGATTTATCTACCTTTGGTCTTTGATGTTGGTGACCTTCAAATGGGGTCTTTGAGTGGACATCCTTTCTGTTGATGTTGCTACTATTCCTTTCTGTTTGTCAGGCCCCTCTTCTGCAGGTCTGCTGGAGTTTGCTGGAGGTCCACTCTAGACCCTGTTTGCCTGGGTATCACCAGCAAAGCCTTCAGAACAGCAAAGATTTCTGCCTGTTCCTTCCTCTGGAAGTTTCGTCCCAGAAGGGCACCCGCCAGATGCCAGTGAGAGTTCTGCTGTATGAGGTGTCTGTCAGCCCCTACTGGGAGGTGCCTCCCAGTCAGGATACACAGGGGTCAGGACCCAATTGAGGAGGCAGTCTGTCCCTTATCAGAGTTCGAACACTGTGCTGGGAGATTCACTGGTCTCTTAAGAGCTGTCAGGCAGGTACGTTTAAGTCAGCTGAAGCTGCACCCACAGCCGCACCCTTCCCCCAGGTGCTCTGTCCCAGGGAGATGGGGGTTTTATCTCTAAGTCCCTGACTGGGGCTGCTGTCTTTTTGTCAGAGATGCCCTGCCTAGAGAGGCAGTCTGGCCGCAGCAGCCTTGCTGAGCTGTCATGGGCTCTACCCAGTTCGAACTTCCCAATGGCTTTGTTTACACTGTGAAGGTAAGACTGCCTACTCAAGCCTCAGCAATAGCAGACACCCCTTCCCCCACCAAGCTCGAGCACCCAGGTCAACCTCAGACTGCTGTGCTAGCAGTGAGAATTTCAAAACAGTGGATCTTAGCTTGATGGGCTCCATGGGGGTAGGACCCACCAAGCCTGTCACCGGAGGGAACCTTCTGGTCTGCTGGTTGCGAAGACCATAGAAAAAGTGCAGTATCTGGGCCAAAGTGCACTGTTCCTCCCTGTATAGTCTCTCATGGCTTCCGTTGGCTAGGAACAGGAAATCCCCTGACCCTCTGTGCTTCCCAGGTGAAGCGACACCACACCCTGCTTGAGCTCACCCTCCATGGACTGTACCCACTGTCCAACCAGTCTCAATGAGATGAACTGGGTACCTCAGTTGGAAATGCAGAAATCACCCACCTTCTGCATCAATCTCACTGGGAACTGCAGACCAGAGCTGTTTCTATTCAGCCATCTTGCCAGCAAGAAGCAGAAAACATTAACTTCTGTCTGCTCTAGAATCCACACTCAGCCAATTCCCTGTATAGTATCTCCCCTTATTTGTTGTTCCACTTTCCTTGGTTTCAGTTACCTATGGTCAAATGCCATCTGAAAATATTAAATAGAAAATTCCAGAAATAAACAATTCATAAGTTTTAAATGGTGTACTATATGAGTATCATGATGAAATCTCATGCCATCTCATTTTATCCTGCCTAGGACATTAATCAGCTCTTTGTCTAATATCTCCATATTGTAGATCCTATCTGCCCATTAGTTATTTATAATTCATCTCTGTTATCAGATTGAGCAAACATAGTATATATATGTTTCAGTACCAAGCACAGCTTCAGACATTTGCTGGGGGTCTTAGAATATACCTTCCACAAATAAGGCAGGACTACAGTACTTTTTTTGCATCAGAAAAGCCAACATGTCCCTATTTTTTAATTGTGCAACCTCACCCAGTTATTTTCAGAGAGTAATATTAATCATACAAAGACTGTTTTTTAAAAAAATTTCTGCTTGCCACAAGGAACAGAGAGGTTCATTCAAGTTACCTCATACATAGTTAACCTGGTACTTATGCTAACTAGCAATGGAAACAGGGATCTCTCAATATCTGGAAACAGGGATCTCTCAGTATCTAGAAACAGACATACAGACAGGCCTCTTGGGGAAGGAATCCAATTTAGGGACAAAATGGATGACTATGATCCAACAACTCCAAAAGCCAGCTTTCTCAGTGTTTTCCAGCTGTACTTTGTTATGTTCACTGCACTGATGTTCACCAGTTGGCATAGCTCAGCTCTCTCTCTGTCTTTTATACTTCCTGGGTATATCTTTCCACATCTACTACTGATTCCCTCTCCTCTAGATCAAAATCCTAAGGGTAATTGCCTGCCCTTGGGGAAGTTCTGGTTCAATAAAATTTGACTAAGATTTAAGGGGATACAGGGAACTGGACACCATAGGTACAGGAAGTAACCAGAAATGCCCAAAGACCACCTGGGAAAGGAGTCCTTGGCAGATGATGGAGAGTAGGAGGAAGGGTGAGGACAAGGCAGGACTTCTGAAATTTGACCTCATGGAAGATACCTCAGGGACCGAACTGATAGTGAGCTCTTTACCACTAGAGTACAGCTTTCCCTCATCCATTACAAGAAATTACCTATTTCTCTTTTTTCTATCCTTACTGGTTGCTGCAGTTTCAAAGCATGATGTAGATAGGACAGGATTTCAAAGGTGTTTCTTATGTAGGCTTACAAATGTGACTGCTGAAACGAACCATGGAGTTGCAAAGTCTAGGACTGGCCTCTATGGGAAATATGGCATTAGGAAACAATCCGCTTTTTTTTTACAGATTGCACTAAAAATAATCAATATTAGAGGAATTATACAATCAGGTTGTTGTTTTAGAAGGATAATCACAACAATGGGGTAATGAGATGTTGAATGGAGAGGGATGAAAGAGCAGTTAAGATGCCTTGCAATCATTTAGATGAGAGAAGGTGAGGGTCTTACTAAAAAAAAAAAAAAAAAAACGGCAATGCAAATGGAGAGAAGCACAATGCTGAGGTATTTATGGTTGGGAAAAATTAAGATGCTGATGACATTGAGACTATGAGGTGAGGTGGAGTGGGTAGCAGGAGTAAGATAAGACTGGTGAATTTAGGGATTTGAGCAGCTTTAGTTAAGGCAGGAAGTACAAGTGGAGCAGTGGATGGATGTTTTTGTGGGGAAAGGATTATGTATGACACATTTGATTTTGAACACATTGCATTTTAGTTTTCTTCAAGTGATTCATGTGGAACTTTCCAGAAGGAAGTGAGAATCTGGATCTGCAACTTAGAATACAGGTTGGAACTCGTCACATACATTTGGCAACATATGGTCTATTCTAGCCTTTCCACTTTGAATATTACTTTCAATAAAGAAAGCAAGCCAATGAGAATGTGCATGTCTGTCTTTCTGTGATCATCTGTCTCTAAAATAGAGGTTGTCTCCTTTCTCTTAATTCTTAAAACATGCTGAATTGCTGAGAAAAAAGAAAAGCCAATCCCAAAAGATTACACACTAAATTATTTCATTTATGTGACACTTTTGAAAAGACAGGAAAATACAAAATTTTGGCAATGGGGAAGAGATGAATGGGCTTCCTGGGGCTTCTTAAGAGGGCATTGAAGGGAACTGGTAACGGTGGTGAGAGGGCAAAATGAAGGAATTCTTTGGTGATAGAATTGTTGGGCACCTTGACTGTGATGGTGACCCCAGGAAACTTCACATGTGATAAAATTGTATATAACTAAACACACATGCATTAGTACAAGAAAAACTGGAAAAATCAGAATTAAGATTGTTGAGTTGTATCAGTGTTTATATCCTGGCTGTGATATTATAATATAGCTTTCAAGATGTTACCTACCATTAGGGGAATTTCAGTAAAGGGTATACTGGATCTCCATTATTTCTTACAACTGCATGTGAACCTAAAATCTCAAAATAAGTTTATTTTTTCAAATATTAAGACAAAATAATTTTTAGGGAAAAAAATGTGTTTTCTCCCATGTGTTTTTTCCTTACCATTTCTCAGTTTACTTCCTTGATTCAGGCAAGGTTTATCGGTTGCTTGTGTAGACAATAGGGTGTGAAGAGAAAGGAATATCCCCCCAGTCTAAGAATAATTTTCCCTCATTAGGATAGAGTGGGGTGACAGAAGTTGAGAAAAAAAAAAGAGATTGAAGAGTCCTTAGAGGGCATGAGACAATTGGGACAGAAATAAGTGATGGTTCAGCAAAGGTTCTTGTTACTGTGACACATTGCTTCAGGAACCAGGAGTTAAATAAACCAGGATCGTGAGCCGTGGTTCACAGACTACCTGACCTTCTCTAAGGTGAGCACAACCCAGTCTTATCCTATGCCAGCTCTCCTAAACACCAGTGGCCGATGAAGGGCATCCCTTGGTCAGCAGCCAGCACTATTACCAAGCAAAAGGGCTCACTGCCCGATGCACATAGAAACCAATACTATGGTACCGGTTTCTGAGGACATAAAGGCCTTATTGTGAGATTGACCAGCAAGGAAACAGGAGGTGATGCTCAAATACATCTCTCTTATCTGGTGTTTGGGGCAAGTCGTATGGGCTAGGGAAGTTTTAACCTGTACAGGTTGCTATACAGATGCACTGGCAGAGCAGGTTTTGACTGCAAGAACTTCAAAGACTATTTATAGTAAGGTATGGGGAGGGTTCTTCTCCCCAGACATTCCTAGAAAACAGACCCTTTGCTTTTAAAAGAGGTCAAAGTTTCCTGTCCATACTCTTACTGTTAAACTTACAACTTTTTAGCTCTGTGCCTGCAAAGTAACTGGGCATTCTGTTATCAACAGAATATGATCAGGTAAGACTGATCCGATGGTTATAGCACCTGATCCAGTGACTATATAAAGTAATACTTATCCATAACTTGATATTTTCTTGTCCCTGTCCAAATTAGCACCACAAAGTTCCAGCACATTTATAAACCCAAATAAAAGAGATGAAGCCTGTAAGTCTAGTGAATGGTAGTACTTGAAGGAGATGATGTTCTGCCTATAATATTTAAACAGGGCCAGCTTGGGAACCAACTTTCCCACCATCCTTGAACTGCTTCAGCCCAGCTTTAGTTCCTTTCTGTTTCTCAAGCAGAGAATGCCTGTGAAAATTCTAGATATTAGTTTTTCTATCATCTTTCATACCTTTTTGATATTTAAGTCTAATATTGAAAGCAGTATTAGTGGATTTCTTACAAAATTAGACCTCAGCAGACAGCATTTTATGTAGCTACATTGATTTCTTTTTATAGCTCTACATTCTCAAGTGCATTGGGGCTATATTTTGTTTTCTGAATTTCTATGTTTGGAGCCTTCTACCTATCTTGAACCACGTTCTCCCCCATAAACACCTGCCAATCAACTATACTTTTCTTTGATTTTGTTTTGATTTGGGTTTTTTCAACAAAAATCTATATGTCTGATTATTATGGGAATTATCTTATATTTTTCTTATTATGAAATCTGAGATGTCTTCCATTACTTCTGCATCACCAGCGACTTCTTCCTTACTAGTAAGAATTAGCTCCAATGTTCTACATATTACAACTTCTCTCTTCTTGAAGAACAAAGTCTCATCAAGGCAATTGAAGCATTTATCAAAGCCCTGCTTTTAGCAAAATAAGGCTTCCAGCAGATGTCTGGATAGTTCAAGTTTCCTATCACAACCAGATCATATTCCTGCACCTGTTTTATAATCTGTATGAGGAATGCATCCTTCCCTCCTCTCACTGTCCAGTCATCCACAGTAGTGACATCACATCTGTTTCCTTCTCAATTTACCCTCAACCAGATGTTCTCAACTGTGTTTCCAAAATCAGTTCATTAACTTTTTCTGGAAGAAACTTAGGAGGCAGCAATACTTTCCAATTTTTTCTATTAGGTGTACTTCTTTAGTCCCTGTTTAATGTCACTTTCATTGCTATTTATGGTATTGGTGATTTTTATAAGCACATGTGTATCCATTTGTGGTAAATTCTTCATTTATTTCATTACTCCATGAAATAGTGTGTAGGTGTCTGTAATCATAGTGGTAATCGTGACCTTTCTATCTGCTTCACACCCTGAAAGTAACTAAGTTCTTTCTCATCTAAAAGGGAAAGCTATATCACAACAGTAATTCTTGACAATATCAAAACTGTATAAAGTTCTCTGGGGAAATTTTTCTTCTTTACCCTCAATTTTTACCTTTCAGAGACCTTTTCTAACAGGTCAGTGAGACTCTTGTTAAAAATGTTCTTGTCTGTAAATTCCCCAGTGAGTCATTATGGACTGAGTTATAAATACTAAGAAAAATCATTCTCATGTGAATCATTGTTCAGCTTGTTTGGCAGTGAGGATGCAAATTTAAATGAAAGAGAAAATTCTCCCATTGCTCTTTGTGGCTCTAAGCAACGAATTCTGACAGGACAAACTGCATTATGTGGGTGAGGCAGAATTTTTAACTAAAAATGTTTTCATTGTTTTTAGTTCTTCTCCCCCTTTTTTTCATTTTGAGACATGCTTTATGAGATGAGTAACATCACTGTACAAGCTTCTCACAGATGTTAATGATCCAAAATAATAATTTTTTAGTGTAATCTCTATGGTTAGCTTCTTCATATTACTACAAAAGATACCCTTCCACTCCAAACCTTCTAGTTTAATGACGACTTCCAGAACACAGAGTGATTAGTAGAGTTGTGTTTGGGTTATTTATATGCTTGTTTTAAACAATGTTAAACAAAAAAAAAAGATTTCTTCTGTTAGTATTGAGTCCCATGATAAATGTTTCTTTCGATCTTATGATACAGCAATAGGAGTGGCTGTTCTAAAATGAGAACATTGCTAATATCCAGATACAGAACTGTTTGTTTCCAGAAAGGAGAGTCCCCCTGGTGGCCAATTTTTTCCTAAGAAAGTCCTGGTAACAACTACATGACAGGGAAGTTAGAAGCTCAAATAAATCAAGCCTGCAGTGGCCAGTGCATAACACCTTAGCCGTGCAAAGTCACCTGTTCTCAAGGAACATATAGCCAAAGCACAGCAGGAAAGAACAACAGAAAATAGGAATGTGTAGAGAACAGAAATAACATAAATGTAACTTAAATTGCAATGAATGAATAGCAGGGAAAACATCAAAATCAACAGTGTGGTGCAAGATAAGGAATGTAGCCATAGGAAATAGAAAAGTTGCAAGAGGTAAATGGCAAAAAGAAAAAAAAACAAAATAAAGAGTGCAAAAATACCAGTGTCACCAAACCATAGTTTCCACTGGTATTTCAAGCCTAAGATGGAAAAAATAACACAAAGGTGGGCTTCTTGGGCTGTTAATGGCTCAGGATGGTAGGAAATAGACTAAATCAAGACAGGTAGTTCCAGTGAGAGAGGGACAGGAACACAGCAGTACAAACCAGAAGATCCAAAAAAATATGGTATACATTGGCTTGGTGTAGAAGAACTCCAACGGCCATAGAAATTCAGTCTCTGAGGTAGGACAAAGCAACAGAATATTGCAAGCAGAAGTAAGGCCATGTGTCTAAGAACTCAGTTCACTCCTTGCAAGATATCAAGCAGCAAGTGTAATTGAAGGGAAATGCTCTATCCATATACAGAGAGGACTAGTCAAGAGATCAGGCCTCAAAACAGGGAAATGGTTCCAATGGAGAAGTAGAGTATGAGTCAAGAATTGAGAGATGAGCAATATACATTAACATTAGAAAACACTAAAGAAAGTATACATGCCTAGAGCCCCTTAGGCACACTACAAAGAAGATGACCTGAAAAGTGATTGCTTACAGACTCTACCTATAGGTGATATGAAAGTTCCCTCAGCCTTGTCAGTATGAGTGAGCCTGCAAAGTGAAGATGAATTAGAAAGGGATTAGATGAGTCATCTGAGTCTGTAAGTTCCTTGCAACAAGAGCATGAAGATGATAAAAGAGGACAGAAAGGGAACAAGTTGGATAAAAAGAAAACAATGAATTGGGGTGAAAAGATCAAGCCAGTGATCAAACTCTCTACAACTAGAAGAGACTTATCAGTTTCTCATGTAAGTCTATTATCTTTACTCCAACTTATCTTTTCCACATTGTTTAATTAATGAAAGTGGGAAAACTGGTAAAATCAGAAAGAGGTTATTCATAGATAATTAGTCTTTTTGTAAGCAAATTACTACGTGTTTAAAGTTCCAGTTAAGAAGCTAAATAAGATATAAGTTACATCAAAAATGAACAAATAGGAGGCATCTACTTTCTATAATAAAGGCCTGGGAAACTGGGACCATCCTTCCTTCTGAGGACACTGAAAAAACTGAATCCAAGAACTAACAAGATAGTAAGGAATTGCCAGGTGGTGACCCAGCATGCTAAGAACACAGCACGGTAAGAAAGGCACTCAAGGCCACTTTTGCTGATTAAAAAGAGGAGCCTAAGGGATGGACTTCTGGCAAACTGCTAGGGCTAAAGGTGAAAAGTCAAGGTCTTGATCTGCAGGATGGTAACCTTGGTAAATAACCTCCCAACTTACTTTGAGCCAAGCTTCCTAAAGGCTGTATCCATCCCAGTAGTAAATGTTAACAGATTAAAACCAGCAGTGAAAGAGTTTTAGAATGTCTTCTTTCATCTGGATAGCCCAGGATATTTCATTCCTTAAACACGGATTAAAGTTATCTTGAAAGGCCAGCACATCCAGGCACCTGACAAGCAAATAAAAATCACCTAAGGAGGAAGATACCCTCATTCTTGTCCTCAAATTCGCTCTACAAATAATTTTTTAAACACTATGTCCAGTACAGAAAGGCAACCACACAGACAACACAAATACAAAGATGCAAGATAAACTAAAACATACCCACAAAAACAACAGAAAACAGAAAGACCACAAGAACTTGAGATATTAGAAATAACAGGTATGTACTATAAAATAACTAGGTTTTCTGCAGTTAAAAAAAGTAAAAGACAAGCTTTAGTGACAGTATTTTTAAAAGCAGATGAATGTAACAGTAGACTAGATACAGGTGAAAAGAGAATTAGTACCTTTGAAGGTACATGACAAAAAAAATCCACAATTTAATATAGAGACAAAAGAATAAAACCTACAGAAGAGATGGTAAGAGATATTGAACATATTAAAAGCTTTCTAATAAATGTTTAAATGAAGTCTGTGATAGTTAGTTTTATGTGTCAACCTGGCTAGGCTATAGTACCAAGTTACTCAAGCAAACACTAATCTACATGTTATTGGGAAGGTATTTTGTAGTTGTGGGTAACATCTACAATCAGTTGACTTTGAGTAAAGGAGATTATTGTCAATAATGTGGAATAGTTAAAAGGCCTTAAAAGCAAAACTGAGGTTTCCCTGAGGAAGAAAAAATTCCGCCTCAAGATTGTAGCATCAACTCCTACGTGAGAATTTCCAGCCTGCTGACCTGCCTTAAGTTTTCAGACTTGCCAGTTCCCACAATTGCATGAGCAAATTCCTTGAAATAAATTTCTCTCTCTCTCTCTCTGTATAAATATAGTACACATATATAATACTAATATTGTTAATTAATATTGAGTGTATAAAATAATAATGTTAGTGGGATTTAAAATATATTTTGAGAGAGAACGAAATTTACCAAATAAATGACAAAAGTTAAACAAATGATCTAAGATTCCTGTGTTATCTTGGAGAAGAGTATAATTTTTTTTTTTTATACTTTAAGTTCTAGGGTACATGTGCATAATGTGCAGGTTTGTTACATATGTATACTTGTGCCATGTTGGTGTGCTGCACCCATCAACTCGTCAGCAGACAAACATTGGATTTTGATAAGTCAAGGAGGCTTGCTAATTTCTAGAAATAATCACTAAAAGAACAGAAAAAAGAATATAGACTTCTAAATTAATAAGGTAAAAAAAATTGAATGATTAAAAATACACAATTCAAGTGAAATAAGAAAAAAATCAGAGAAAGAGCAGATCAAATAAAACAGAGGCAAATTGTAGAATTAAGCTAAATATATAAATGAGTGCATTAAATGTAATTAGATTATAAAGTTTCAATTAAAAGACAAAGCTTGTTAGCCTTTTTTTTTAAATAAAATATATGCATTTAAAAGAGATATTTACTGCTGGGCAGGGTGGCTCACACCTGTAATCCCAGCACTTTGGGAGGCCGAGGCGGGTGGATCACCTGAGGTCGGGAGTTGTTCAGCCTGACCAACATGGAGAAACCTGTCTCTACTAAAATTACAAAATTAGCCGGGGTGGCAGCACATACCTGTAATCCCAGCTACTCGGGAGGCTGAGGCAGGAGAATTGCTTGAACCCGGGAGACAGAGGTTGCAGTGAACCGAGATCATGCGGTTGCACTTCAGTCTGGGCACAAAGAGCGAAACTCCGTCTCAAAAAAAAAAAAATAGATATAAAACAAAGGACAAAAAGATTTAAAGCAAAAGAATGTAACGAGGTATGTCATGCAAACATAAACCACAAAAAAACTGACGTAGCATATAAATATCACACAAAATAAAACTTAAGAAAAAAGATACTAGGAAAGAAAAATACGCTCCTTCATAAGGATAAAATGTTCAATTCACAAGGAAGATACAATTCTAAATCACACTCACCTAATAATATAGTTCAAAAACAAAATAAAACATGACAGAAATGCACAGAGAAATTAATCCATAGTTACAATAGGGCACTGTAACACACTTCCCTTAGTATTTGAAAGAAGCACCAGACAAAAATCAGTAAGGAAGTAGGGCGCAGAGGCTCACGTGTGTAATCCAAGCACTTTGGGAGGCCAAGGTTGGCAGATTACTTGAGGTTAGAAGTTCAAGACCAGCCTTGCCAACATGGTGAAACCCTGTCTCTACTAAAAATACAAAAAATTAGCCAGGCGCGGTGGCACACCTGTAATCCCAGCTACTTGGGAGGCTGGGGCAGAAGAATCACTTGAACCCAGGAGGCAGAGGTTGCAGTGAGCCGAGATCACATCACTTCACTCCAGCCTGGGTGACAGAGCGAGACTCCATCTCAAAAAAAAAAAAAAAAAAATTTAGTAAGGATAGAGCAGATTTGGAGAACATAATTAATAAACCTGAAATCAGTGGACATGTAGAACAGTCAAATTCAATAACTGCAGAATACACTTTATTTTCAAAAATGCATGAAATTATTTTAGTAATAACAATATGTAGACCAAAATGAATATCTCAACAAATTTAAAAGAACTGAAATCTCAGAGTATATTTTCCAATTACAATGTAATTATGCTAGAAATTGATAAGCATAAGATAACTCTTAAAATTTCCCAATATGGCTTAATCTGAGAAATAATACATCTAACTAACCAATGGATCAAAGGAGAAATCAGAAAGATAGAGAGTTTTTGAATTGACGAATAACAAAATTAGTATTTATTACAGAACTGAGAATACACAGGAATTAGAAAAAAAATATATACTTAAATGCATTTATTAGAAAAGATGACAGGCTTGAAATTTAATGAGCTAAGATTCCAGATCAATAAGTTAGAAAAAAAAGAGTGAATTAAATCCAGTAATGAAAAATAAGGAAATAATAAAGGCATGACTATAAATGTAACAAAAAAATATACAAATGAGAACCAAAAAAAGCTCAATTTATAAGTGCTTTGAGAGGCTGGTCAAGGAGAAAAAATGAAAAGCACAAGTAATCAATACTAGGAAAAAAAAAAAGGAGACAATGCTGCAGTTGCTGTAGATATTAAAGATGAGGAAAACACAAACGACATTATGCAAAAAAATGGAAACATAGAAGAAAGTGACAAATTATTAGAAAAACGTAACTTAGAAAGCTGACATAAAAATAAATAGACTTTAAAACATTCCCACAAAGAAACTGCAGGCCTCGATAGCTTTACTAGTGAGTTGTTCTAAATATTTAAAAAAGAAAGAACACCAGTCTTACAAGAAACCTTCCAGAGATCAGAAAAAGAGGATACATTTCAAGATAACCTTGGTGAAAAACTTGACACACAAAAAAATAGCAGGCCAATCTCACCTATGAACAGAGATTCAAATATTCTAAATAAAATGTTAGCAAATTAAATCCAACTATACATAGAATTAATAAAATGGGACCAACTTTGATTTGCTCCAGGAATTCGAAGTTGTTTTAATATTAGAAAATCGATTGATGTGATTCAGCACATTTGCTGAATATTATGATGACCTGGGCAGAGCCAGAAAAGACAACTGACAAAATTCAGCATCCTGTTGAGATAAATATTAGCAAACAACCTAGAAAATCAAGCATTATATTTAATGGTGAAACATCAAACATTTCCTTCTGAGACTGGGAATGGACAAGGATGACATCATTACTTCTATTCAACATTGTACTGAAGGCCCCAGACACTACAGTAAGGCAAACACAGAATTAAAGGTAAAAGGATTGGAAAGAAAGGAACCAAACTGTCATAACTCACAGATCATGTAGGTGGGTATAGAAAAATCTAAAAGATTCCATTAATCATTAGAATTAATGAAGATGTAGCAAGTTTACCTGATTCAAAAATCAATATACAGCAATGAACTGTGCTGACAGTGTTCTATTTCTTTACTTAGGTATTGGCTATGTGCACACTGGCTTTGTAATCGTTGCTTAAGCTGTATTTGTGTTGTGCATTTTTTATTAACTCTTACGCATTGCCAGGACCCTGAAGGTGTCATACGCTTCCTGACAGGACCTACCAGCTTGACGGAGAGGCAAGTGTATACAGCACTGCTACTCTGAGAAGCAGCAGTACTCTTACATGTGAATGCTGAAAACCTCACTTAATGGATACTTTTGATGTAACTCCATTTATGCTCACAATTTTGGCTCCGTTCCATTCTTGTTTTACTGTTTAAGTTTCTCTTTAAAGCAGCAATTTTCTTTATATCATTTACAATAGACCCCACAAAAGTATGACAGAAGCTATTTTTCTATCGAAGCATACTATTTTTCTTCCAGAGATGTCACCTTGAAATAGACATTTGCTTAACAATTCTATATTTCTAGCTTTCATTCAAAGAGACCTGTATCTTTTACCTAACCTTGCTGCACTGATCTATCCATAGCCTTTTCTTGAAGGAGAGGGTCACTCAGAAAGATCGGATAAAAACCTATATAACAAGTCACTGTCAATAAAACCAAAATGTTTTCTTAAAGGCAAAGTATAACAATTTCCTTTTATCCACTGGTCAATAGATAAAAATAAGTTGGATACCAACTTATGGGCACAAGCCAGTACTTCATTCATTTATTGTTAGTTGCTTTGAACGCTGTTAAAAAAAGAAAATACCCACTGGAAGCCCAAAGAGCCATTAGCAGAGGGCGGCAGTCATAGCATCATCATCATTGAGCCTAAAAGCAGAATAGAAAAGCAATATCAGACCTCATGTAGGGATACAGTTTAGAACTCTGGCAAAACTCCCATGCTCCTAGGGTACCTGTTTCCTCTTACAAAAACCTCATGTGCTTTAAATGCTGGAACCATTTTTCATCTAAAAAATACCATCCACTGCTGCACGGTTATTGTATGTTCATTAGACATTAAAAACACAAACACTGACATTCTTTGCCTTACCTGTTACAGCATAAGAAAGCATAAACGAGTCTGTCAAGTAACAAAAGGATTTTGTTAAATATCCCAACACTAACCTGTTATTATTCTGCCTATCAGGAGAAAAAAAAAAACCAGAAAACACAAATTCATATCATTTTCTGTTAACCAACTAAAAATAGAGGGTAAAATGTAATTCCACTAGAAAAATGAATAAGTACTTGAAAACCATCACATTCTATAAAGGTCTAGCTTTTGGAAACTGTAACCCTGTCATTAAATTATTTCCACAAATCCATTCACACAGTCATGTGCTGAGTCTAAGAGGAGGAGGAAAGATCATTTTTTTCCCCAAATTTGGTATCCAGCTTTCTAAAAAAAGACAAAGGCACATTTTATCATCCTGGAAAAAGTGACTTCAGTGAAGCAGATAAAGTGTCTAATAAGGCCTAATTATCTCATGTTGTGATTCTTTTTAAATCACTTTTAACCTCAGGAAGAATTTTAATTATCTTGTATAATAAAGTCTTTCCTTATTTCACCCCCTGTAGGAGAAAAACATATTAAACCTTATTTTTGTCAAAAGATAAGAGCAGTATTAAGTTTAAATTGATGTCATTATGAAATATTTGATATCAGGATTACAAATTTCAGCTTCAGTAATTATTCGATTGGTCACAAAAGGGTATCATTCCACTGCCAACTCCTAGCAAGAGGCCATCAGAGTTATCAGCATGCATGCGATACACTCGGGACTGTTGGGGGAAGAGAAAAATGTGTTCTTTCTATTCCAGTAGAGTCTTGTGATTCCAAGGTTAAATTATTGAAGCAGTTTGGGAGGTACTTTTTAATATGATTTTCAAAAAGTTTTCTCCTCATTATCAACTCTTTAATAAACACTTCAAAGTTTCTGTGAGCTTCTCCATTGGGAAAAATATTAATTCATGAGCCTTCTTCCCAAACATACGCTCATTTCTCTCATTGGGATTCAAGAACTCAAGGAGGAAATGTTATGCAAGTGTCTGCATATAGAAAGACAAAGTTTTCCTTCCTCTTTTTTCTCATTTCTCCTACAAAGGCATTCCCTTCATGCCTAGCACATAACTTCCATCTTGCAGTATGATTCTGGCAAGAGGTGCAGACTCGCCAACTCAGCAAGGTTCTCTGACACAAGGTACTAATCTATCCTTCTCCTTTTTATTCCTGATCTGTATAAAATAACAAAAAAGCATTGACTAGCATCAATGCTAGGCATCAATAGGCTAGGCATCATGAGAAGCACTTTCCAGTGCTTTCATTTCGTTTAATCTTCACAGCTCTATCTCCATTTCCTAAAGAGGAAACCTAATCCTTGGAAATGTTCACTGGCTGTCCCAAGGTAATAGAGCTGGTAAATGGTGAGATTTGAATGCATTTCTAAAGTTTGAAGAGAGAACCCACTCATTTAATTTCCACAACAATTCCATAGTTTTTTATTCTGACAGAGAGGAACTAGCTGTTTTCATACCTTATAGAAGGTATGAAATTTGGATATGCATGGTGCCTTGAAAAAGAATGGCATTTTTTATATATGCCCGTCTTGATGTAGTTCACTTTGACTCTTGCCATAGAACTGCGTGTGGGTGAAACTTTAAAGCAGATCACTGGCCACTTCATGTTAACACTCATACTACAGAAGAATTAAATAAGTGTAAGATTCAATTACACCGTATTTTATTTCAGGGAGCTCAAATTACTACAGAAGAAGTCTATGTATTATTCTGCTAAAATCAGGATAAATACAGCATGTAGAGGACCAGCAGGAAGATTAGCTTCATGCGTTTAAGGACCCAGGTGGTCATGGGCTCTAACATCATGCAAGGTCATCGTAGGTGCCAACCTGCAGCCTGGAGCCTTGGAAAGAAAGAGTAGAGGACAGAAGGGGAGGGTTTGCTGGGTCAGGTGAAGAAGTGGCCAGAAAGAAAACAGAAAAGATTGGGTGAACAGCTAGCCAGTTCATTTACTTTAGGTACACAGAATAATACAAAGTAGATGCAATAATTAAAATTTGAAGAGTTCGTTATGGGTATTTCTATGGCGTGCACTAAAATTTCATTTTCTTTTTGTTTAATGTGATTATTTTTTACTGTCTCTCAAATTTACTAACTGCTGTTTAGTTTTTGTCTTGGTAAGTCCCTTTAAATCTTCTCTGGGAGAAAATGGCAAGGGGTGGCTATACTTAGTTAATGAATATCCTGTGGAGCCAAATAATAATAATGTTAATACCTGCTAATATTTGTACATCATATATTATGTGCCAAGTACTATTCTAAGTATTTTGCACATACTGACTCATTTGATACAACCACATAGTTTTAGTGTATTTATTATTCATGCATAATTAAATCTGCTTTAAATTATGTTATATAGTTTTTATGAGAATGTTAAACCATTGATTCATGATCTTTATTGAACTTTTTTTTTTTTTTTTTTTTTTGAGACAGAGTCTCGCTCTGTTGCCTAGGCTGGAGTGCAGTGGTGCAATCTCAGCTCACTGCAAGCTCTGCCTGCCAAGTTCAAGCAATTCTCCTGCCTCAGCCTCCTACGTATCTGGGATTACAGGTGCCTGCCACCACGCCCGGCTAATCTTTGTACTTTTAGTAGAGATGGGGTTTCACCACATTGGCCAGGATGGTCTCCATCTCTTGACCTCGTGATCCACCTGCCTCGGCCTCCCAAAGTGCTCGAATTACAGGCGTGAGCCACCTCACCTGGCTCTCAACTTTTTTGTTTGTTTGTTTTAACCAGAAGTATGTGCACTTTATTGAATGCCATTGTATAAAAGTGTGTGAGGACAAAAGGCTGATACAGGACTTGGCTCCGGGGGCAGGGCAAGGAATGGAAGATGGAGTGCATGGGATATAGGTCACGGGCAGAGCCCCTGGCCTGGATGATGCCTCCTGATCTATCAATAGACTTGGAAGATCAACACCGGGATGATGATGAGCAGAACGGTCATGACAATGCCCACAATCAGGGCCCAGATGTTCAGGCACTTGGAGGTGGAGGCACAGGCCTGGGCCCTGGTCAGGTCACCAACCATCTTCCTGTCCCTAAACGTCATGGAGTAGGCAAATGCTATGAAGCCCAGGCAACTGGAGTTCATGAAAAGGGTGTTGAACAGCGACCAGACAACATGGTCGGGCACAGAGGTCTCACTGCTGAAGTGGATCATGGTGGACATTGGAGGAGTAGAGTTGTGGGGTATCCCCACCACAGCCACCTCATGCTCCTCCTTGAGCATCTCATAATTGTGGGGGGCGGCTGCTGTTGGCAGGAGTGAAGAAGGTTTGGAAAGTGTGGTTCATGGTGTCGAGGGAAGACCAGTTGTGGTCAGGTTGCTGGGATGTTCTCAATAGGCCCTCCATCTCCCCAGTAGTTTCAATTTCTCCTGAACTATCAAATTAATGAAGAAGCCTTTTTTTGTTATCAGTCAATGCAAAGGTAAACTTCCACCAAGCTTACCTGTATAAACTGTTAAAACACAGATTGCAGGGCATCTCTTCCAGAGTTAATGATTCAGTAGGTCTGGGATAGGGCCAAGAATCCTGTTGCTCCAAGTGAAATTGATGCCATTGATATAGATGAAGCAAAAAGACAGTCTGGAAAGGCATGATAAAACCCTAAAAGATATTAACCCTTGGAGTCTTAGGGAAATGCAAGAGAACATGTTATAAGAGTGGGTACAATTCTGATTTTTGTCAGAACCAAAGAAACAGTGTCACTGGATGTTCATTAGAATACGGTTTCCAAAAGTCATGGAACCAGACAAGGCTGCAGCAGAAATGATGTCATATTGAGTTAGTCTATTTCCATAGAGTAAACAGATGCTCTGTTCTGCTAGTGAGCTTAGTGAGACTTCCAAACCCCTTCTGAAAAGAAAACTTCAGGGGTTTTAAGGCAGCCTGATATTTAGAGCCACCTTAATATGGAAAAATGAGACAGCATACAGGAAGAGATCTCACAGGCCAGGAGGAAGGGATGTCGAGGTAATCAAGAGAGATGGACTCTCTAAAAACAACCTGGAGGAGCACACTCCCCAGCCAGCCGTCATAACCTACACAGGGTAGACAAAAGCAGAATAAGAACACCATCCCTCAACTCTGGACTGAGTCTGACTTTGTAATTTGAGAACAGAGCAGAACATGACAATGTGATGGATGCCCTATTCCTCTTCCTCCCTGAGTAATATTGCTTAGGATCTCTTTAGTGCCAGAGGCAATTTCAGGGGCTCTACAGAACATGATTGTATCTGGGGCCTTTTAAGTTCCAACTGTGAGATCGGTTTATAGGACATTTTTCTAAAATGAATTGTTACATGTTTTGGTCTCTGCTCCTGATTCTCACTGCCTTTGCTAGATTGGCTATTTTAAAATCCTACTTTAACCGTGAATGAGCAACATGATTCTTTCATGTGGGGAAAGAGATTGCTGTTGTTATACCCACAATTGATCTTTCCTATTTCTCTAAGATTGGGTTGGCTGAGAAAGGGATCACTTCCTTCTCCCATTCTTTCCTTCCACTTGAGAAGCAGTAAGAAGGATACTCAAGTGTCACTGACAGCCACAGGGCCTTATGTACTATGGGAGTTCAAACATGTGCGATTCAATTTAGGAAAGGGAATTGCTCTCCAAGTATCATTAAGCCATTAAGCATTTTTTTATTATAAATGAGGAAAGGCAGGACATGGGCTGGGAGAGGGCAAAGAGGAATTAGTCCATCCTAGCAATTCTGCCAATATTAGTTCATTTACTCATTCAGCAAATCTTTATTAAAAATCTCACCATATCATCACGTGACTGAACTCTGGAAGTAGATGGGGAAAAACAGATACACAGATCATCCTCTTGTATACATTATATTTCAGCAGGAAGACCAGATATTAAGCAGCTAAATTCATTATTAATTAATTGTGATATCAATAAGGCCTGCGAAGCACCACTACAGCCCCGGAGCTGGTCTGATTATGGGATCAGGGAAAGCTTCCCTTGATGAACTGACCCAAGCAAGTCTGAAAGATGAGTTGAGTTCTCTGATAAGAGGGTTTCAAATAGGAAAAGACTTGTTGGAAAGCTCAAAGGTAGGAGCACATACTATACACTAGAGGAACTAGCAGAGGACTGCTGGAAAGGCGGTGAAGAGGACAGAACATTCAACAGGAGCTGGGGTGCCTGGACAGTCTGTGTGGGGCAACTATCACCATGACAACAAATGAATGCAAAACGTTCTCCAAGCATCAAGGACTTTGTCTAGAACAACCAAAGAGCCATTCACCAATCCATCTTTTTGAATCCAAAGCATCTAGGGTACAGCTGAGCAGAAGAAGGTGCTCAATGAATGTAGGTTGAATAATGAATAAATTAATCAAAAACGTAAGCATGTGTATAAAATCTATCTTTCACACACTGGAGTCGGCTTTGGTCCATTTACTGCAATATTTCAAAATCATATAAGTATCTGAGTTCGCTGAATTTGAAAAGACAGCCCAAAATAATTACTGTATTCTGAACCACTATGCTCTCAAATTCATTCCTATTGCAGCATGTGCACTCTCGTCCAGCCTTTTTAGTTTTCTGTCCAAATAAAATTAGGAGTGTTTTCAAAATACATATTGGAGCATTATTAATATCATATCAAATACTTGAAAATTTCATTAACAAGATCCAGAAGAGATCATAGTATTGGAAGCAGCTGAAAACAATATACACAATGAAAGGAAAGACCTTCTCCCTACAACATTCTTTCACTCTTCACACGTTTTTCTCTTCCATTGCCATCTCTGAAAGCATTAGGCCAAAACTTGAAAAATTAAAATAACTTTTTAGACAGTTGATGCCTTTTCATTCATTCAAATTGCATTCATCTTTTTATTCATCTGTTCGTATCTACTGAGTTGCTACCATATATGGAGCACTGTGCTAAATGCTGGAGATGCAAAGATGAAGGTAATATGTTCTTTACTGTTGAGAGCATTAGGAGAAGTACACAGACGATAAATGTTAACATGTCTCAGGTAGAGAAGCTGGCTTTGGGGAGAGTGGAAACACCAAAGAAGGAACAGTCAGTTCTATCTTGGGCGGGGCAATGGGGAACCTGCTGCATGGAAGAATGTCCAGGCAGGAAAGGCTCACAGAAGAGCTGACATCTTCCTGAATCTTGAAAGTGTCCATCAAACAAACAAGGGACAGAAAGAGGTAGCATTCCAGGCAGAAGAAATAACCAGAGCAAATGCATAGAGATGTGAGATAGCTTGTGAAGTTCAAAGAGCTGCACATGGTTTGGTAGAGAGGAGCACAAAGTTCAAGGTAGAATGGGAACGAGTTTGGTCACAGACATATCTCAGTGAAAGGGTAGCTACTGAAGGACCCTAAGCAGGAGAATGAAAAGCCAAGAATTTTATCTCAAAAAGAAAAATCCAATAACAGTGTAAAAAACTGGTTAGAAGGTATTTAAGACTAGAGGCGATTTTCTAGTTGGAACTAGAATGTTTATGAAGATAGAACTGATAGGATTAGGATGGTTCCCTGAAAACCCATGTGAAAAATAAGAGGATAGTTACATAGTTTTTTTTTTTTTTTTTTTTTTTTTTTTTTTTTTTTTTTTTGAGACAGAGTCTTGTTCTGTCGCCCGGGCTGGGCTGGAGTGCAGTGGCACGATCTTGGTTCACTGCAAGCTCCGCCTCCTGGGTTCACACCATTCTCTGGCCTCAGCCTCCTGAGTAGCTGGGACTATAGGTGCCCACCACCATGCCCGGCTAATTTTTTGTTTGTTTGTTTTTGTATTTTTAGTAGAGATGGGGTTTCACCGTGTTAACCAGGATGGTCTCAATCTCCTGACCTGGTGATCTGCCCACCTCAGCCTCCCAAAGTGCTGGGATTACAGGCATGAGCCACCACACCCGGCCTTTATTTTTCTATTAACATATCAGTACCTTTGTACAAAATTATACAAAGCTAGAGTCGGTTTGAGCGAGACGGCATCTAACCCAGTATCCTAAGTTTGCCGAGGAACTAAGACCCAGAGAAGGTAAGAGCTGCAGAGCTAAGCAGGGCAGAGCACCCCAAGGTGTCCTCAGTCTGGTCCATTACTCTTCTCCCTTCATCTTTCTCCAATTTACTAATCAATTAATGTTCAGCTATCAAATAGTACCTCTAGGATGCTACTTCAAGGAACTAAGCAAAAATTCTTTATAATACAAATCACTTAATTTTATATTTTTTGCATTTGTATGTTTACATATTACATTGTGCCTGCCTAAAATTATTTAAAAACGAAAAAAAAACTGCTCACACAGGTACTATCTGTGGGATACAGAGAACTATGACAATTATGAAATAAAACAATCATTCACATTTACAACTCTAATTCACATTCATCTTTAGTTTCCTCAGTGTGCTCATTCCAAGGGAGTCTTTTACTCTTTGATAATTATAGGCCTGTGTTTGCAGCCTAGTTCTGCCACCTGTTAGCCGGGTGATCTTTGTCGAGTCACTTAACCTCTCTATGCTTCAGTAAAATCGTTGTAATAATAAAATCTATCTGACGAGGTTGTGGAAGCCTTAAATGAGTGAATGCACTAAACTAGGTTCATAAGTACTATGTAGTGCTAACAATAGATGTCTGAAATGATTCAGCTAGCCATGGGGTAATGTGAAATGGGATGCTAAAACTGACAAGGCCAAACTTTTATTATATGTCACCAAACAGATTTATCTATAGTTGTTTGCAACCTTCCACGAGTCTGTGAGGTTGTTTCACATGATCAGGTTAGATTTGGATGAGGTGATTCTCCTACTCACCTGTTTTGCAATTATTTTCTTCTGGCTTTCTGACTTTTCAAGTATTATCTTTTCTCATTAAAAAAAAAAAAAAGGATGTTCTATCATGGCTCTAAACTTACTGAAAACATCACAAACCCTGTGGAATGTTTGCCAGTGATGCAGTTGAAGTTCTCAAATTAATGAGAAATCCATTCCTGCATTCTTGATTCTGTAGTCAAATGCTAATTTTCAGTCTTCTAACAATAGGTACCCACTCATTCAACAATAAACGCACACTAGGGACATAGTATGTGGGGAACATTCTGTTAGGTGCTAGCAGGGTAGAGACATTACCCATACTCAAGGGAATCACCATGATACAGGGGGGTTATTCATTAAACCCTATCCACAGAGAATGAAACCAACCTGGCCCTCATGGAGCATCAGGTCTAGTGAGGGAGACAGATAATAAACAGCGAAACAAAGAAGCACACAAGTACAAACTGGGAAGAGGCTTGTGAAGGTAAAGAACAGGTTAAAATTATGCTACCACTCACGACCCAAGGGAGAAAGTCTGTATAGATAGTGTGAGCATTAGCAAACTGACCATGGGTCCACTCACCTAGCACAGTAAAGCCAAACACTGACACTGAGGTTTGCAGCAAGAGAAAAAAGGACATTTATTCTCATGGTGCCAAGCAAGCAAGAAAGGCAGCTCACACTTAAGAGCTCACATCAACCTCCTTGATGGCTTACAGGCGAGGGCTTTTAAAGACAGGGGTACATTTCAGGAAAGCAGAAGTTACAGGCAAAATTGCAAATTAATGTATGAAGGTCACACATTGATTTGGCCCAAAAAAGCAGGATATCTTGAAGTGGGGGCTTACAGGTCATTGGTGGATTCAGAGATTCTTTGATTTATAATTGATTAAGGAAGCAAAGCTTTGTCCAAAAACTTGGGGTCAACGGAAGGGAATGTTACAGTCTGGCCTGTGGATGTCACTTCCTCCAGGCCTCTCAGGAAGATATTTAGAGCAAAGAACAGAGGTCAGAGTTTAGTCCTCGGTTTCCCCTTATCTGAGGCCTACACGACAGTAGTTGGCATTTTCCATGTGGTGGGGATCTGGGTTTCTAAAAAACAATTGAGTTACACATGTCAAGATATTATCTTTAGTTTGTATAGAGAACCAAACATCTTGTTTAATTTGCTTGAGTGGCTGTTGTTTAAGCTATTATTATCGTCTTGCTTATCAGGTTGGTCATTTACTTCTCAAAGCTATTCAGGTGCCTTCAATTTTCCTTGAAAGGACTCAATTTTTTTTTTTAATTTCATTTTTATGCTTGGGAGGCCCAGCAGGCCCCTAAAAAGGTCCCTACTCTATTTCGTGAGCAGGGAAAGCCACAATGGGAAAGTAATGACTGGGCTGGGACCAGCTCAGAAGCGGGGGAAAAGGGCATCCAAAGAACAGGGCGAAAATGGTAAAAGCAAAGGGAAGAGAATGACTGAAGGTCCTGTGATGGGGAAATACTTAACTATGTCCAATAGGAGAAAGTAGCCCAGTGTGGCTGAAACAAAGGTAGGATGTACCAGGTGAGAATACAGAGGAGAGTAGGAGTAATAACATGTACATTACAAGCCACAGCCAAGAGTACGTATATATGTTATTCTTAGTGCAATGGAAGATTATTAAAGGATTTAAGAAGTGATGTGAAGTCTACATTTTTTTAAGTTTCTCCTGGACTCTTGTGTTGGGAACGGGTTGGAAGGCTGAGCAGTAATACAGAGTTGGGGGAAGAGGACAGACCACCGGGAAGTCCGTCCAATAGCGCCCTCTCCAGATCACTAGGAAGTGGCCTACTTCGGAGAGAGGTGGAGGAATTCTGATCCACTTGGAAGCGGAATGGAAGGTTTTCCTGCTGAATTCGAGCTGTAGGATGAGGAAAAGGGAATAATCAAGGATGATGCTCATGTTGAGTGAATAGAGGTGAACGTCTGGGGAGGAACTTTTCTCCTGAGGGAAAATTTGTTCACTTTTTATTGGTCTTACACGGAGAGACCTTGCTATAATTATCTTACAGTAAATTAAATTCTAATAGAGTTACATATCAGTAATCTGGAAGACTGTTTTATGAGCTTCCCTGATACACACTGAATTAAACGCAGGGGAGAGTTGCAGTCATCCCTAGATTACTTTCCTCTCTGGACAACAGGCATCCAGTATTAAATGTACTTGGGAGAGTAACCCTGGGAGTTAATAATATCCCAAAGAAGTTTTGCCTCTTCTCCTCCCAGCTCCAGTTTTGCTTGGAATGAGCACAGGCCGCGCAGGAATGCAGCTGAATCCTTAATGAATCTGGCCATAGAACATGAAATGGGCAACCATCTTAGAATACCATATTGCACTGAAATTGTGGTGTATTTTAGTAGTTTATGTGGCCCCCACATTATTAATGTGACTGACATAAAGTGAAAGGGGAAGCCTAGAATCAAATACTCCCCAAATGAATAGCGGAGGTCACTCATGGTATTTCAAATTTCCCTTGCAAATGACTGATTCGGGGATATGCACATGATTCAATCCTAGTCGTCAATTCAAAGTGAAGGAAAATCTGTCTGAGGGCATTTAGGAATGTGTTTCTGTGTTCTAACAAACACAAGGAGAGACAGTTCTTTGTGCACTGGACTTTGTTATATCTGGAACTGCTGCAGCCACCTTGCTCACAGCCTAAGAAGAAAGCCAATACACAGAGGTAGACAGAACCAAGAGAAGGCACGCAATAGAACAGGAGCCTCTCTCCTTCCCCTGGAGGCAGCCCTGTTCCTCAACTTCCTATCACACGAGATAATAAACTATCCTATTGATAAGCCAGTTTGAGTATGGGTTTTCTCTTGCTGAAACTGAATATATCCTTACTGACAAAGGTAAGACCCATGACTTAAGGAAATGATCAAATTACTGTACACTCAAATCCGCGAAGAACAAAATGCTCTTGAAGGTTCTACTTTATTTTTAAATATTATACATACCCATTTTGTGAGAAATATGTATATTCTCTCAAGAGTTTATAAACATGAATCAAGATAATTAGAATAAGTTTACTAACAAGAAATATGTCAATTATTACAATACTTTTCAATAATATTTTCTATGGAATTGCAGAATAGTTTTTAAAGAGAAGTGAAGGAAATCCACAAGTTTCAGTTGTAAAAAAAAAAAAGATGTGAAAATATAAAAGTAAGAACAAATGGAAAACTATCCTTCAGTAAATAACCCCTGAAAAAGAGAAAAATAAAAGAATCTATAGTAAAGGTGGTTTTCATTCTCCCTCTCCTGTCTCTTGATTTATGAGCTACTAAGTCAGATGAAAAGTAGAAACACTACTATTGAAGTTAAGAGGGGAAAATTATTTGGAGGACACCTCTGAAGTTGTAAACAGCAGGGAATTGTTTGAGCATCAAAAATGTCTTTGGATGGCAGGTTATGAAGAGAAAGGACTTTGTGGGCTTTGTGGTCCCCAAATCCTGAAACAAGCAAGTCACAAGAGCAAGGAGAGATTAAGATGGATCACAAGGTGAACAGAAGGTATTAAAAAATGTATATATTTCTTGTGAAAGTGAACACTGGGGTCCTGAGAACAGAGAATGACCTAGACCAGAAATATCAATATCTTCGGTGGAAGAAGAATGCAACTCTGTTTACATTGCTGCAAGTCACAGCACCTCCCAAACCCCACGCCTCACTAGCTACCTCTCCGTGGGAAATTTTAGCTTGAGCTGCGTAGCACATGGTCATTATAGGGTTTTGGTCATGATAAGTTAGTCTATTTTTCCGGTCATTCAAAAACTTTCAGGTTAGGTCTAAAAATTATGGGAGAATATTTTTGAAATAGTTAACCTCTTAAAAACATAAAATGTTCCAAAATTTTCATCTTCTAAGTAGTGAATTAAATAGGCCCCTGTTGTTTTCTTCTTGAGATTAAAAAATTTTTTCAGTTTATTCCTCTACTTCATACGATTTGTAGTAACTGCAATTTATTCAACTGGCAAATTTCCACCAAACTCAGTCAAATGGACCCACATGAGTGCTCACTTATTTCTAAATGTACATGGAGATGTGGTTTATTATAGCCTGAAATCTGAATAGACTCATCTAGAAAATAGAGATATCTAATCTCTTAATCTAACTTTACAAAATTCCCCATTATAAAATCCCTGTAAATGCTGAGATTCTAAGATAAATTTTTATAAAATTACTAATTTATAAGCACTGATTTATGTAACATGTCACTGCTCTCTCTCAACTATATCCACTTCAACACAGTGTAAAGCCTCTTACAATGTATGTGTTTATATAATAAAACTTTCATTACCTATGCAATTGATTTTTGCCCTTTAAAAATGTTCAAACACATTTTAATTTTTTCCCATGGTAAAAAGATAACTGAAAATATGGCCAAATAACCTAGACCTTGAGAAATGTATCGTTGTCAGAGTATTTTGGTTTTTTCTTTGAAGTGATGGCAAGACAGTGCCCTGTTGTGATAGGGCTCTCTCCAGAAAAAAAAAAAAAAAAAAAAAAAAAAGTGCTGCCAATTAATATGCCAAGTAGTTGTTCTCAGAGCTAGGTATGAGACAAGATTTTGACCAGGACTTCCCTCCTCTTTCTGGAAGGACATCTTGTTTCCAGTGATAGGCACGATGTGGCCCCAGCCTCCGGAAAGATATGACGAGTCTGTACGTTGACCAGAGTTGGAAGTGGCAGTGGCAGTCATGCAAAGAAGTGGGGTTGGTGGCGAGGCCACCACCTAGAATAGCAGTCAAGTCCTGTAGCTTCCCAGAGGCATGGCAACAGCCAGGACCCTGACTCTTTGCACCTGAGATAGGAAGCATTCCGTGGCAGGCCAGCGGGGTATCCGATAGCCTCACAGGGAGGCCCGCTGTGCTCAAGAGAACACAAGCCCACCAGGGTCTTAGCAGCAGAGGAAGCAGTGTGGCAACAGGATGGGTAAACTAGAGCAGAAGCTACCATGGCCGGGCGCAGTGGCTCACGCCTGTAATCCCAGCACTTTAGGAGGCCGAGGTGGGTGGATCACCTGAGGTCGGGAGTTCCAAACCAGCCTGGCCAACATGGAGAAACCCCGTCTCTACTAAAAATACAAAATTAGCCGGGGTGGTGGCACATGCCTGTAATCCCAGCTACTCGGGAGGCTGAGGCAGGAGAATTGCTTGAACCTGGGAGGCAGAGGTTGCAGTGAGCCAAGATCGCGCCATTGCACTCCAGCCTGGGCAACAAGAGCCAAACTCCGACTCAAAAAAAAAAAGAAGCTACCAGCAGATGTGTTAGGGAAGCCCTGTGAGGCTCCCCCTGTGAGGACACCTGTGCTGTAAGGCCTCTCTCTGCAAAGACAGATGTGAGGATACTGTGTGTTTTCCCTGTGAGGACATCTGCGAGGCCTCCCCTGTGAGAATCTTCCTGAGGCCACCCTCTGTGAGGAAACTCATAGAAATATTGGCAATCACATTGAAAGACACCCATTTATTTCAAAAGAGCTAGAATGGAATTGTGTATATGGATTCAGGACTTTTACTTGCCTTTCTCCTTTTCTGAAATGTTCCTCCAGACAAGAAAATAGCTTCCTTTCTCACCTGTTTTGAATAGAATATCACTTTATCAGGAAGTATGACTCAACCACCCTTCTTAACATGGTAACACACACACACACACACACAGATCTAGTACCACCATTTTAATTTTTCCAATGCACTATTATCTTACAGATCTGACATATTCAATAATATTTTCATTATTTGACACTTTCCACTGGAAGCTCTGCAAGGTAGATATTTATGCCTGTTTAGTTTACAATTTTACTCCTAGCACTTTGAGTAGTGTCTGGCACATAATAAACATTCAACGATTATTTGTTGAGTAATCTACGGCCCATGCCTCACAGTTTTTTTGTGCTCCTCCCCTTCCCTGGCTTGGTCTAGTTGCTCCAATAGCCATGTCTTGAGACTTGTCACGACCCATCATCAGATGTCCCATGACCACATCTCTCTCCTCTCTTGCCTGTTCAACTTCTCCTGCCATTCTGCAAACTTATTAGGACTCCTTTAGCATCTTCAAACCATCAACCGTATCCTTCAAACCCAGCTTGTAGGCTTAGATTCCACAAGATACTGTTTCAGTGACATTTCTCGATGCTCTATATTTTAGTTGTCTTGTCCTGCTAGACTCCAGCACTGAGTGACTCAGCTATTTACTTCTCTGTGACTTCAGCTGGTGCTGAAGAGAGTTACACAAGAGAGCAGATTATGAATGACTTGAATCCTGAGGCCAACTCACTTAGGTCCTCAAAATTCCCCCTTGTATTTCTTCACTTTGATTAGACACCTCTCCTTCTAGTTGACAGAGAAAATAGAAGCCATCAGATGAGAAATCCTTTACCTTTTCAATAACAAACAATAGGCCTACCCACATCGATTACATTCTATCAGCCTTCTTACTAATTTGCATCCCATTCTTACCTTCTGAGGAACTCATACCATCAACTATCCTTTGTATGTTCATCTTTTTCCTATGATCTTGTATCAGTTTTCCAGGGCTGTGAGAACAAAGTACCACAGACTGGGTGGCTTAAACAACTGAAAGTCATTGTCTCACAGTTCTGGAGGCTCAAGTCTGAAATCAAGGTTGTTGGCAAGATTAGTTCTTTCTTAGGGTTGTGAAAATGAATACATTCCATTCCTCTCACCTAGCTTCTTGTGGAATGCTGGCAATCTCTGGTATTCCTTGGATTGTAGAAACATCACCCCAATCTCTGCCTTCATCTTCACGTGGCATTCTCCATGGAAACATCTCTGTGTCCAAATTTCAGCTTTTTAAAAGAACACCAGTCATACTGGATTAGAACCCAACCTAAGCCAGTATGACCTCATCTTAATGAATTATACTTGCAATGACCCTATTTCCAAATAAGGTCACATTCTGAAGTACTGGAGGTTAGGACTTTTATACATGAATATAGAGGGACCAATTCAACCTGTAACAGATCTGTAACCTCCCTATTGGCTTTTACTAATGCTCAAAACTCTCCCCTGAAAAAGGTTAATAGACCTCACATTTCTTTCTAGATCCCCTGTGCCGGTCTCTACTCACTCTTTAACAGTAATTTTTAAAATTGTTTTCTTTACCTGATGTCTCTATTTTTTTTGTTTCCCATTCTCTTCTTGATCTACTTCAAATAACTTTCTGAGAGCTCCCACAAAGATCAACAGTGGCCTCCTGCTGATAAACACAATGTTTGTTATAGCCTTCACTTCTTTGGCCCCTCAGAAGCACTTGGCAACATCAAGCATGCCCATCTTCTTCACATTCTCTTCTACTGGGGACAGTGTTACCACTGATTTACTTTTATCTTTCTACTCGCTCTTTCACTTTCTTTGCAAACTAATCATCATCTGTGCAGCCTATAAGCAAGTCTACAATCCTTGCTCCTAAATCCTCTCTGTTTTGCATGCTACATTTCCCTCCCAGGTGGTACTCTGCATGCCTATGGATTCAATTACTACTCAGAAGTTGGTATCTCCAGCTCTTGTCTCTCCTCTCACTGCCAGACCTGTGAATCCTACTCCCCATTGGCTTCTTATTGAAGGTGCTATACTTTCCTGAACCTCACATTAGTAAAATTCAACACAAAATCCTACTCCATCACCACCACTAATAGAGCAGTCCTCCTCTTGTGTTCCTGACTCTAATAGGTTGAAGTATAATGCAGACTTGACTGGAGAACCATATGCCAAAGTTTTTACATCTTCCTTTAACTTCATGTTATTCTCCGATTAGTTGGGTCTAAAAGAATGTATTAAGCAATTACAGTTGTGATTATTCAAGATGTAAATTATAATCTCAGTTCTAACACAAGAAATTACAACCTAATTTACAAAGCTAACATTTGAAATAATTTAAAGGAATTCAAAACAATCTATAGTTTTTGATTTCTGTGTGTTCACTGTTAAGCATTTTATATGTAAAGTTTAATTTACTCTTTTAATAATTCTATAAGGTAATTTTATCTATTTACATTTTGCAAATAAGGACACTATATTTGGAGAAATTAGTAACTCCCTCGAGATGACCTAGAGAGCAAATAATGAAGACTTGTTTCAACCCAAATCAGAATCTGAGCCCTTATTCACACCACTAAGTTGCGATCAAGTTCCTAGTATATATTGAAGTCATCGAGAGAAAGCAGAAAACTGCATTTATTCTTGGTTTTGAGGAATTAGAGAAAGTATGGATAGAGAGAGAAGTGAACAAATCATGCTATCTGAGCAAGGTGTGGATTAAAATGACCCTGACGTAAGACAGGGACAGCGGAATCCATTTCAGCAGCCCAGAGGCCCTATTGAGGACTATTATATAAAGGTGAGCATGTAAGCTAGGGTCATCAGATGGAGTTTCTTGAATGCCAGGCTGAGAAGTTAAAACTTGAAACTCTAAGCAATAGGAAGTCAATAGCAAAAACACAATGCTTTTCAAAAGAGTACAATAAATACACTCTGGTTTTGCTTCCACTGTCCTTTGTGATAGCACACAAATCTCTAATAGCCATTTTTGGTTCATATATACATTGAGCCACTAACTGTGAGAACATAAATTCTTCCTTCCTGGGTTAAAATTGATAATTTATGGGTAAGCACAATAATGTAATCCCAGCAACCAGCACACATAAGTATGGTTAGAATTTTAAGAATAGACGTGAAGGTCTTGATATTGCACAAATCATTTAGAAAATATGCTTCACTAGACCCAGTTTTTCTCCATCAAAGATCTATACCAGAAATTAACCTGAAGAATGAAACATAGGAATGGTACCACGGTTCTAGGAGATGATAATAATACATTCCTTGTGATGACTGTTCATATCAGGTTCCAAAATGCCTTATTTTTCAGCAGGGTTGATGTGTCAAGAGATGAATTTGTTGACCCACAGGAAGGCTGAAGTCATTTATAGATTAAAAATACCTATGATGGGCCAGTTTGCTAAGAGCTCCTTAATTTACTATGGGGTTATAACCCAATAAAGCCATCTTAAATTGAAAATATTGTTAAGTTGAAAATACATTCAATGCACCCAACCTACCAAACATCGCAGCTTAGCCTAGCCCATCTTGAATGTGCTCAGAACACACATTAGCCTACAGTTGGGCAAAATCATCTAGCACAAAACTTATTTTATAATACAGTGTTTAAGATATCATGTAATTTATTGGATACTGCACTAAAAGTGAAAAACAAAATGGTTGTATGCATAATCAAAGTACGCTTTCTACTGAATACATGTCACTTTAACACATGGTAAAGTCAGTAAATTGCAAGTGGAACCATCATAAGTTGGGGACCATCTGTATATGTAGCAAAACAGTCCCTAACTTCACAAAGCTTACAGTCTTTGGAGGAAAACAAACACTAACCAAATAACCAGAAGCTCAAATTTATATTGACAAGGACTTAAATAATTCACTTCAATGTGACAGGTGAGATCAATTAAAATTTGTTTGGGTTTTGCATGCCATAGGTCCTGATATGCATCTTGGAATTCTTGTAGTACATGGGCTGTTTGCATAGGTCCTCAGGCAAGTTATTTATTTTTGCAAAGGTTCAGTTTCCTCATACGTAAAATGAGAGTAATAATAACAAATAGGGATTTTGATGAGGATAAGTGAGGTAACATGTGAAAATGCTTAGCATTATGCCTAATATGTAGTGAATATTAAAATATGATAGCTATTGTTATTCTTCCAGAAGTGCCTCTTATGAATCTGCATCTTTCATGCAAGGGGATACAGAATCTGATTAGTCAAATAGTTCTTATCTGCAACAGTGTCAACAACATTTGTGCTAGCAATAAATGTTTACTAAACACCTCTTACAGGCAAATTATTGTATAATATTCTGAAGGTAGGGGAGGAAGATAGCAGCTTTTATTAAGTAAGGGAAATAGCAATAAGGATATTGAGTGACATAGCCATGGATACAGGAATAAGCTGGGAGGTAGATATGGTAAGTGTGGCTGAGGATGGGCCAGTCAGACAGAGGATTATGTACTTGGGAACACCGGGATGATGGTTATGTCATCAGTAGAGAGCCTTATCTGGATCCAGAGGCAAGAGAAGATGATCAAACAGGTAACATTTCAATTTCACCTCAGCTTCTTGGTGGGGAGAGCATCCTAACCAATATTTTACTGAGTCAGCCTAGAGAAGAAAATGTTTAAAGGATACATGTTTTAAGAAATGTTTGTTGAAAACACTATGGCAGTGATCATATTAGCTGCTTGAAATTGACTTCAATACAAGATGCATGTGAGAGATAAAAGGCAGTCCTATGTCCCAAGTGGTTAAGATTTCCTTATATCTCAGAGCTATGGTTTTAAAAGTCTCAATCCGAAAACTTACATCCACACAAAAACCCGCACATGAATATTTACAGCGCTTTATTCATACTTGCCAAAACCTGAAATCAACCAAGATGTCCTTGAATAGGTGAATAGAAATAGGTGAAGACGAATTTGAAGATGAGTAAGTTAAGACACGGAGGGAACTTAAATGCATATTGCTAAGTGGAAAGGGCCAATCTGAAATGGATAGATACTGTAGTATTTCAACTATATGACATTCTAGAAAAGGCAAAACTATGAAGACAGTACCAAGATCAGAAGTTTCTAGAGCTTTAATGTGAAGGTAGGATGAGTAGCTGAAGCACAGGGGACTTTTAAGGCAGTGAAACTATTCTGTGTGATACTCTAACAGTGGATACATGTCAAAATAAATTTGTCAAAACCCGCAGAACATGCAACACCAAGAGTGAACCCTAATGTAATCTGTGGACTTCAGTCAATAATGATGTGTCAATGCTGGGTCACTGATGGTAACAAATGTCCCACTGTGGTGTGGGATGTTGAAACTAGAGGGGGCGGCTGTGCTTATGTGGGGCAGCAGTATATGGTGACTCTGTGTGCTTTCCACCCAATTGTTATGTAAATCTAAAACTGCTCAAATAGATAATGTCTATTAATTGAAAAAACGAAGTCTCAGTGGATAGAGACTGTGTAGGCAGGTGATGAGTATGGAGGGAAGCTTGTTTTTCCTTGTTTACCCTTTCAACATGTTGGATTTTACATCTTGACAATACTACCTATACAGTAAATAAATGTTTGAGAAATTAAAAGGTAAAAATGAAAATTCATATAAAAGATATTTGTTTAAAGTTTATAAGCACACATGGTCCTTAACTTAGGATGGTTTGACTTACAAGTTTTCTACTTCATCACGGGTTTATTGTGGTAAAAAATGTATTTTTTACTTACCATATTTTCAATTTATGATGGGTTTATCAGAATATAGCATCACCGTAAGTTGAGGAGCATTTGTAATTCAACAATACTTAGTCATATAATGTGGAAAACCTGATTGGTAATCCTGAAGCAGCTTTTAATTGTTAACCCATTTTATCACTCAGGGAACAGATACAGGCACATGAAATACATTGCCCCAAATTACACAGCAGTGTGCTAGGAGCACATTGATCTTACCAGGACCACATTTCCTATTTGTCCTCCTGTTATTTTGTAACACAGAAAGAATAACGGTTTCAAGTAAGTTCTAACCTGCTACAAAGGTCATACGGTCAGCACCACAGATTGTTCAAAATTAATAAACCTGGAAGAAGCTATGTGGTTTGGAAATTATAATTGACCTTTACACCTGGTCACTGACCTCTGCATGGCGGTCAGGCCATATCATTCAGCCAGGTGAAAGGTTTAAAGGTAACTCCATCATACTTCCAACATTCCTATAACACAGCCCAGGAATACACTCTCAGAAATTGAGAGGCTTTTTAGTTCAAGTTTCCAGATAAGGAAATCGATACTAGAAGTGAAGGTGAAGGGTAACAGTAATAGCTAATATTTATTGAGAACAATGTGAGAGCCATTGTTCTAATCACTGTTTAAGCATTAGGTCATTCAACCCACGCACCCATCCGTAAGCGCAGCTATTGTTCCCATTTTATAGAACATACCCAGAGATTAAGTAACTTGTCAAGGTCACCCAGTAATTGAGTCAATCCATAAAACTCTAGCAAATTGCATCCACTTGGTAGAGAATGCATTTGCCTATACATCCTCCTATGCATTCAGATTTTAAAACAGAGGCCACAGCCATCAGCAGGGTTGTGAGACGTTGTGGCAGGGAAGCTCAGTGGTTTGAAGAATTCTGGGGAAGCAGTCTGAAGATTTTGTTCAATTCAGAAGTCTAGCTTTCATGGAGCATTAGAGTCTGGAAGGAGATGTGAGTGGGGAATAGCTGTCATTGCCTTAGAAGCCGGGATCAGAATCTCAGGCACCAGTCCCACGTGGGAGCACATCGTTACTGTGACCAGTGTGCTGCAGATTCTCAGGCCCCATTCTCAGGATTTATGGAGAAATCTTAGGGACTATAGAATACTCCCCAGAGCAGTGATTCTCAATGTGTGTTCTCCAAACTGCAACCTCAGCATCACCTGAGAACTTGTTAAAAATGCTAATTCTCAGCCCCTATCTCAGACCTACTGAATCGAAACTGAGCTCTGTGAACAAGGAAGTATTCTGAGTGATTTTGATCTACGCTCAAGTTTGAGAACTACTGTCCTACGAGACCCCAATATTCCATCAGTGTCCTCTTTCCTGAGTGCCCTACCTGATAGAAATTGTCTGAGTATTCTTGGATGCACTTGAGCTTTCTGAAGGACACCCGCCTGTGGCAACAGCACATAAACAGAGTGAGGGTGCAAGGGGAGGAGACCTGGGGCTCTGATTTCCATTCCCTGTTCTGTTTTGAAAGAAAAGAGAGAATGTTGATTTCTCTTCCTTTGAAAATGCCAAAGGCAAACTAAATCATCAAGATCCTTTTTGAAGGAAATGAATCACTGTGGAAAAATCAAACTTAGAGTGATGAATCCACTCAAACCCCGAGTCACCCCAGTAGCCTTGGCCGTTTCTGGCATGGTAAAAATTCAGCAAAATCAAATGGAGCCCAATGCCTGTGTGAGCAGATTTTGCCAAACCTCCCTCAGGCATCGTTTACAAACCCAGGACAGGAAATTTCCAGGAACCTTCAGAACCTCCCTTTCTCCCTCTTCCGAGTAAACTGAACGTTAAGAGGACCTGCAAGTGACTGCTCTAAGGGTCTCTTCGTCCGCTTAGAATACAGGAAGCTGCGGATGCTTCTGCTGTGGACTAAAGGAAATGGTTTCTGGAATCGTGGTTCCACAGAGGATTGCGTTCTTCAGACTCCCTCTTGTGGCTGCTCAGAGATAATGCAACCAGGAAAGGCCTTAGACTGCATATTAAAGCCACACTTAACGGAATTAGAAATCTAAGAATACAGGATTTGGGAGGCTTGTCGTTCCATAAATTATGTTTGCTTTGGGCCTTGTGGAAATCTATACAGCTATTTGTTCTTGGAGGACTGTGAGTGTATGTCTCAAATAAAGCTGTTTTGTAAAAAATAGCAAATAAATATTAGCTTTTCCTTTAAAGAATTTGAAACAATTAAGAGGGCTGCAAGTACAGGGTATAACTGAATTACTGTTTGCTTGTTGCTGTGTTTACACAGGCAAAGCAAAGGACAAGAGAGAGTTAGATCATTTGCAGGATTATTCATTAGTAAAACCAAAAACAAGATGTAAAAGAAAAAATATGTGCATACCTGTATGTATTGGCATTGTGTATGTTCAGTGTACATCCGGCACTGCCCCCGGGACAGATTTCTTCCTACTGTTGGTAGGTTCTGAAATTTTGCATCCTCCACGTGGCTATCCTACACCTAGCAGGGAGAAGGTGATGACTTCCTTGGCTCCCCCGAGGGATATGGCACTGCCTTCCCCATAACCCTCCATTCTTCACCTGAAAAGCATTTTCCTTTTCTCATTAACCTCTGAGAATGTACAGCCTTCCCTACGATGTGTGTGACTTTAGCACAGCTGTATTCCTGCTGGCTTCTCTTCTAGGCTTTAGTAAAGAAGCCTGCCTAAGGTTATAAGCTCCTAATAGAAACAGATCTATTTCATTGTGCAGTGTCTAGCCAATCACCTCTACAAAATATATTAATGAAAGTTTCATAATGAGAAGATTACATTGATTATTCAGCTTTTCTAATTGTCTAGAAATAAATATGGATTGTCAGAAGGTAGGCAAAAATTTCCAGAACAAGAAAATACAGGGATGGGTGAGGGAATTAAGAAGCATGGAAGACTTAGGCCACAGCTTCCTAACCTTGGCACTGATGACAATGGAGTGGGATCATTCTTTGTCGTGGGGTCAGTCCTGTGCACTGCAGGGTGATCAGCGGCATTCCTGGACTCAACCAGCTACCTGCCAGTTTTCACTGCCCCAAATTGTGACAACCAAAAATGTCTCCCAGCATTGCCAAATGTCTTCTGATGACAAAATTACTCTCAATTATGAGCTATTGATTTAGGGGGACGGTGTTGGTAGTAGAATTGTTAAATATTGCAATGAGTAGACCAAATTGAGGTGGAAGAGTTCTGACTACGAGGCACTCACTGTGAGGTAAAACAGGGAGAATGGACTTTGGAGTTAGTAAGACAAGGGTTTGAATCAAAGAATGTGACCGTAGGCCTCTTTTTTTTCTAAGCTTCCAGTTTTACACGTTAAAAATAATAGTAGTATAACAGTAGTGGTAGTAATAATAATACTGTGGAGAAGTTAAATGAAATAAAGTATCTAAAGGATCTAGAACATTGCCTCGTATATAACAATGTTGGTAAACATCTGTGTCCTTTTCTCATCTCCAGAGGTCTCCAGAAATAAAACGTAAATTCTTTGAGAACACTTGGACACAGGAAGGGGAACGTCACACACAGGGGCCTGTCGTGGGGTGGGGGCAGGGGGGAGGGATAGCATTAGGAGATACACCTAACGTAAATGACAAGTTAATGGGTGCAGCACACCAACGTGGCACATATATATATGTAACAAACCTGCACGTTGTGCACAGGCACCCTAGAACTTAAAGTATAAAAAAAAAAAAAAGAGCCTTGGAGCATGACCTTAGGTGGGGTGGAAAGAGCCCTGTCCTTGAGATTCCTGGCGAATAATGTCACTCTCGCGTCTTTCTGAAAAACTGTTTCTGCATTGCAGGCTGTGCTCATTCAGAACGAAGTGCAGAGCAAAAATGTTAACTCTACAGATAAGTGATGACTCTCCGGCAGCAAAGCAGATGAGTCCATTCCAAAAATGGAAATACAGATAGCCTTTAAATGCCCACTTTGGTCTCTATTTTTCTAATCAGAAAAGTATAAAATATTTCTTTTCCTATATGGAGTAAGGTTTGTATACTTTGTGTCAAAGAAATCTTCTTGGTGAATTTGATGCAGAAGAGATTTGCAATGTTATTTATGTCTGATATATATCTCTTCTTGAAATAATGAATGTTGCATGCTTGGATTAATCCTAAAATGTTTCATGGAAACCTAGAAACATCTTCATTGCCCCTACTGTTTGTTACAATTTTAAGTAAATCATTTGTTTATATCTTACATAAGTTGCCTAAAAATAAAAAGACATATTAAAACTGGCTTAAAATACCTATCCCTAAACAATCATGGCATTAGCAATTTATTCTTGAATTTCATCTGATTAATGATTCTTATCCTCTTCCCAGAATCCCTGTAGTCTAAGTTGTTCACATTTCTGATTTTCCCCTTTCTCTATAGTGTTCAGGAGCCCTCATTTGAAAATGGTGAGCCTGGTAAAGGATTAAAACTCCCCATTTTTTAAGTCTTTTCCATGTCATCACTCTTACTACAAATATTTCTTAGGTGGAATCATATAAAATTATGAATATTTGACTTTTTGACCTTCAAAAATGAGTTCATATGGTTCAAACTACAACTTTCCCTTTACCTTTCATTATGAAAATTCTGCTCGTCTAATGTCACTTTCCCTGTTTTCCGCAATCACTCCCAACGCAAAATGGTCTCCCCTTCCTAACAATACCTACTTTGCAATAGAATTGTCATTGCTCCCTCCTTACATAACTTTTAGAGGTGTTTCCTATGAGAGAGCACAAACTGCAGGCGTTAGCCGGGAGAACTGGATTTGAATCCCATCTTTTCCACTTACTTTTTGGGGGACCTTGAGTGAGCTATTTGGCCTTCCTAAGCCTCAGTTTCCACATTCATTAAACAGTTGTGTTGAGCATGAGGATAATGGATTCAATATTTTACATAATGTCAACTAAATAATAAGTGTTCAAAAAAGGCTCATTTTTAAAAACAATAAGCAGTAGTAATGAACTTCTGAGGCCATTTCTTATTCCTGCATCCTCCCATGGTTCTTTGCATGACAGAGGTGTTCAACACATAACAAAAACAGAAACAACAATATAATAACTTACTTTTGTTAGGTACTTACTCTGCCTCATACTGGGCTGAATATTTTTCTTGCATTGCCTCATGTAATCCTCACAGCAATCTTATGAAGTAGATACTGTTATGATCATTTTTAGAGGTGATTCAAGATGATCACTTTACAGGTGAGACAAAGAGGGTTTAGATAATTGGACCAAGGCCACACCTAGGAAGGATTCAAGACTGGAACCAAGGCCATGTGACATTGGAATACATAATGTCCTAGATGTTTTGGGAAGGCCTCAAAGCCTTCTTCCAACTTTAAAGAGTTCATGATTCAAATATGATATTCTCCAAATATCAATTGCTATTTTTATTCACAAAAATAATCACTCATCCCATTTTTTTTTCTTTGTCCCATCTACTGTCTAATATTTCATTTCTCTTTTCTGAGATGGAGTTTCAATCTTGTTGCTCAGGCTGGAGTGCAAGGATGAGATCTCGGCTCACCACAACCTCCGCCTCCTGGGTTCAAGTGATTATCCTGCCTCAGCCTCCCGAGTACCTGGGATTACAGGCATGTGCCACCAAGCCCGGTTAATTTTGTATTTTGAGTAGAAATGGGGCTTCACCATGTTGACCAGGCTGCTCTCAAACTCCCAACCTCAGGTGATCCGCCACCTCTGACTCCCAAAGTGCTGGCATTACAGGCGTGAGCCACCATGCCCACCCTGCTCATTTCAGTTTTAAGTATCTAGGGATTTTGTCAACACAGGTGGGCAGTAGTAAGTTGTGGTTAAAATTAAGAGTTTAGTTCAGTTCAACAATTTATCTGCTGTGTGCAAGGTACCAGGTGGGACCCTCAATACATATATAGGAATACCATACATTCCTTGGTTCAAAGAATTCATAGCTGTATCATCTTAAAAAAAAAAAAAAAAACTGAACTTGAAATAATTCATTTCAATTTGAACTTGAAACACGTTTATTCCTTCAACAAACAGATTTAGAGCCACTACCTGCCAAGCCCATGCAGGGAGCTGGGACAAGGGTAAACAGGTTCGGGCTGGCTCTGACCCATGAATTGTACAATTTAGAAACCATGATAGATTTTGTGAGAAGGAAAAAAAAAAAGCAGTCTCACAGTTTAGAGAGTTTACTGAGGACCAGTGCAATTGAAGAAAGCCTCTTAAATGAGAGTGGAGTTTGACTCTGGTCTTCCACAAAGGATGGTAAAATACCATTTAGTACTTAATTCCCAAACACAACAATCAACAAAGGCATATGATGATGGTATTATTAATTTCTTATTGGTTGTAAAAGGCTCCAATGGAAAATAACTACACTAACAAAATATGCATTCATATTCACATGAACCTTAACATTGTAAGCTTAATACTTCTATTTCAATCCCTGAAAGAACTAAGGTAAAAGAAACATCAAATTTGAAAACGTTCTTTACAAAGATTCCTATAAAATAATGTTAAAAAACCAAAGTCCTGCACTATAGTTAAAATTGAGCTGTTTTCCTTTCAATTTAAAACCTCAATTTTTAGACCTTAATATCTTAGACTTTTCAATCACAGGCAGTGGGAACTTGGTTACAGAGAACAGTTATTATAAAGAAGGAGATTGCTGATAGCATACTTCTGAAGTACAACTGCTGCATGTCATCTTAAAATGGTTAAGTAAGCAATCCAAAGAAAAATATATTGAGGAGTAAATTGCTAACTCAATTGAGATGAAACATGTAGGTAGGTCAAACAGTATTTTTTTTTTTCGTTTCCTTTACTACTAGTAGATAGTGTAAGAAGGCCAGCTATTTTTTTTCTGTATAATGGTAGAAGAGGTTTTCACAATGTAATTTACATAGTATCAGGGATTATCTTTTTATCTGCAAACTAAACAAGATGAAATTATGTCGGCACAAGTCTCCACAGACAAGGTATGTCAAAAAGATAAATTACATAATTTATATTTGCATTCCTTTGCATTTTTAATATTGTTATATTCTTTGCATTTCTAATTATATTTGCATTTTAAATATTGAATTCATTTTTAATTTTTGTGGTAAAATTATGTGATAAAATTAGGAATGGATGGACATGAGACGCTTTTAGAATCTTTTCTTTTGCTTTAACTGCAATCAAAGACTTTTTTCCTTCCCATGGTAGTACCCCCAAGTACCCCCAAAGACCACTATCATAAAATTAAGCTCTAGCTGATTAATTTAGTATATCTTAGTATTACTCACAATTATTCTTGTCCTCCTCTATAAGCAGATTATAAACCTCCACCCTTATGAAGCCTCCTTCTAGGCAGAATATACCCTCTATCCCGTTGTTAAGACCAGTTATGTCAATGGATGTTTTACATATGTCAGCACAACCTCTTGTGCTCTTGCCTCCTGCCACAAGAACATATGTCCCAGATAAGGACCACTCCATCAGCCTAGGTCCAGAAATGAGAGGATACATGGAGTGAACTTGAAGATGGCCCACAGCAGACTTGCAGTCAACTCTCAGCCTTTATGTAATGTGGGAAAGAAGGAAATGTGAATATTATAGACCATGGAAATTCTCAAGTTGTAACACATGAAAATGATCGATACAATTAGCAGTGGCTATCAGTCTAGCATATGGTCATGCTATATGCATGCTATAAAATTATTGAACAAAAATATTACTACCATATCATGGACACATTGGACTTACTTTTTCTCCTTATGACTGCATCACGTGTGATGATCAGAAATAGAGTGAAGACAGAAAAATAAGAAAATTCAAGAACGTGCTACACAGTCATCCTCTCCTTCTTAAGGCACCCGCAGAAACCACTCGTGGCTTCTATGTCTGCATCCTCTCCACACAAACATATTCTTTAAAGTATCAGCCCCATATCACATACCTGCATGTCAACCCGTAACAAGCCTTACCTTAGAAGCCAAAGATCCATAACTATACAAGTATTCATGTTGTATAATGTGTAGCAGCACCAAGAAATAAAGTGGCAGACAATAATGCCCATGACTAAAGTGACCCCTTGATCCCCTCCCAAAGCAGTCCCCATGTCATAATTATCAATTATAAAAATAGTATATATTTTATATATTCTACCTAATAGTTACGAAACTGTATTTTAAAATCTTAAGTTCCTAGTTTTAAACTACTTTGTCCCATCAGAGTACTTTTTTCTCAACTGTCTCATTTACAAGGCCATTTTTATTTTTGCCTCACTCTCTGCTAATGGTCCCAAATCTACTCAGTCAGTTCCTTCTCTTCTATGATGTCTATTTTCAGACACCTAGGAGATTGACGACTCCTAGAAATGCCACTCACCCAACTGCTCCTTTCCCCTTCTTTCGTACTTGGGCATAAACTTTACTGTATCTTAAACACATCTTCCTAAATGCCTCTCGACTATGGTAAACTTGACATGCTTACAACTGATGGGATCTTGTCCAAGTTTTGTGCACTTGTCAATTTTACAGAAAGTGCTGAAGTGACTGTGTGTGTATTTGTGTGTCTGTGCTTACATCAAAATGTTAACTGGAGTTCTCTCTAGCTATTGAAATTTAGGTCATTATTTCTCCCTCCTCCTACCTTATCTTTCTTTTCTCTTTTTCCTTTCTCTTCCTCTACCTCTCTCTCCTCCTCTACCTCTCTCTCCTCCTCTAATTAACACCTCATTTCTGGTTACAATATTTTCAATACACTTCTAATGATGTTTTTATAATGGAAGTGACTTACTTTCTGTTAGCATCCAAGTACCATGAAGCCCATAGCTGTCAGCACTTGAAAGTTTGATGCCTAGCAACTCAGCTACTCATTTTCATCTTCCATGTCAGCTTGGTGCAATGTTTCCTAAGCGAAGAGTTTTGCCAGCTACAGCTCCCTCACACTACTTAAAGTCATGGTATGAAAAGTTTCCCATCCAAACATGGACATCACCTGTGTTAAGTGGATATAGTGTTGGAGACCCTAAAATAAATCTGTATTGCCAAATGTAAAAAGTAGGTAGAAGAATCAATAAACAACAGCTCTATTGAGCCTCCCAGGATAACCCAAACTTTCAGTGGATAACTGATGAGAAGGACGTGACAATTGGTATTCACCTGAACGTGACTTATGAAAGTGTGTCGACGTCATCATGCAGTCATTCATCCAGTATATTTATTGAACATCTATCATGCGCTAGGTGGGTTTTGAATGCTCTTTAGAATGAAACTTTTGGTAACTGATAAAGGGTATTCATAAAAGAAAGTTCCAGTGTATCCTTATGTCAAGGATACAGCAAATATGACCAAAGGAAAGAATATTCGGGATGCATACCGCAATTAACCTGGTTCATTTGAAAACGGAAGACCAAACCCACCAGTTTGGGCTGGCAGTCTCATTCAAGATAATCCATCTTCCTTTATTCTGATTGAATTCAGTAGGGGTTTCCTTTCAAAATGTAAATATCTGTATTAAAGGGTTTTTTTCTTGATAATATAGAATCTTTTTTTAAAAAAGCAATTAAGTATAGAGAGAGTGGATGTGCCCTTATAATTTCAACCTCTAAATGTAAACACTGTTAACGATTCGCTATATACTGTTAGACTTTCTAAGTGTATTTATGAATACATTATTAATAAATATATAGTTGTTCATAATATATATACTGTTCCATAATCTACCAAATAACCTGCTGATTTTTTTAGGAAGCAAGCTTACTTCTTATGAAGCTGAAACAATAAATAAGCAATGTGGATATTTTGAGCCACTTAGCATCTCTCTTGGTATAAATAAATACATTTACATTGTGATTTAAAAGATAAAGGAAATTCAAAATCTAGAGTTTGATCTCCTCACAGGGAAATAATTTTTTAAAAAGTCTTAAGGATCAATAGGGTAACAAGTGGTAAGTTCCAATTGCTCTTCCGTCTAATAAAATAATAAAATCAAATTTTCTGAGAGGATTCTGTGAAGATGGCAAAATAGAAAACACTGGGAATCTGTCTTCCACCTTTACAGCAATTGCACTGGCAGAACCTGTCTGATGTAACTATTTTGGAACTCTGTAGTTTATTGAAAGATTGCAATTTTCAAGGAACATCTTGGATGATGTTTTAGTCTGTTCAAGCTGCTATAACAAAACACTTTAGACTTACCAAGAATAGAAATTTATACCTCATTGTTCTGGAGGCTGGTAAGTTCAAGATCAAGGCACTGGTGGTATCTAGTGAGGTCTGCTTCCTCATAAACCACACCTTTTTCTTGTATTCTCATATGGTAGAAGGGACAAAAAAGTTCTCTCAGGCATCTTTTATTAAAGGGCACTAATAAGGGAACTAGGAGCCCTCATGATTTAATCACCCGGTAAAGGTCCCACCTCTTAATACTATTGCATTAGGTTTCAACATATGAATTTTGGGGGACACAAACATTCAGGTCATAGCAGATGATAATTGCAGTTAGTTTTTTTCACCAATTAGTCAATTTCACCAATTAGCACAGTAGCAGCAATTCATAACTAACCCCCATCTCTGGCAGGCAGCCGTATGCATATTCTAAGAGCAGCTTGCATGTAGCTAGAGGGAGTCACTATGGGCAAAAGGCACCCAGTCTTCCAAATATTAGAGATCTGATCTCTGATTACTGATTTTTGTTTCTGATCATAAGACAGCCGTTGTTGTTGCATCTCCTCTCATTATTTCAAGCCCCTCCTCTTCTGGCTGAAGTGACTTTCAGAAGATTTAAAGGGCTGGCACCCTCCTGCACCCTTCATTTTTCTCCTTTTCTTATCTGGGGAGCCAGACAGTAAAGACTAATAATAATAATAATTCAAAAATGTATTAGTCCATTTTCACCTGCTATCAAGAACTACCTGAGAGTGGGTAATTTATAAAGAAAAGAGGTTTAATTGGATCACAGTTCAGCAGGCTTAATGGGACACATGTCTGGGAGGCCTCAAGGAATTTACAATCATGGTGGAAGGCAAAGGGGAAACAAGCACCTTCTTCACATGGTGGCAGGAATGAGAGAGCAAAGAGGGAAGTGCTGCGCTCTTTTAAACCATCAGATCTCTTGAGAACTAATTAACTATCATGAGAACAATCAGGAAAATCTGGCCCCATAATCCAATCACCTCCCACCAGGTTCCTCCCACGGCATGCAGAGAACAGCCCCTTTGACTGCTTTCACTAGCTGGCATTGAGTGCTTGTGGCTTTTCCAGGAACATGGTACAAACTGTCAAGGTATCTACCATTCTGGGGTCCGGAGGACAGTGGCCCTCTTCACACAGCTTCCTGATGCAGTGCCCCAGTGGGGACCCTGTGTGGGGGCTCCAACTCCACACTTCCCCTCCACCCTGACCTAGCAGAGGTTCTCTATGTAAGCTCCAGCCCTGCGGCAGGCTTCTGCCTGCACATTTACATGTTTGCACCCACAGGCCCAACACCATGTGGAAGCTGCCAAGGCTTGGGGCTTGAACCCTCTGAAGCCACAGCCTGAGCTGTACCTTGGCACCTTTTAGCCATAGCTGCAGCTGGAGTGGCTGGGACACAGGGCACCATGTCCTGAGGCCGCACAGAGCAGTGGGGCCCTAAGCCTAGCCAAAGAAACCATTTTTCCCTTCTAGGCCTCTGGGTCTGTGATGGAAGAGACTGCCTTGAAGATCTCTGAAATGCCCTGAAGACATTTTTCCCATTGTCTTGGCTTTTAACATTTGGCTCCTTTTTACTTATGTTAATTTTTGCAGTCAGCTTGAATTTCTCTCCTGAAAATGGGCTTTTCTTTTATATCCCACGGTCAGGCAGCAAATTTTCCAAACTTGTACACTGTACTTTCCTTTTAAATATAAGTTTTATTTGCTTATGCAAATGATCATAGGATTTTAGGAGCAGCCAGGCCACATCTTGAATGTTTTGTTGCTTAGAAATTTCTTCTGCTAGATGCCCTAAATTATATCTCTCAAGTTCAAAGTTCCACAGATCCCTAGAGCAGGGGCACAGTACCACCAGTCTCTTTGCTAAAGCATGACAAGAGTGACCTTTTCTCCAGTTCCCAATAAGTTCCTCATCTTCATCTAGGACTACCTCAGCCTGGACTTCATTTTTCATACCACTATCAGCTATTTGGTCACAACCATTCAACAAGTCTCTATGAAGTTCCAAACTTTCCCACATCTTCCTGACTTCTTCTGATCCCTCCAAACTATTTCAAACTTTGCCCATTACCCAGTTACAAAGTCACTTTCACATTTTCAGGTATCTTTGTAGCAATGCTCCACTCCTAGTACCAATTTTCTATATTAGTCTGTTTTCACACTGCTATAAAGAACTACCTGAGACTGAGTGTGTTTTAATTGCTCACAGTTCCACAGTGGTTGGAAAAGTGGTTTAATTGCTCACAGTTCCACAGGCTTAATAGAAAGCATGACTAGGAGGCCTCAGGAAACTTACAGTTATGGTGGGAGGAGAAAGGGAAGCAAGCACCTTGTTCATGCAGTGGCAGGAGAGAGAGAGAGAGTAAGCGGGTAAGTGCCACACACTTTTAAACCATCAGATCTTGTGATAATTCACTCACTATCATGAGAACAGCATGGGGAAATTCATCCCCATTGTCCAATCACCTCCCACCAGTTCCCTCCCCAACACTGAGAATTACAATTCAACATGAGATTTGGGTGAGGACACACAGCCAAACCATATCAAAAAGCAACTGCATATATGGAGAAAATTATTAAATAACTATGCCTGCCCAGAAAAAGACACAGACTCAGAAAAGATGTCGGAAGACCTTAAGTTAACACCTCAGCATGCTTCCAGGCACAGAGAGAGACTACAACAATATTTTTTAAAATAACAAAATGACAGGAAACTTTGGGTAAGTGGAGAATCTGATTTTTAGGGTTACCACATTATTTGACTCAAATGTTAAATTTTCAACAAAAAATCATAAGGCACACCAAAAACACAGAAAACGATTGCTCATTCAAAGGAAAAACAAATAAATAAAACTGTTCCTGAAAAAGACCTGATGCAGATATACAAGACAAAGACTTTAAATCAACTCTCTTAAATATGCTCAAAGAACTAAAGAAAGATGTAGAGAAAGCAAAGCAAATCATGTAAGAAAAAAAGGAAAATATCAATAAAGAGCCAGGAAACCAAAAAAGAAACAAAAAATAAATTCTGGAGCTAAAAAGTACAATACCTGAATTAAAAAATTTACTAGAGGGGTTCAAAAATACATCTAAGCAAGCAGAAAAACATAATCCACAAATTTAAAGATAGGACAATGGAAACTATCAAGCCTGAAGAACAGGAAGAAAAAAGGTTAAAGAAAAGTAAACAGCCAACCAACATGACTATTACGGGAGTCAAAGAAGGAGAAGACAAAGAGAGAAAGGAAGAGAAGATATGTGAATAGATAATAGTTGAAAATTTTCAAAACTTGATGAAGAACATGAGTGTATATACATCCAAGACGCTTAATAAACTCCAAGTAAGAGGAACTCAAAGAGACACACACCAGACACATTATAATCAAACTTTCAAAAGATGAAAAGAGTGTTGAAAGCAGCAAGAGAAAAGCAACTTGTAGTATACAAGGAAGCCTCACTAAGATTATCAGCATATTTCATCAAAAACTTTGGAGGCCAGAAGGCAGGCAGCAAATATATTCAAAGTGCTGAAAGTGGGAAAAAACCTCTCAATTTCTATATCCAGAAAAAATGCCATTCAAAAGTAAGAGAGAAATTAAGACATTTTCAGATAAATAAAAGCTGACAGAGTTCATTACTACCAGACCTGTCCTGCAAGAAACACTCAAGGAAGTCCTGCAGGGTAACATGAAAAAAATGCTAGACAGTAACTTGAAGCTGCATAAAGAAATAAAAATCTCAATAAAGGTGAATACATGAGTGATTATAAAAGCTCAATTATTAGAGTAAGTCCACTTTTTGTTTTCTACATGATTTAAGAGGCTAATACATTTTTTAAAAAACAATTCTCAGTCTCAAAGCTAGTATTATTATAACTTAGATTTTTAACTATGTTTTGTTTCCTACATAATTTAAGAGACAACTACATTTAAAAGAGTAATTAATTTATGTTTGGAACACAGAATATATAAAGATGTAACTCTGTGACATCAGCAACTAAAAGGGGAACAAATAGAGCTGTATAAAGGAAAGATTTTGTATGCTATTGAAGGTAAGCTGATATAAATTCAAATTACAGTGCTATAATTTTAGGATACTAAATGTAACCCTCATGGTAACCACAATGAAAATACCTATAGAATATTCACCAACAAAAGAAATAAATTTAAACATTTCACTATAAGAAGTCAACTAAACACACAAAAAAATTACAATAATGCTGAAAATAAGAAACAAAAAAGTCATAGGGCATATAATTATCAAATAGCAAAATGACAAAAGTAAGTCCTTCTTAGCAGTAAATAATTTAAATGTAAATTCATTAAGCTTTTCAATCAAAAGAGATTGGCAAAATGAATTTGTAAAGTGATCCAACTATAAGCTACAAGAAACTAACTCTAGATCATAACACAAGTAAGTTGAAAGTTAAAAGATAGAAACAGATACCCTACGTGATATGGTTGGGGTCTGTGTCCCCACCCAAATCTCATGTCAACCTGTAATCCACAATGTTGGAGGTGGGGCCTGGTGGGAGGCGATTGGATCATGGGGGCAGATTTCTACTTTGGTGCTGTTCTCATGACAGTAAGTGAGTTATCCTGAGATCTGGCTGTTTATAAGTGTGTAGCACCTTCCCCTTCTTTCTCTTCCTCCAGCTCTGACCATGTAAGCATGCCCACTTCCCTTTCCACCATGATTGAATCTTAAGGCCTCCCCAGCCCCCTTCTGCACAGTATGTGGAACTGTGAGTCAGTTAAACCTCTTTGCTTTATAAATTACCCAGCCTCAGGTATTTCTTTATAGCAGTGCAAGAACAGACTAATAGACTATGTAAAGGATAATCAAAAGAGAGCAGGATAGAATATACTAATATCAGACAAAATAGACTTTAAATCAGAAAAGTTTATAAGAGACAAAGAAGAGTATTACATATTAATAAAATTTCAATCCAGCAGAAGGACATAACAATTATAAACATTTACACATGTAATAGCAGACCATCCAATTTAGCAAAAACTGACAAAATTGAAGGGAGAAATAGACCTTTCCACAATAATAGTTGGAGACTTCAGTACTCCACACTCAATAGTAAATAAGACAATCAGATGAAAGATAAGTATAGAAATAGAGACAAGATCTAACACACATGTACAGAATAGTCTACCTGACAACAATAGCATACATATTCTTCCAAAGTGTGCATGAGACATTTTCTAGGTTACAATATATGGTAGGTCACAAATTAAGTCTTAATCAATTTTAAGAGATAGATATCATACAAACTATCTCCTCAGTGGCATGAAGTATCAACCACAATGGGATGAACAGCTAGATAGACTAAGAAAAAAAAGAAGACTCAAATTACTAACAATCAGAAATGAAAGTGTAGACATTACTACTGATTCTACAGAAATAAAAAGGATTGTGAGAGAGTAGCATGAAACACTGTACACCAACAAACTGGATAATTTGATGTAATAAACAAACTTTTAGAAACACAAAACCTACCAAGTCTAAATCCTGAAGAAATAGAAAATCTGAATAGACCTATAGCTAGTAAGGAGATTGAATCAGTAATCAAATACCTGACAAAGAAAATCCCTGGACCTGATGGTGTGAATTCTACCCAATGTTTAAAGAAGAACTAATACTAAGCCTTCTAAAATTTTGTTATAAATTTGAAGAGGAGGTAACATTTTTAAACTCATTCTACAAGGACAGCATTAACTTGATATCAACTAGACAAAGACACTACAAGAAAGCTATAAATCAATATCCCTTAAGAATAACAATACAAAAATACTCAAAAAAAAAAAAAACTAACAATCAAATTAAGCCACACAGTAAAATGATTATAAACCATAACCAAGTGGGATTTATACATGAGTCAGTAAATGTAATATAACACATTAACAAAATGAAGACAAAAAAAACAAGATTATCTCAATTGATGTAGAAAAAGCATTTGAAAAACTTTAACACCCTTTCATTATTTTTTAAAAACCACTCAAAAAACTAGAAATTAAATTTATGAAAATCCACAGTAAGCATTATAATCAATAATGAAAAACTAAAAGTTCTTCCTCTAAGAACAAGAACAAGGCAAGAATGCCTGCTTTTACCACTTCCAGTCAACACAGTACTGGACATTCTAGCCAGAGCAATTAAGCAAGTAAAAGAAATAAAAGATATCCAATTTGGAAAAGAATAAGCAAAATTATCTCTGTTCATGGATAATATGATCTTACATGTATGAAACCCAAAGAATTCACATTTAAAAAAAACTGTTAGAACTAATAAACAAATTCAGCAAAGTAGCAGGATACAAAGTGAACACACAGAAATCAATTGCATTTCTATACACTATCAATGAATAATCTGAAAAGGAAATTAAGAAAACAATTTCACTGACAATAGCATCAAACAGAAAAAAATACTTAGGAATTAACTTAACCAAGGAGGTGAAATACTTGTACAATGGAAACTACAAATTATTGCTGGAAAAATTAAAGATATAAATAAATGCAAACATATCCCATGTTCATGAATTTGAAGATTTAATATTGTTAAAATGTCAGTAATACCCCCAACTGACCTACAGATTCCATTTAAGCCCTACTAAAATTTCAGTAACTTTTTGTAAAAAAAAAAAAAAAAAAAAAAAAACCCTGAAAAACCCATCCTAAAAGTGATAAGGAGTTTCAAGGAAACTTGAAGAGCCAAAACAATCATAAAAAAAATAAGAACAAAGCTGAAGGACACAGATTTCCTGATTTCAAAACTTACTACAAAAGCTACAGTAATCAAAACAATGTGGCACTGGCACATAAACAGATATGTAGACCCATGGAATACAATAGAAAGCCCAGAAATAAACCTACATATGTGTGGTCAATAATTTTTTGGCAAGATTGCCAAGATCATTTAATGGAGAAAGGACAGTCTTTTCAACAAATAGTGCTGAAACAACTGGATATTCACATACAAAAGAGAATAGAGTTGGGCCATTATCTAACACCGTAAACGAAAATTAACTCAAAATTGATGAGACCTAACTATAAGCTCCAAAATTATAACACCTCTTAGAAGAAGAAGACATAAGGTAAAGCTTCTTGATATTAAGTATGATAATGATTTCTTAGATACAACGACAAAGGCACAAGCAACAAAAGAAAAAAATAGACAAATTTAACTTCATGAAAATTTAAAAATTTTCTACATCAGAAGATATTATCAACAGAGTAAAAACACAACTCAGAAAATGGGATAAACTGTCTGCAAGTCATACATCTACTAGGTAATTAATATTTGGGATACATAGAGAATTCCTAAAACTCAACAGCAATTACAACAAAAACTTATTTCGAAAATAAGAAAAGGACATAAATAGACATTTCTCCATGGAAGATACACAAATGACTAATAAACTTATGAAAATATGCTTGACATTACTAATCCCTAGGGAAATGCAAAACAAAACGCCAATGAAATGGGACCTCACACCCATTAGGATGGTTACTATCAAAAGAACAAAAAATATCAAGTGTTAGTAAAGATGTGGAGTAACTGGAATGCTTATGCACTGTTGGTGAATGTATAATATTACAGTCCCTATGGAAAAGAGAATGGCTGGTTGTCTAAAAATTAAAAATAGAGTTATCATAGCTGGGCGTGGTGGCTCACGCCTGTAATATTAGCACTTTGGGAGGCTGAAGCGGGCGGATTGCCTGAGTTCAGGAGTTCGAGAACAGCCTGGGCAACATGGTGAAACCCTATCTCTACTAAAATACAAAAAATTAGCTGGGTGTGGTGGCATGCGCCTGTAGTCCCAGCTACTTGGGAGGCTGAGGCAGGAGTATTGATTGAACTCAGGAGGCAGAAGTTGCAGTGAGCTGAGATCATGCCACTACACCCCACCCTGGTGACAGAGCAAGACTCCATCTCCAAAAAAAAAAAAAATAGAGTTATTCTATAATCCAGCAATCGAAAAGAACTGAGGAGAGACTAGAACAGATATTTGTACACCCATGTTCATAGCAGCATTATTTACAATAGGTAAAATGTGGATGCAATCCAAGAGTCCATTGACAGATGAATGGATAAGCAGAAAGTGTGTGTGTAATGAAAAATTATTCAGCCTTAAAAAGAAGGAAGTTCTTATATATACTACAACATAGATGAACCCTGAGAAAATTATGCTATGCAAAATGTCAATCACAAAAAGACAAGTATTATATGATTCCACTTAAATGAGGTGTGTAGAGTAGTGAACATCACAAAGAAAGAAGGCAGAATGGTGGTTGCTAAGGAATAGTGAGGAGTGGGGTAGGGGGAGTTATTGTTTAATGGCTGTAGAGTATCAGTTTCATAAGATAAAAATTGTTCTGGAAATGAATGGTGGTGTTCCAGAATGTTCTCGAAATGGATGCTTGCAGGCATTATGAATATATTTTATACCACTGAATGATACACTTAAAAAATTTTAAGATGGTATATTTTAAGTTATAAGTATTTTACAACTAAGAAAATGGAAAAAAAAAAAAGTATTATCTAAATCCACAGTGTTGAGAACCAAGTCCTTCTATTGGAAATTGACTGTCACAGGAACAAAGGGAGGATTCTGAGCTATGGGAACTCGAAGGAGAAAGTCTTGACTTAGGGTTTATAATTAAAGACATCCTTCCCACCAAAACTAGAGCTAAGGGGAAAGGCAATAAGTTACGATAATTTTAAAGGTTTGCAACAACAGAAATCCTATTCTTTAGTAGTTCTGAATAGAAGTTAAATCTTGACAATAAAAGAAATATAACAATAAAGTGAAAATATATGGTCATTTTCAGAATGAAAACATAAGGTAGTTCTCTCCTCTGATATTTACAGGAATCTCATGTTTACACATATCTTACAATGCTTACACATTTCTTTTGTGAGGAGGGTTTGGTTTACTGATTGTTTCATATTTTAAGTAGTACCCGAAATGCATTTTTTACTACATTGAACCTGTTTTTTATCCTAAAGAAAAAGTGACTGTCTTTCTAGGCTTACTTTAATCAATTTTAAAAAGTTCAAATGTCAAATTATTGGGGTAATTTTTCCAAAATTTTTTCAAATTTGTGGTCTTTCAATATGATTTTGAAAGTGTAATATGATAAGTTTTTTAAATGGGCTATGAAAGCAGAACAATTTGTGTTTAGATCCCAGTTCTGCCAATTAACGTGATTGTAAGAAATCAACTTAGGGTCCTTGTGCCTGGGAGTTTTTGAACTTATAAAGTGGATATATTTAGTAATATTCCATCAAGTTGTCATAAAAATTAAATGAGATATTGTCTATGAGGTGTTTAAAATAATGTATGATACAATAAGTTAAATTCCTGAATCTTATGTAAACATGTTATTAATTATATAAAAATAAACATATTTCAGCTACTGGCAGAGTACACAAACACAGCGCTGAGTACTCAATAAATTCTACTGAGTGAATGTTAAGAAAACACCTGCATTGGCAAGTAAGTAAAGTGTTATACAAAGTGATGTGTCGATCATTTTCCACCTTCTCCAAGTAAGGGTAGAGCTCCCTTCTCAAAAATCCCTCAGCATTACATTCATGCTTTTTTTATAGGACTTTTTCTTTTCTTTTCTTTTCTTTTTTTTTTTTTGAGACAGAGTCTCGCTCTGTTGCCCAGGCTGGAATGCAGTGGCACGATCTCAGCTCACTGCAACCTCCGCCTCACAGGTTCAAACGATTCTCCTGCCTCAGCCTCCCGAAAAGCTGAGACTACAGGTGCTGGCAATGATGCCCAGCTAATGTTTGTATTTTTAGTAGAGATGGGTTTTCACTGTGTTAGCCAAGTTGGTCTCAAACTCCTGACCTCAGATGATCCGCCCACCTCGGCCTCCCAACGTGATGGGATTACAGGCATGAGCCACCGTGCCCGGCCTATTATAGGACTTTTAACCATAGAGTTCTCTACTGCCACAACTGTCTCTTGCTCAGATCTGTAACCTCAGAACCTGGCATGGTGTCTGAGGTTTAAGAAGTTCTCAATAAGTTTTATTTGAATAATTGAATTTCAATTACTTAAATGAAAGATAAGACTCATTTGTAGCAGAACATTTATCAGAATAATCCCCCAGCCAAACTGACTGTTCCTGGGGAAGGAGGGACAGCTCTGAAGAATGCTAAAACTGATAAATTTAAAGTAAGAATGGGTCACAATTTGTGGCTTCAATTATGCATTGAACAGTCAATTAATAAGTACCTTCTGTGTGGAAGACACTGTACCAGATACAAAAGTAAAAGAAAGTAACATTTCCCTGCCCTGAGAACTTATATTTGAGTAGAGAAAATAACATTTTTACATAAGTCCCTCAACCTAAGATACGACAAATTCTGTATAATAAAATTTCTTTCAAAAAAAAGGCCTGGTGGAGTGGCTCACGCCTGTAATCCCAGCACTTTGGGAGGCCGGGGTGGGGGCGGGGCAGATCATGAGGTCAGGAGATTGAGACCAGCCTGGCTAACATGGTGAAACCCTGTCTCTACTAAAAATACAAAAACAAAATTAGCCAGGCATGGTGGCAGGTGCCTCTAGTCCCAGCTACTTGGGAGGCTGAGGCAGGAGAAAGGCGTGAACCCAGGAGATGGAGCTTGCAGTGAGCTGAGATCCCACCACTGCACTTGAGCCTGGACAACAGAGCAAGACTCCATCTCAAAAAAAGAAAAAAAAAAAAAGAAAGAAAAGAAAAAAGAAACCAAGAAAAAAGAGGGGCCGGGCACAGTAGCTCACGCCTGTAATCTCAGCACATTTGGAGGCCAAGGCAGGAGGATTGCTTGAGCTCAGGAGTTCAAGAGCAGCCTGGGCAACATTGCAAAACCTGACTCTACTAAGAAAAAAGGAGGCTGGGGGGATTTCCACCTAGTGGGATAAGGATGTGCATCCTAAGACAAGGGTGGGTGTTACAGGTAGGTAAGAGCTCAGTGAGGAGGCAAACGGATAAGGAAGAAGATGGAGAAAGGACATGCTAGAAGAAACAAAGCAAAACTGTAGATAGAAGAGAATGCAAGATGTTTTTAGAAAATTTCCAACTTCTCAAATGTATTTGTAATGTTTGTTGAATGAAGGAATGAAGGTTGTAGAAAAGCCAGGATAGAGGTGTACTGTCAAGAACTCTGAATGACAGCCTGGACTTTGTCAAGTTTAGGAAGATTTAGAAAAATTAATGTGGTATAGTTAGAATGCAGAATGGTTTGACAGCAGGAAGGAATAATGTGGTATAGTTAGAATGTGCAGAATGGCTTCAGAGCAGGAAGGAATCTAGTGTGAAAACTCAAGTTGAGATCATTAGTGCCAGAGCAAGGAATTGAAGGGAAGAGAAAAGCCAATGAGAATAATCTATGAGGTCAAATTGCTAATGCTTGCAACTGACTGAATATGACAGATCAGTGGCAAGGAGGCAAAAATGACTTTTCATCACTAGACAGTCAACCTTTGGCCAGCAGATGAGAAATCCCTTCCTTGTGACTCATGCATTACCAGAAGTCTCTGATTTCCTGGAATTTTTGATAAAATTTCTGAATCTCTTAATGATAAATTTTAAAACCACAATTTTTACTATTTTGCTTATGTAGTAGCATCTCTATGACAGTTTTTGGAGCAGACATTCTTTTCCAACTCCTGATATGATCAGTCCCAGTGTAACCACATTTGACTAATAATTGGTCTCTGAGATATCTATTACCCGAATAGAATTTGATGCCGATCTTTTTGTACTAGATTTGCAGTGAATGAATGGCTGGATTCATGATGTTCTTATAAGTAGGAAAAATTCTTGGTGAACTCATAAAAGGTAAGATGGGCCATCCACCATACTGATCACAAGTTTCCAGGGTTCAATCTGTGTGCACACTGCTCACTGTAGCCACTGGGTGTAGATTCCGAAGCATGGCAATTGAGGGGACTATGTAGCTAATTCACATAACCTAAAGCTACATCTCTGGGTCAGACTTCTCTCTTTAACTCTTCTCTTCAAAATCCAAATATGTGTTTAGAAATCTTCACCTAGATGTCCCATGGGCACCTCAAATTCAATATAGCCAGAACAGAGTTCATTATCCTTCACTGAAAACCTACTTCTTTTCCTGAATCTCTTGACACCTGTGTCTCAGAGTTATGCTGTTCTGCCTCTTCCTCTCCTTTTCTATGTTTAGTCCATCAGGAAGTCACTGCTTGGCAAATTTGTGACAGGACCCTCCTCTTCAGTTTAATTTTCTTGTTTTTGTGTTTTGCTTCAGTCCTATTTTGTCATTGTGGATGATGTCTGCAATCATCACTTGCCTAGGGTTTCTGCAATAGCTACAAACAAGCCTCATGCCCTCCAGACTCAGCCCGCTCAAACTACTTGCTATATTACAACTAGAGTTATTTCTCTAAAATGGAAATTTGAAAATTTGTTATCTTACTTGAAACTCATCAATGGTCTCTAATTCCAAAATAAAGTCTAAACTCTTAAATCTAATCCCCTGCAACAGCATGTATTATGTTACACAATGACTGGTTACTCTTTTATCTAAATCTTCCAACATAATGAAAGCTTCTTAATGTTTTTGGAATGAACAAATGAATAGCATATTGTATATTTTATGACATTGAATTCTGACATTGAATTCTCACACATTTCATCAAATAAATACAGTTTATATTCTGCAAAGGAAAAGAGTAAGACTCAGAGAGGATATTTAACTTGTTCAAATAACAGAGAGAGTAGCTGACAGAAACTGGATTGAAGAGCAAATCTATCTAACCCCGAAGCACTACAGCTCAATGCCCTTTCATATGGCCCTAGGTTTGTATTCGTTGTTTTCTGATTTAGTAGCAGGCCTAGGTGAGCCTATGATATACCTCTCATTGCTATTGTGTATATGCATATGTGTGTGTGTCATTAGATTATAAGATATTCAAAAGCCACACTCACCTTCACAGCCTCAGTACCTAGCATAACACCTTTTAGATATGTCTTTAGTGTATTCTCAATGATTATTTATTGAATTAAATAAAATAGTGCAATGGGGAAAATGATTTTGTTATTTAACAAATAATGAAACTTAAACTAGTCATAAACGTAAAGAAATTTTGAAATACCATTTAAGTAGCACTATGTATGAGATGTATAGTATATAAAGAAAAAATATTTGCTATATGCATTTACCATTTGTAGCTCATGAATTTTAACTACTAAAGGAGACAATATATGTCTAAAAGTTTGATATTAGCTCAGTGTTCTCAGGGTAAAATTTTCCAGTTAGATTATTAATAGGATTTCATCTTGCTTTAGATTCAGATCGTCCTTGGCCAATATTATTATTCAGTCTTTCATCTTGAAGTCTCTACATAGAAAAACTTATTTGGAATCATAACTCCTACCAATAATGAAAGCTTCCAGGGTACGGGAAGTTAGGAAGATTACTTCTTAGGGAAGTGATCTCCTAGGAACCCTCTGGCTTTTGCAGAGGTGATCTTAACTCTGTATTGATCAGCTCTAACTATTGAAATGAGTTCTAGAAGCCACACTTCCATGATAAAATGTGAAAGAATAAGAGAACAAGATAGAGTTGTCTTTGTGGAAACAAAATCACTGAAAAAATTTTGGGAAAATTGGAGGTATGTAGACTGGTGAGATGTTTCAGGAGAGGATCATTCCTGTATTCAAATATTTGTATGGTGTTTGTAAGATACACATATAAAATTGCTTACCCCATGCCTTTTTCTAGAAATTGCTCTTTTTGTCCCCTTCTCCCACATGGTTGCAGTAGGAATGTCCATGTTCCTACATGACAGAGCCCACAAGCACAGTAGATTTGTTCATCAGTAGAACTTGTTCCAACCAGAGCAATCACTGTCTTTTCCAGCAATTGTGGAACAGAAAATAAAGGGAGGAGGGGGACAGAAGTCCTCTGGATGGCAGAATCCGAAACATGTAAAACTTGGGGGCTGGCGGGGCGCAGTGGCTCATGCCTGTAATCCCAGCACTTTGGGAGGCCAAGGAAGGCGGATCACGAGGTCAGGAGATCGAGACCATCCTGGCTAACACGGTGATATCCTATCTCTACTAAAAATACAAAAAATTAGCCGGGCGTGGTGGCAGGCACCTGTAGTCCCACCTACTGGGGAGGCTGAGGCAGGAGAATGGCATGAAGCTGGGAGATGGAGCTTGCAGTGAGCCGAGATCGCACCACTGCACTCCAGCCTAGGCGACAAAGAGAGACTCGTCTCAAAAAAAGAAAAAGAAAAAAAAACTTGGGGACTATTGTACTGATCATGCTTTCCGCCACATGAACTCAAGAAGAAAGGAAATGAGGAGAGAGGCAGAGAGTCGGGGAGCGGAGAGAAACAGAAGCCAGGTTAAATCACCAATGAGAAACATAGAGAGAAGATTGATATTTTTGACTCTCTGATTCCAGGTCATTCCTAGGTCTATTTCTCTTCTTGGTTCCTAGTAGACAACTTGGCATTCTTATAATTAAATTCCTTTTTTTTGCTGAGGTTAATTAAGGTAAAGATTTGGCTATTTACGAAGGAAAAAGTCCATATGAATACAGTTGCTACATAGAAAAGAAATAGGAAACACTTCCTGTTTTCAAAAGAGGGAAAAACAAGGACAAATGTTATGGAAAGTTATACAAAGGCAGCTACTAGTGCAATACATGGAAGAGCTGTATAATAGGGAATCCATAAACGTTTTGCTGTGTGTGCTCCCTGTCCCTGGAAATATTAGTGGAGAGGTAGGATCAGATAGACATGCAGTGGAGATTTCTGGTTCCTAAGAATTCCAGTGAGATAACCTGTCAGGCTCCTTCCAACTGTGATATTCCATGAGGTCTTCTAAGGATAAATTTTCAATCACCTGCAGTTTCCCAGGTGCCTACCCCAAATACGAAACTATGTTCTATCATCTGCCACTACTGCAACGTCTCCACCCTCACCTCCAGTAGTTGAGTTCTATTCCATCACCATTTTAAAAATTTGGTGATGAGAGTCAAAGGATGAGAATTTTTTTTTTTTTTTTTTTTTTGAGACAGAGTCTCACTCTGTTGCCCAGACTGGAGTGCAGTGGCACAATCTGCACCCACTGCAACCTCCGCCTCCTGGGTTCAAGTGATTCTCCTGCCTCAGCCTCCCGCGTAGCTGGATTACAGCCATCCACCACCGCACCTGGCTAATTTTTTGTATTTTTAGTAGAGACAGGGTTTCACTATGTTGGCCAGGCTGGTCTTGAACTCCTAATCTCATGATCCACCTGCCTTGGCCTCCCAAAGTGCTGGGATTACAGGCAAAAAAAAAAAAAAAAAGTTTTTTAATGTGATGGTTGGTAGAATGGAATATAGCAACTATAAATGACAAGATGATGATGAGAATTTGGGAGGAATTGCTAACCTGATACTGGCAGACTAGTCTTGCAGGGATAGTATGGGAATTAGATAAGAAAGGGGCTAGTGTATGAACGAAAAGTATGGGGGGCTGGTCACAGTGGCTCATGCCTGTAATCCCAGCACTTTGGGAGGCTGAGGTGGGTGGATCACGAAGTCAAGGGATAAAGACCAACCTGGCCAACACGGTGAAACGTCATCTCTACTAAAAATACAAAAATTAGGCCAGGCGCGGTGGCTCATGCCTGTAATCCCAGCACTTTGGGAGGCTGAGGTGGGTGGATCACGAAGTCAAGGGATAAAGACCAACCTGGCCAACACGGTGAAACGTCATCTCTACTAAAAATACAAAAATTAGCTGGACATGGTGGTGCACGCCTGTAGTCCCAGTTACTCGGGAGGCTGAGAGGCAGGAGAATTGCTTGAACCTGGGAGGCAGAGGTTGCCGTGGGCCGAGGTCGTGCCACTGCACCCCAAACTGGTGACAGAGCAAGACTCCATCAAAAAAAAAAAAAAAAGAAAAGTATGGGAGAGGCACGAATTGGAGATGGCTGGGATGCTCCACCAGCTTCATGATAGGATACCAAGTATTCCCAACATCTAGACAATGCCTGGCCCATAGAAGGAGTTCAGCAAAGTCATTAACTAGATGGGTGCATGGGTGGATGAACGGATGGATGGATACATGAATGAAAAGATAAAGCAATAAAAAAATTCATCCAAGAAAATATGAGAGGAACCTCAGAAATTAGAATTAACTTACAGAGCTCAGTTGAAAAGCCATCTCTTTAAGGCTAGATTATGTGCATTGGATTTAATTTCCTATTTCAAGGCTCCATTCACTTGGTTTCAGAAGTAATTGTAAATCTGACCACTAACATAGAGCCCTTACTGCCTTTCCAGATAGTCAGTATATAAACTAAGGAATCCCTACCATAGCCACAAACACAGATTCTCATCACCACAGCTCAGACTCACTCCCCAAGAGCATAAGACTCGAACTAACCAATGTTACTTCTCTGTCCTTCAATCTGAAGCAGATTTTAAGTGGGAGAGGAATCTCTGAACTAAACAAGAGGTTTGAAAACAATTTGATGGTTGGAAATAAATTAAGGTGCTTAAAATGCCCACTAAAGTCAGTGAAGAGCTTGAGTCATGCTGGCAACAATATAGAAATCAGACACTTTTGAATCTGAAAACTCTTGAGTTACATAAGTGACCTGAGAGTGCTGGGAAGAGAAGCCTCAGAGTGCCTTGTTCAAATTCCTAACCAGAGCTCAGGTGCTAGGAGGATTGGAGAATAACAAGCTGCTCCTTTCCCCAGCACCCTTTCTACTCTTCACACATTCGAGCTCTGTTTAAGGGATTAAATTTCTTTTCCCTTTCTACTTTCAAACCCTTGTCTTTCAGCTGTCTCATTTCTTGCTTGGAAGTTTTGGTGCCCTGAATTCCATTTAACCACATGCATCAAGCACTGAAGGCCAAGGAGAAAAGGGCAGAATAATTCCTTTAACCATGGACACCAGCATACTAATCAAATGCTCTGAGTGGCCAAACTTTCCACATGCTGACTTAGCTTCCTACTCATTTCCTCCTTGATTTCTTCTTCTGATAATTAATGCACTTGTGTGATTAAAGAATATTATGCTAAGTCTTAGGCCAGGCAGGCAAAATATCAGCTTCAGCATTGATAGGGAGTAAGGGGGAAGGTGTTATGGGGGCCAAGGATTTTGCGGGCTAAAACTTCACTGAAAAAGCATTGAGGTGAAGCAGATTGATTAATACGAGAGGAGGCATACAAAGTTACATAGCATGCATACACAGGAGCCTTCAGAATGAAGACCTAACCTCCCAATAAGGTACCAAAGCTTATATACCATCTTCAGGTTACAGAAGGAGTGGGGGCTTGGGTCCTGTTTAAACAGGTATGAGAAGGGGAAGAAGAGCAATTCTGCTGAGAGGCAATAAGTGATTACTAGGGAGAATGATTGGATCACAGAACAGAAATTAACTTGTAAATAGCTCTCTTTGGAATTTAAATGATCCTTGGAGACAGTCATTATCTTGAAAAAGGGTCTGTTCAGCTGTGGTTACATTTTTGGTCTGAAATCTTTCCTGTAATGGATAATGAGATAAGCAGGAGGGGAACAGGAACAATTGTTCTCCTTGGTGGGTCAGTCCTATCTTTATGTAGACAGAAAGAAAGTTTCTTCCCAGGCTTATTGATCTCTAAGGGTTTTTAATTCACAATACTCATTATGCCAAGGAACCATATTTTGGGGTAAAATATTTAGATTTCCTTCAGTGTTTTATTTTTTTCTTTTGTTGAATCCAGTTTATAAGAGGAGTAACATACAGAAGGCATTTTGAAAGGAGCCCATACCTTTCAGTTTCGCACTTGGTGCTAGTGAAAGACTGACTCATACACTCCAGGAGAAAGAATGACCCATTGCAGTGTCGCCTGCATAGCACAAACTTGTGCCACCAACATGGACCAGCATGGTTCACCTTAGGATTGAGCTTTTTAAAAAGCTCCTAATGTAGCTACGTAAGTGTCTCTGTCCTAGTCCTACATTAGTTCTGATCCTGATTATTTACATCTGATACCACATCATTTTTATTCCATCCACTTCATCATGTATTTACTTATTGATGCATAGCCAACTTTGTTTAATTAATATAAAAACATTTTTAAACATGGATGTTCAGGTTATTACCATATCCTCTGTCATAAGGCAAAAGTCCCCAGCTATTGACACATTAATTCAGAAATCTCAGTAGCTTCACATAGTCAAATTTATGGCCAGCTCAAGTCCAGTTGGTGGCAGAGATAGAAGCAAAATGTGCTCACATCCACACAGTCATCCAGGGACCCAGGCTCCCTCCAACTTGTTGTTCTATTATCCCTTGATACATTGGGGTCCTCTACTGTATCATGGCATCCAGTACATGGAGGAAGAGAGAAAGAGATCATGAAGATTGCCCATGAGGCTTTCATAGGCCAGTCCTGGAGGTGGTGTCCTCACTTCTGCCCACACTGCATTTCCCATAGCCCATTTCAGTGGGCTCACCTGTTATAATGAAGCTGTGTGCTCAGGAGCAAAGAAAAATGGAATTGGAAAAAAACTAGCCAGCCTCTGCCATATTTTTCACTGAAAAATAACAATAATCTAATTAATATTCAACATTTTTTGAATACACACTCTCTACCAATCACTGTGCCAAGCACCTGAAACTTATTACTTAAATAATTCTTTTACAAAAACTTAAAAACTAGGTCTCATTATTATTATTACTGTAAAAAGTAGAGGTTCCTCTTCAAAGAGTTTCCTCGCCATTTAATAAGGAATAAATAGTAACTTCTCTTAGAAGCAAAATTTATTCAAAGACCTGTGCTAACATTCTTAAAGATCTGCTAGCCGTGATAAAGAAATCAATGTACTTTATGTTCTTAGCTCCCACAATTTAGCCTAAATATTTGCCCTGGCATGCTTATACTGGTCCAAGCAAGCATTAGGTCATATCCTGTTCCTCTTCCTTATTTAAAGGTGTTTTTACCTTTCTCAGCATTCCACAGGTTACATCCTCCTTCCTTTGTTCTCCTCTACCTTTGCCTCTTTTTAAAAAGTTCTAACTTGCTAGCCAATTGGGACAAATACAGAATGTGAGGTCCCATTCCAGCAAATGGAAACTGGACACAGCAGTAGGGTGGATGCATCAGGTTATAAATGACCCTGTCTCCTTTGTCCGGTGTACTCTCGTGGCAAAACTGCTGGCAAGTATACCCTTTCTGCAGAAAGTAAAAATGGCCTTGCTGAGTAAATTAAATTTATGTTCAAGTGCTATTTCTTTATGGCATCGGGGAACAAGAATTTCAAACTTTACTATCTCATAAATGAGGATTCTGAGGCTGAGGAGTTGAGTGATTTAACCAAAGTCATACTGTTTTCCATGGCACATAGTGGGACTGAAGCCCAGGCAGCATTCCTGGAGTAGTGTTCTGCAGTCACTGTCAAGACAACCAGTGTCTTCAGTCACCTGCCCTCTTGTCTTCTTCTATGGGGTTCCATACTTCAGCCCCAGGAACACAGTGTTAATTGCTTCCTAGGCCACCTCTTCCCATCTGATCTTGCCATATCGACTGAATAAACTAGTTATTATTTCACTTCAAGACTTAAAATGTAATCACAGAATTTTAGTATGAGCAGCCCCCTTCCAAATCTGCTTAGACTAGATCCTAAGCTCAGGTGGTCCAGCTCTGCTTAATGGGGCAGGTATGATATATACATAGCCTGTGAATTAATTTGGGGAAAACATAGCTTCTGAGCAGTTAGGCAACTACAGACATGATCCTCCATGGGCATATCCTATTTCCTACCTCCCTGTCTTTCTGCTGAGAATATTATAACTGCCCAAAGATTCTCCTTACCTGCTGCCTAGACAGAGCTGATTTATCAAGACAAGGGAATTGCAACAGAGAAAGAGTTGATATAGGAGTTAAAAAGAAATTATTTAGGCACACAGTGAGGTTAAGGAAGTCCTCAGTAAGGTTTTTCTTTTAATGAAAAGCAACCTCAAAATCATTTTCTTTTCTAACAAAGAGCAGCCTGGAAAATAAAGCTGCAGACATAGACAAGCAAGCTGGAAACCTGTACAGGTGAATACCGGCAGCTGTGCTAATAAGAAAAGGCTATCTGGGACCTGGGCATGTCCAACATGGTGGCTCCATCTTCCCTTTTTCTTGCCAATCAGTGTGCAGTGGGGAGCCGACAACATGGTGCTGGTCAGGCAAAGACCCCATTTGCATAATAAGATTAGGGTGCTGTAGGCCAGTTTCCCTGGATGCTATGTAAATGTCACACCTGGTCCAACCAATATTTGGCCCTATGTAAATCAGACACTGCCTCCTCAAGCCTGTCTATAAAACCATTTGCACTTTACCACCAGCTGGAAGACCCACGTGGGTGCCCCCTCTCTCTCTGCAAGAGAGTTATTCTCTTTCCTCTTTCTTTCGCCTATTAAGCCTCCGCTGTTAACCTTACTCCACATGTGTCTGTGTCCTTGACTTCCTTGGCATGAGGCAACAAACCTCGGGTATTACCCCAGCCAATGGCACTGCTTCAGAGTTTAATTCATGCAGAGCTGGCTGTACAGAAGACCAGAGTTTTATTATTACTCAAATTAGTATCCCTATGAATTCAGGAATCAGGAGTTTTTAAGGATAATTTGGTAGACAGAGAGTTGGGAAGTAGGGAATGCCGATTGTTTGGGTCAAAGAAGAAATCACAGGGGTCCAAGTGGGTTTTCCTTGCTGTCTTCTGTTCCTGGGTGGGATTGCAGAACTTGTTGAGTCAGTTACGGGTCCGGGTGGCATCAGCTGGTGCATGGGAAACAGGATCTGCAAAACATCTCAAGCACTGATCTTAGATTTTACAACAGCAATCCCAGGAGCAATTTGGGAAGGTTCAGAATCTTGTACCTTCTGGCTGCATGACTCCTAAGACATAATTTCTATTCTTGAAGCTAATTTGTTAGACCTACAAAGGCAGACTGGTCCCTGGGAAAGACAGGGGTTTGTTTTGGGATAGGGCTGTTATCATCTTTGTTTCAAAGTTAAACTATGAACTAAATTCTTCCCAAAGTTAGTTCACCTGTGCCCAGGAATGAACAAGGACAGCTTGAAGTTTACAAGAAAGAAGCTATGTCGTAATTTTCACTGTCGTAATTTTCTCACTGTTATAATTTTTGCAAAGGCAGTTTCAGTATGTCCATTCTTTGCATGATCTGGCTGTCAGAGATCATAGTCCTCCCTCTGTTCTCTATGTTCTCTCTCTCTCTCTCTCTTTCTCTGTCTCTCTCACGCACACATACGTACCAGAAACCACAAACAAAAACAAATGAAAATTCCATCTGGGATTGGCGAGAAAGTCTGCATTATTTTTTTCATCCTCCAAGTTTCCAAAACAAATACATATGGATGACGTAGGTGCAAATTTGAAAAGTAATAGAAAAGGTGATAGAACAATATTAATTCTAACTGCTATGACTTAGGTGCTCTGGAATGGTTCTTAAAATATTGCAAATGGTGTGGAACCAATGCTGAACAACAGACATTAGAGACAAAAGGAAAAAGTGGTTACAGCTTTTGAACTAATTCCCTGACTCCCATCCTCCTCCAAATAAAGACAGTGGAGCCTGAGGCCATGCAATTTCAAACCGGTTAAGTGAGCCTGGAGCGTCCTCCTAGGAGCTCTGAAATTCACTGCAGGCTCAAGAGAGCCCTTTAATGGATTCAGTTTTTGGACTCAAATGCAAAAGGTGAACTCAAATGGGCTTCTCTAAACCTTAAGCTGTTAAACAGGCAAGAACAAAAGCTCACCAAGAGCCACTTTCAAACTGCTCTCAGCTGCAAAACATTTTCTCAAACAGACCTGCTTTTGGAGTAATAGACAAGGCTTCTCTGTTAAAAATTGAGGCAAGATTTTTTAGAAGCTTCATGTTGTTATGAAAAAGCACAAGTCTTATACAGTAAAATTTTTTGTAATTCTCTCTATACCTTCAAAGGGAAAATGTTCTGGATTACTAAAGCAGAATTTTTGATGGTTGTGTTTCAGGAGGAAACCATCATAACTGCTTTAAGTAGACAACACTGTAATAAGGGCAGCTGATAACACAATTCACTGAAGGGAGGAAAAGAGAGAGAAAAGGCAAACTTTTGGCAAACTATTAATAGTACTTTAGTAGAAATAAGCATCCTGTGAGCCTAAATTACTGCTACAGAAAGACTAAAGAAATTTTTTTAAGTGAGGTCAATGCCATTCTAATAGGCCTCAGATTTGTACTCAGATTTGTACTCAAGGATCCCAGGAGTTGCTGGTTTGGTTGCACTCTATGCCAAAGCAAGCTCATATTAGATCACCTTGGGGACAGGAGGTGCAGCAGATAAGGACTCTGAGTCGGAATCTGCTCTATCACTCACTAGCTGAATGAGCTTTGGCAGGTCACTTTACCTCATCTGTCTGCATCTGTAAAAGGAGATATAATATTACCTAAAGCACGAGTCATTCTTGGCATGACAGATGTTTGTATGTCCCACGTGTGCCCCACTCCTTAACAAATGAAATGTAGCAGCAAAGTCTTAAAGAAAAGTGGCATGAAAATGCTCTGATTGGACTAAAAGACACTGCAATGGAGCCACCCCCAGGTCCCAGTGTGCAAAGAAAGTAAGGAGATCGAGGGGACATCCAGACATTCTTGAAAACTGCTATTTGGCATGGGTTAAAAAGCAACTTTTGAAGTTGATGATTTAGATCCTGTTTATCTCTGCATTTCCAGTGCCCAGAATATGGTAGAAATATTCGATTAATGCATACAGAATACATGCATACATGAGTAAATGAATGAACATCATCATCTCCTAAATCTTTGGCCAAATTTTGCTCAGTTTGCAGTGGGCCTTCCTCTGGCCAGTCTGCTGATGGCCAAGACCCAGAATGTACATCTGTATGGTTAAAGTTAAGCAAGACCTGTAGGAATGGCCAGACTATGTTGGGCATCTTGAATCTGCTTCATAAGTCCTCCAGAATTCAAAAAGAAAAATGTCTGGCTATTTGAAGAAAGTGTATTGCCTGATAAACATTCAATACTTCTTTAAAAATAAAAAAGATAACCAAATCTGTTTAATTAGTACCTGTGTATGTAGTCTTCCCTCCCTACCTCCTTTGCCCCGGGCAAACTGAGGACACTTCTTTCATTATAGTCTGGAGCTGAGGGATCTGCTGAGTTGAGCTGAAAACAGGCTGCTTTTGTGGTGGCCCCTCCTCTGCAGCCACATGCCAACAGAGATTCGCTGCAAAAACAGGAGAGCTGCAATGCAGTATTTTCCTCTGGAACTTTGAAGCTATATTAAACATTTCAGACATACAATGAAAGCCTATTTGTTTTCACTGTTCAAATGCAACTTAAATGGTAGCTGTTAAAGGAGCCAGATGAATTATAGTCTGCTCAGCAGCACTTTTTTGAGCTGGCCAATCATAATGGTATTTTTCTGAACTAAATTATTTTAAGTCCCCTTAAAAATTATGTAGCTCTTCCCTAGAAAGGGTCTGCTGCTAATAAGTGTAGCCCTTTAGTACCATTGTGGGGAGTAGAGCTGTAGAGAACTGAGCTGTCTGCTGAAAACAATCAGCCCTGAACCTTCCAGACCCAGGGAAAGAAAACTGATAAAGGACCAGCAGGGAACTCATAGCAAAACAAAAGGAAATTTCAAGCTACCTCTCATTTATAAAGGTCATTTGTCTTACTCCTACTGATGGTAATCACAGGGATTCGGATTTCTCACTGGAGATGTGTATTCTTCTGTGCAATCTTACTCCTGCATCCTCTCCTGTTTCTGCACACTCTGTGTTCCAGCATATGCATTACTGTCTAACACACCAGCGCATTCTTTTTCTATCCCTGTCTTGCCTGTACTTTCACATGCATGCTGCTAAAAAAAAATTTCTGGTCTCAATATAATAAAAATCTGTCCGGCCGGGCGCGGTGGCTCAAGCCTGTAATCCCAGCACTTTGGGAGGCTGAGGTGGGTGGATCACGAGGTCAGGAGATCGAGACCATCCTGGCTAACATGGTGAAACCCCGTCTCTACTAAAAATACAAAAAACCTAGCCGGGCGAGGTGGCAGGCGCCTGTAGTCCCAGCTACTCGGAGGCTGAAGCGGGAGAACGGCGTGAACCTGGGAGGTGGAGCTTGCAGTGAGCCGAGATCGCGCCACTGCACTCCAGCCTGGGCGACAGAGCGAGACTCCGTCTCAAAAATAAATAAATAAATAAATAAATAAATAAATAATAAAAATCTGTCAACACCAACTAGTAGAATACATCTCAGTTGCCAATTCTAAAGTCCGACTTAATTCTCAGAAATCAGAAGAGAGTTAAGGCTAAGAAGAGGATCTGCAGTACTGGAGCTAAAGTCATGGGTGAAGTGTGAGAATGCTAGAGAAAGGAAATGCAGCATTCCTTTTCCACTCATTTTCATTTAGCAGATTTTCATGGTGTGGTATGGAAAGTGGAATTTGGTGCTGCACTTTCGGAGGTTGATATTCAGAACCAACATAAGAGTCCATTAATTCACCTAACCCTTCAACAAGATAAAGAGCCAGCTACAAACTCGGCTTTATAAATACGGAAATGGAACATTAACAGGCTAAGAAACGTGGCCAAACTACTTGCCATATTAATGCAGAAAACAACACTGTGTGTGTATATGTGTGTGTCTCTGTGTGTGTGTGTGTGTGTGTGTGTGTGGTGTTTGGATTTAGGTCTACCGTTCTATTATTTTGCTTTTTGTCTTCAATAATTTTTGTTTCTCTTTTCATCCTTCCTTGCCCTTTTAAATTTATTCAAACATATTTTAGTAGTCTGTTTTAATTTATTTTATTTTTTGATTTATTCCTTTGAATGTTGCATATTTACATAGATACAGCTGTATGTAGTATATATACACATGAACTTTTTATAAGACTTTTGATGTTATGCCCAGACCGTTTGTTCCCCAAAGAAGACCACCAGAGTCCAGAGTCAAAGCCAAACGGCAAGGATCTTTACTACAAGTTCAAACTTGGTCCCTCCATTCCACAGCATACAGGAGGGCCTCGAACAATGCGAGTGCTTGCATTTTATAGCCCGATGTAAAGAGGACATGTAAAGTTACAGGGAACAAGGTAATTCTCTCGGTTACAGCATGACAATTGGTTAACATTATACATTTAGCATTCCTTATCGGAGATCTCCCAGGTGATGTTTTTCTGAAGTTTGAAAGAAATATGGAGGAATGTGTTTGTGCTAGGCTCAGGAAGTTGGGAGATATATGGGGGATGTGCCTCATTCCTTTCATTCCCAGTATCTGCCCATTTCCAGAAATTCGTACAATCTTATTAGAGAGTGAAAATGAGTTAAAATGTCTTCCAGAAAGTCAACCTGTGTTTTCTTCCTTTCCAGCTAACTTTATTTCCCCTCTCTGTCATCTCATAACTGGTAAAAAAAACCTAGGATGGCTCATCATCAAATCATTAAGCCAGGTCTATGAAATTGCCACTTGGTTAGCTAACATTATCCTGCACTCAGAGGTGAAAATGTTGAAGCTTTAATTAACCTGAACCTTTTCTGCAAGCAGCATTTATTCCTGAACATTAGATCCCAACTCCTCTTCCCATAACTAATATCTTAAGAGGGAATTTTCACAAGAACCGAACAGCTTCCTAAATAAGCTTTCTGCTTGTCTCCTTGTGAAATTGCTTCTGCCATGGAATTCTTTGAATGTCCTTCTCATTTACCCTACCTGAATTAATTCATCAATATTCTGTGAGAGCAGCCATATATGGGTATGAAAGAGAGAGTTTATACAGCCCTTCACCCTGGGCACCCCTGAAATGCAGCCATTGCTTGAACCAACTAGCCTATCATAATATTGGCAAGTTTATAGTTTTTTATGAGCAAGGTAGTGACCATCTGAAATGATCACTTTGACTTCTCCCGATCCTTCAATTCTTTTAGCTTATTATTATGAGGCAAAAGCTATGAAATACCTTATCCTGAGAGGCACATAAACATCAGTAGAGAGATCATAGCAGAATTCTGACTGAAGCAGCACTTTTGTCCACGTGCAGTGGTGACAGATCCTGTGGCGGCATCATGAAGACACACCCTCTCTGCTGGTCACGTGGACAGAACCTGTGCCTTTGCTTTGCCATACATTCGACTGCCTCTAGCCACCCATTGGGATGGCTTGATACCCACCATTCCATCATCTCTGCTGATCTCGTGCCGTGCTCCACAGCACAAGCACCTGTGGTTGGAACATGTCTGCCTGCTAGATGCACTCCTTGTTGTATATAATGATTACCCAATGAATTTAGATTTCTGGCCCCAGCAGTTCTCTTTCAAATAGTTTCTGTCTGTCCCACAATAAATAAGAATGACACCAACCACATATTTTGATTTTCCATCAGAATCCAGGTTTAAGTTGCCTGTCATCAGCAGTACCCTCACACTTGTTAAAAGGTATATTTTGAGTCAGGCTCGGTGTCTCACGCCTGTAGCCAGCACTTTGGGAGGCCAAGGTGGGTGGATCACGAGGTCAAAAGATCTAGACCATCCTGACCAACATGGTGAAACCCCATCTCTACTAAAAATACAAAAATTAGCTGGGCTTGGTAGTGTGAGCCTGTAGTTTCAGCTACTCAGGAGGCTGAGGCAAAAGAATGGCTTGAACCTGGGAGGCAGAGGTTGCAGTGAGCCGAGATTGCACCACTGCACTCTAGCCTTCTGACAGAGCGAGACTCTGTCTAAAAAAAAAAAAAAAAAAAGATATATTCTGGCATTTGTGCTGTAGGTTCAATGTTGTGACTAACTCATGTTTGTGCTCTTAACCTTAAACTGATTTCTCGCTCCCCATATCCTGCCAGCTACTTTAGCTGAAGGAAACCAGGCTAGGCACGTGCACCTCTGGTTGAAGGAAGACAGGCCATAGGGGAATTCCTTTCCAAAGAGGAAAAGGATAGGAATCAAGCCCACGTGAATATCCTGTATAACAGAAAAAGATAAAGTTGAGAAATCAAATATGAGTATTGCCCCTCTCTTGGGATGGAACCCCAAAGAGAAGCATAATAAAAGCATCCAGAGAGTTTGACGAGGCCAGAGAACATCAAGTGAGTCCATGACACACCTCCCCGTCTAGCTTGTGTGTCTATGGGGAGGGAGTGGCAGGAGAATCCCCACGTGTAGCCATAGCCATCTGGTGCAGAAGCAATATTATGGCAGGGAGAAGGAAGAGTTATAGGAGCTGGAGATGGTGCTCATGGCTCTTTCATAGCCTAGCCAGTTCCTACAAAAGCCCAAAAGTCTTCCTCTGCCTTAATTGCAAGAGAGGGCCTGCAGAGTTACTTAAAGTTCAGGGAAAGCAACAGAGATTTGAGATTAGGTTAAAACAGCTTCAATACATAATGACTTCATGACCAACTGAAACCACCACAACCAGTAGTGAATGCAGCCCTCAGAGAAGGCCCAGCAGTCAACAAGGCCTGATAGCAGGATGAAAGGTTCTGGCCCTTCCCACCTCCCCACACTGCCACAAGATCATTAGGCCCTAGATGCCACCTTAGCAAGGCACAGGGGAAAGAGCGGAAATGTGAAAACTTACCATCTAGGTAAGATAACAGTCATTCAAAAGACCATTTAAACCAAAGGAGACTAGGTTACGTTGATTCAACAAGCTAAGTTTCTCCTCTATATAGAGCGATTATTATAGGAAAGGATGGAGCTGGGGAGGTTGGATTGTGAATAAATGTATTCATTATTTAGTAAACAAACAAAACAAGACTCACAAATTCTATTTTTATGTACAAGTCTTAGAACAAATCTTGTTCCTGAGTATAAAGAGACACATAAAATGCACTCATAGTACGATTATGTATTATTACAAAAATAACAGAATGACCCAGATATCCTTCAACAGGAGAATGAATAAATAAATGTAGGTAAAATCACACTATGAAAGACTTACCATAAAAGAAAGTTATGTATATCAACATGGATGAATGTCACAAACATAATATTAAGCAAAGAATGGGAGTTGCAAAAGGATACATATGATATCATTTATATGAAATTTTAAAACATGCAGAAGTATGGATTTAAGATAATGATTGTAGGCCGGGCGCGGTGGCTCAAGCCTGTAATCCCAGCACTTTGGGAGGCCGAGACGGGTGGATCACGAGGTCAGGAGATCGAGACCGTCCTGGCGAACACGGTGAAACCCCGTCTCTACTAAAAAATACAAAAAAAAAAACTAGCCGGGCGAGGTGGCGGGCGCCTGTGGTCCCAGCTACTCGGGAGGCTGAGGCAGGAGAATGGCGTGAACCCGGGAGGCGGAGCTTGCAGTGAGCAGAGATCGCGCCACTGCACTCCAGCCCGGGCGACAGAGCGAGATTCCGTCTCAAAAAAAAAAAAAAAAAAAAAAAGATAATGATTGTAGACACTTAACATGGAGCTTCTAGGTACTATTCTAAGATTTTATGTATACTCAATTAGTTACTCTTCATAACCTTAAGAGGTCAGTACCATTATTATCCACATTTTACAGAATTTTTTAAAAAAACAAAGTATACATAAAGAAATTAAATAACTTCTAGAGGGGCCACAGCTAGAAAATGGGATTCCCAGGACATAGACCTAGGTTGTCTGGTTCCAGAGTCTATGCTTTCAGCGACTGTACACAACTGCATCTCAAACTATATAAAAACAAAGAAAAACTATGAAGAAATAAGTAAAATGATAAAGCCAAAATTCAGAATAAGTGGTAACCTATGAGGACAGAGAGAACAATAAAATGGGACCAAGTGCATGGGCCACAGAGAAAGGGTTTGAAAATTGTAAAATTTTCAAACATTACATTTTGTACTTTGCAATAAACGGTTTTGGGGTCCCATATAAACACATTTTTTCCTCTTGGGAAAATGGGTGTAACTTCCTGTCTCTACCTAACACTCCTCTGAATCCACAGAAATGTAGGATTGATGAGTTTCCCATTTTTATTGTTGTTGTATTTGTTTTTGTTTTTAAGAATTAAAGTTATTTCATTTCTTAAGTTTGGTGATATTTATTATGTTAACATTTACACCTTTATTCAAAAATACCTGGAATATCTTACCAAAAATTATTAAGTAGCTACATTTTTTACACATCTAAGTATAGTATGGGTTAACTTAAAATGCTATTACATACAGCAACGTCATCTGGAATACTATTGGCTTATGAATTTGGGTGTAAATTAGGTTGCAGTTTGGGCAGGCTGTTCAGCATCAGTCAAGATCAGCATAAATAACTGTAAGAATGGCCCATGGGGATATAAATCAAGCTGTCCTTTTGAGGGTTGCCTTCTAGCACTGATCAGGGTGGTGAGAAGTTTAGGGACCCCAGTAAAGCCAGATTCACATAATTGGAGGCACACAATTCAGAGTAGATGTCACACAGGGTAGAAATATCTATGGCTTTTCTACGAGGTATACCAGATTACTGCCAAAGAAGGATCCAAATGAACTGAACGAAAGCAAGACTATGGAAGCTAAGCTACGAGGCATTTTCCCTGATGCAGAGCACTTCAAATGGCTGAGCATTTGTGAAATATGGAGTAGAACCTGTTCAGAGCCCATAATCGTCTTCACCCAACATGGAGAATTGACTTCTTTACCAGGACTCACCTTTGGGAAAGGAATATTAGGCCTGAAACATTCACCCCACAGCCATGGGGCCGTCTCGGTAACTAGGGAGAATGCCTGAGTACCCTCAGTCTGGTTGGAGGGAGAGAAGAGAGCCAGAGGGCAGGCCCACACAATCTCATCAATGATCTCCAGAGGGCCGGCGGGGAGGTCTTCAGGGAGGTGGCAGGTGGAAGCTAGTGCAGAAAGAGTGGCCTGGAACATGGTCAGATATGGAATACGGCTGAGAAAGTTGTGAGTATATTATCCAAAGGCTAAATAAACTTACTGACCTTTTGTGGATAAGGAAAAGGGAAACTAGTGATTTTCCAGCCTTGTAAACTCTGCCAAGAACTTTTCCATCTCAAATTTATGGATGATTCTTAATCCTGCCTCAACCTTCAGGTTGATTCAAAAGTTATTTTTTTTAATGTTCCAAGAAATGATCATAGTTCTCCCTCCTGTGGCAAAATATTTCCATTAAGCTGTGAATTGCTCTCCTTAGCCTGCTCCCTCACCCTTGGACATAAGCCAAAGCTCTTGACTTCAAGGTTCAGACAATGCTGCCAGCTGAAGAAAAGAAATGAAATGAACTTGAAAGGAAGAAAAGAAGAAGCAGACCATTTTATTGACATTGTAAAATTTTCAAACATTACATTTTGTACTTTGCAATAAATGATTTTGGGGTCCCATATAAACACATTTTTTCCTCCTGGGAAAATGGGTGTAACTTCCTATCTCTGCCTTAACATTCCTTTCCTCCAAATTAACAGAGATGTAGGATTGATGAGTTTCCCATTTTTGTTGTTGCTGTATTTGTTCTTGAAACAGAGTCTCACTCTATTACCCAGGCTGGAGTGCAACGGTGCAATCATGGCTCACTACAGCCTCAACCTCCCAGACTCAAGCAATCCTCTTGCTTCAGCCTCCCTAATAGCTGGGACTACAGGCATGTACTGCCATTCCCAGCTAATTTTGAAATTTTTTGTAGAGCTGGGTTCTCACTAGGTTGCCCAGGCTGGTCTCAAACTCCTAGACTCAAGTAATCCTCGAGCCTTGGCCTCCCAAAGTGCTAAGATTACAGACATGAGCCACCACACACAATTGAGATTCCTATTCATTCTCCTAAATTTTCTGTGCCAATAACTTCTGCTCTGAAGAAGAAATAGAAGGGAAGACAGAATAAAGAAAACAAATTGAGAAGACAATGAGAGATAACATAGGAAGGGAGGAGAATTAGAGAAGAGCAATTAAAAAGAGAAAAAGGAGTAAATGGATACATAGACTACAGTGTTTCCATTGAGGTATTGGCAAGAAAACCAGGGCTTTGTGTCCTGGACATGAGGTTCTACTTTTCCAAGATAATTAAGGATTGTTCTCAAAGTTAGTTTCATAATACCACTGTTTGAGATTTTCTAAGATAAAGAAAACTGTAGAATTGAAGGAGATAGAGAAGATCTGAGTTTGGCCAGTCACAGTGGCTCACGCCTGTAATCCCAAAAATTTGGGGCGGATCACCAGAGGTCAGGAGTTCAAACCAGCCTGGCCAACATGGTGAATCCCTGTCTCTACTAAAAACACAAAAATTAGCCAGGCGTGGTGGTGGGCACCTATAATCCCAGCTACTCGGAAGGGCCGAGGCAGGATAATTGCTTGAACCTGGAAGGTTGAGGTTGCAGTGAGCTGAGATTGTGCCATTGCACTCCAGCCTGAGTGACAAGGGCAAAACTCCATCTCAATAAAAAATAAATATAAATAAATATAAATAAATAAATAAATAAATAAATAAATAAATAAATAAATAAAAGATCTGAGCTCAGAAAGAACTGAGTCCCCAGATGCTGGGGGCAGGATCTCCCAAGAAGGACTCTGCTTTCTGTACACAGCATTTTCAGGGCTTATAAGACCTCTAAGAAGGATCATTGCTAGTGTGCCTGAAGAGTTTAGGCAGTAAGTACTACAGCCTGGGAGCCTTGACAGAGATTTTATGACTCCGCAAAAGGAAAATAGAAGCACAAGCCTTCAGTGACAAGCAGACATTGTCAAAGACAAATGTCAATAGCAGCCATAAAAACTAAAACTGAAACTAGACCCCTTCCCAATTGTTCTAGAGCAGTGGTTCTCAACCAGGAGTAACTACCCTTCAAAGGGATATTTGGCAATGCCTAGATATGTAGAGGAGGAGGGTTCTACATTTCCTGCATGAGCACCCAGATGATGCTTCTGGCATCTTGTGAGTAGAGGCTGGGATGCTGCTAAACACCCCCCAATATACAGGACAGCCCTCACAACAAAGAATTATCTGGTCTAAAATGTCAGTAGTGTCAAGATTAAGAAATTCTGCTCTAGCCTAAACAAGTTCTACTGATCTTGTTTCACCCTGAAGAAATAGGGAAAAGTGAGTCCCAAATGACTGAGGTTGAATTTTATGACAACTCTGATGAGTAAACATCAAGCCATATTTGCTTTTATTTTTTTAAATAAAGGTGTGGTGTGTTTGGAGCAAATGCATTTTGTTGGATAATAGGAATCTCCCTCCACATTGCTAAGAATCCTTCTAAGCATAACATTCCCCAGCATGTACTACAGCTTCTAGAGTTGGTGCAAAAATATGATTTTGAGAAAATTATCATGACCATTTCACAGCTTCAGAGAATACTCAGAAATGGCTACTGAGTGGAGGGATTAAACTCCGTGTCTGGCCACTTGGGTGCGCTCCTTTGTCTGCTAACAGTGTAGACACCCTGACCAGGCAAGATTTAAATCTCTAGAAAAATGAGTAAGATATTTGCTTTGCCCAAGTACAGTAGTGGTATATTTCAAAAATATCAACCAATCTCTAAGGAAGCAGAAGTGCTCCTTTTTGCTTTGCTTGCAAAAATAGGTTTCCTGACATCCATATCTAGTATTACCATAATAGCCAGGACTCCTAGGAAGGAGAACAGAAAGAAAGCCTAAAAGCCCATTTGGTAATAGATAGCAGGTTGAGGTGGAATTGGCCATAGTCATAAGAGCCACCTCTCCAATATGCATCTGAATAATCCATTGGAGGTAGCCAGGAAGGCATTAACATGGGGCTCTCATATTACCCTGAGGTATACCTCATTCTAATGTGGCTAACTCAGAGGTTGGGGAAAATAATATGATTCTGAGGATTTAAAACATTGTGGTTAAGTGGGGCCTGGACAAATTATTATTTAAAAATCAATAAAATAAATGGATATAGTTTTTTTTGTGCCTTAAGTGCCATGGAGCAAATTTTTACATACATATTAAAACATAGATCCATAGACATTAAAATATGGAAAACATGGAATAATCTGATGAATAAAGGACTAATCAAGTATGAAAAATAAAATGAATATTCCATTGAATTAAAGACTTCATCTAGTTTCAGAAGAAAATCCTTTCATTTCTCTGCAATTTAATTTTTTCTCTCCCTTTAGAGAAAATAATAGTTGCTATTAAAAGAAGTATGAGAAAAACTTTGTTTCCATAGCACTTTTACATAGAAATCTTTACATAAAAAACATTTCCTTTCATAGAAGTGTTCTAAAATGCCCAAAATGCTATTCCTCCAAAACACTTCCTATGTAGAGAAAGTAAACTGTAATTTAAACACCAAATAATGTCTACTAAAAGAGCCACCCACTATTTAAAAACAAGCATCACTTTATAACAATTTAATGTATCTGAATGATTTAAACTCTAAACTGGGACCATTAATCAAGTTTTAATTCCTATTCTCTAGTCTAACATGTCAAGTACCTGACATAAAGAAATAACCTTAACTCAGATAAGAAAGAGGAAAACTACATCTAACTATTAAAGTAATAGTATCATAATTTTTAAAAAGGATGCAAGTTAATTGATTCTTACACTTTATTCTCTTCTCAGAATTTGGTTCATCTTTATTCCTTTATGTTTTTATAATATGACTATAGATTATGAATTAATCTGTTTAAACAAGATAGTATTTCACAGAAAATGGACATCCTCATGAATCCCAGAACTCCTTACCAAGATGAAAGGCCATGTTTAATAAAACAGTATTAAATTACTCTGCAATAGTAATTGCTCTGCTTCCTTCTTCCATAGAGAATGATAATGAAGGAAGACTTCCTTATACCAATGTCCACTGCCATGTCAAAAACTGGGGCTGTTGGCTTGATTTAAAATTTGGCTGTAGGGCCTACCACTTCTAATTAAGATGACTAAATCTTGATTTAGAAAAGAGAAAAAAATGCTTTAAAAAATACAGCATGTCCTAATCAAATAAGAAGATAATTCAAAGGTTTTTATTTTGCCCATGGAAATGACTGCCAGTTGAGACATATAAAAGCAAATTTAATCAAGTTGATATAATCTAATATATAGGAAAAGACTTGAGCTGCATAATATAAAAGAAGCAGCTCTCTGTGATTCAGGAATTCAATACATAATGAAGACTAGGTCAACAAAATCAATATCAGTAACTCCAGTCCTAAATAGATATTTTTAAGGGTCTTAATTTTTTTCACTGTAGCTATTTATATTCATCAAACAAAGCAAATAAAGAGTAAATTGTCAGTGTGACAATGACTACTCTTTTAGAAGCCAGAGACTTACAAAGCATAGCTAGAGAAGATATGTGGTATGGAAACCTACAGATACTTGACAGTGTGTCAATACATACCTTAGGTGAGTGACTGAGGTACTCTGTCAATTCAGACTTCTTTTTTTTCTTTTCTTTTCTTTTTTTTTTTTGAGATGGCGTCTCATTCTGTTGCCCAGGCTGCAGTGCAGTGGCACGATCTCGGTTTACTGGAACCTCCACCTCCCAAGTTCAAGCAATTCTACTGCCTCACCCTCCTGAGTAGCTGGGACTACAGGCGCATGCCACCATGCCTGGCTAATTTTTGTATTTTTAGTAGAGATGGGGTTTCACCATGTTGGCGAGACTGGTCTTGAACTCCTGACCTCAGGTAATCTACCTGCTTCAGCCAGATTTCTTTTTAATGTTGGGTTCAGTCAGAGCTGGAAAGATAGGTACAAAGAAATGGAAAATTATGACCTATATTCAAGAAAAATGGCAATCAATAGAAACTGCCTCCAATTTGGGCCAGATGTTGAACTTAGCAGGTAAAGACATCAAATAAGCTATTATAAATATGTTCAAAGAATTAATAGAAAATATGCTGGATTTAAAGGAAATTAAAAGAAAATTTGCTAGTGATAATAAGAAATCTCAGCAAAACAGTAGAAATCATGTTTTTCAAAAAGATATAGAGCTGAAAAGTAAATAACTGAAATTTAAAATGGCTAAATGGACTGAAGAGCAGACAGAAGACCAAAAAAAGTAATTCATGTAATTGAAAATACATCCATAGAAATGGCCCTAGCTGAAAGAAAATAAAATATTGACCAAAAAAAAACCTCAGAAAACTTTGAGAACAATATGAAGTGCTCTAAATAGGTATAATGGAAATCCTAGACTAGAGAAAAAAAGGAAGAAAAAAATTTTAAATAATGTCTTAAAACTTTCCAAATTTGTTGGAAAATATTAATTTATAGGTCTAAGAATTTTAACAAATCTTAACTCAAATAAACTAACAGCAAATTGTCCTTATACACATCATAATCAAACTCCTGAAAGCCAAAAATAATAAGAAAATATTTAAAACAGCCAGAAAAACATATATTATATACAGGAGAGCCACAACAAAATTAATGATTAACTCCTCTTCAGAAACTATGGGACCCAGAAGAAACTGAAAGGAAATGCTCAAAGTGCTAAAGGAAAAAACAAACAAGAATTCTATATCCAGCAAAGCTATTATTTAAATTAAAAGAAAAACAGACACTTTCAAATAAACAAAAATTGAGTGGATACATCCCTAGGAGAAGGGAAGAGTCAGGTGGAATGCTACTAAGTGGCAACTACTCAGATCAACAAAATGAAGAGTCCCAGAAGTAAATATATGATAAATATGAAAAACTAGTAAATAGGTAGATCATTTGTTGTTTCTCTTAGTGTCTTTGAAAGAAATATGTATGTTTGAAGTAAAAATAACAGCACCGTATAATGGGTTTACAACATACACACACGAACTATATATAATATAGTACTGAGAGTTGGCAAAGAAAAATAGCCTGTTTCAACATTGCTATACTTTCCCCCAAAGTAATTCAAATATTAACTCTTAATTGACTGAGGCTAATTTTAAGGTGCATATTGTACAGTGCTAATTTTAAGGTGCATATTCTCTATAGCAACCACTAAATTAATAATACAGAGAGACACAACCAAAAATCTCACCGAGAAATTAAAACGAAATACTAAAAAAAAAAAAATTGATTGGAAGTCCTAGCCGAAGCAATCAGGCAAAGGAAAGAAACGAAAGGCACCCAACCTGAAAAAGAGGAAGTCAAACTATGGTTATATGAAAGGAAAATATCTTGGGCCCCCAAAATCACTAAGGAAAACTCAAGCTGGAAACTGCTTAGCGCAAATCTACCTCCCCTTCTATTCAAAGTTATCCCTCTGCTTACTGAGAAAGATGCATGTCTGATTGCCTCCTTTGGAAAGGCTAATCAGAAACTCAAAAGAATGCAACCCTTTTTGTCTCACCTATAAGTGACCTGGAAGCTCCCTCCCTGCTTCCTGCTTTGCTTCAAGTTGTCCCACCTTTTTGGAACAAACCAATGTACTTCTGACATATGTTGATGAATGTCTCATGTCTCCCTAAATTGTATAAAACCAAGTTGTGCCCTGATCACCTTGGGCACATGTCATCAGGACTTCCTGAGACTGGTCACAGGTTCATCCTCAACCTTGGCAAAGTAAACTTTCTAAATTACCTAAGACCTGTCTCATGTTTTCTGGGTTCGCAGTTGTTTGCTGATGACATGATCACACACTTAAAAAACCCTAAGGACTTCTCCAGAAGACTTCTAGATTTGATAAATGACTTACATAAAGTCTCCGGTCACAAAATCAATGTATACAATAGAGTAGCACGGCTATACACCAACAACAACCAAGATGAGAATCAAATCAAGAATTCAATCCCTTTTACAATAGCTGCAAAAATAAATTTTAAAAAACACCTAGGAATATACTTAACAAAGAAGTTGACAGAGCTCTGCAAGGAGAACTACAAAACACTGCTGAAAGAAATGACAAATGACACAAACGGAGATACATCCCATGCTCAAGGATTGTAATAATCAATGTCACGAAAATGACCATACTGCCCAAAGCAATCTACAGATTCAATACAATTCCTATCAAAATAACAAAATTATTTTTGACAGAATTAGAAAACAACAATCCTAAAATTCGTATGGGGAAAAAAAAGAGCCCAAACAGCCAAAGCAATTCTAAGCAAAAAGAATAAATCTGGAGGCATCACTACCTGAATTTAAATTATATTACAGGCAACAGTTTCCAAAACAGCGTGATGCTCATATAAAAGTAGATACATAGACCAATGGAACCGAATAGAGAACCCAGAAAGAAAGTCAAATACTTTCAACCAACTGATCTTTGACAAAGCACACACACACAAAAATTGAGGACAAGACACCCTGTCCAAAAATCGTGCTGGAAAAACTGGATAGCCACACATGGAAGGATGAAACTGGATTCCTATCTCTCTATATATACAAAAGTCAACTCAAAATGAATCAAAGACCTAAATCTAAGGTGTGAAACCATAAAAATTCTAGAAGAAAACCGAGGAAAAACTCTTCTGGACCTTGGCCTAGGCAAAGAATTTATGACTAAGACTCTAAAAGCAAATAGGACAGAAACAAAAATAAACAAATGAGACTTATTTAACTAAAAAGCTTCTGTACCACAGAAGAAATAATCGAGTAAACAGAAAACCCACAGAATGACAGAAAATATTTGCAAACTATGGATCCAACAAAGGGCTAATATCAAGAATCTGTAAGGGACTCAAACAAATCAGTAAGAAAAAAAACAAATAATCCCATCAAAAAGTTAGAAAATGACATGAAAAGACATTTCTCAAAAGAAGAGCTACAAATGGACAACAAACATATGAAAAACTCTCAACATCACTAATCATCAGGGAAATGCAAATTAAAATCACAATGAGATACCACTTTACCCCAGCCAGAATGGCCGCTATTAAAGAGTCAAAAAACAAGAGATGTTGGCATGGATGTGGTGAAAAGGGAATGCTTATACACTGTGGCAATATAAATTAGTACAACTTCTATGAAAAACAGCATGGAGACTTATTAAAGAACTAAAAGTAGGTCTACCATTTAATCTAGTAACCCCACTACTGGGTATCTACCCAAAAGAAAAGAAGTCATTGTATCAAGAAGACATCTGCACACATATGCTTATCACAGCACAATCCACAATTGGTAAGATATGGAACCAGCCTAAGTGTCCATCAATCAATGAGTGGATACAGAAAATGTGGTGTACAGGCACCATGGAATACTTTTCAGCCATTAAAAAGAATGAGGTTGGGCATGATGGCTCATGCTTATAATTCCAGCACTTTGGGAGGCCAACGCAGGTAGATCACTTGAGGTCAGGAGTTAGAAACCAGCCTGGCCCACATGATGCTCTCTATTGCTACCAAAAATACAAGAATTATTTAGTATCTATTGCTACTAAAAATCCAAGAATTACCCAAGCATGTGGTGCATGCCTATAGTCCCAGATACTCGGGAGGCTGAGGCAGGAGAATCACTTGAACCCGGGAGACAGAGGTTGCAGTGAGCCAAGATCTGCCACTGAACTCTAGCCTGGATAACAGAGCAATATTCTATCAAAAAAAAAAAAAAGAAAGAAAGAAAGAATGAAAGTGTCTTGAAGCAAATTGGATAGAGATGTAGAACACTATTCTAAGTGAAGTAACTCAGGAATGGAAAACCAAACACCATATATTCGCACTTAAAAGCTATGGGTATGCAAAGGCATACAGAGTGGTATAATAGACTTTGGAGACTCAGAACAGGGGAGGGGAAAGGTGGGAGAGGAATGAGGAGCAAAATCTACATGTTGGGTACAATGGGCAGTACTTGGGTGACAAATACACGACAATATCAGAATTCAACACTATACAATTCACCCATGTAACCAAAACCTACTTGCACCACAAAGCTATTGAGAAAGAAAGAAAGAAAGAAAGAAAGAAAGAAAGAAAGAAAGAAAGAAAGAAAGAAAGAAAGAAAGAAAGAGAAAGAGAAAGAAAGAGTGAGAGAGAGAGAGAGAGAGGGTGGGAGGGAGGAGAAAGAGAGAGAGAGAAAGAGAGAGAGAAAGAGAAAGAAAGAGTGAGAGAGAGAGAGAGAGAGGGTGGGAGGGAGGGAGGAAGGAAAAAAAGAAAGGAAGAAGAGAAAGGGAGAGAAAGACATAAATCCTTTTCGATCAGGACTCTACCCTTATGACCCCATTTAACCTTAATTACTTCCATAAAGGCTCTATCTCCATGCACAGTCATATTTGGGGTAAGAGCTTCAACATTTTGAAAGGCACAAATATTTAGGCTGTAACACATGTGTATCATATATATATATCTTATCTCTCCATATAAAACTTATCAATTGAATCACATTGTACATGATACTTCAAAAATATATGGGTAACTTTTTATGCCACTAAACATAGAAACAAAAAATAAGTGGTTATCCCCACCCCGACACACACACACACACACACAAAATACAGAAAAGGACAGAGAACAAAATCAAGTAAGATCAATATAAAACAAATAGCAAAATGGCAGACTAAAAACCATCTTATCAGTAATTATATTAAATGTAAATAGACCAAATACTCCAATCAAAAGGCAAAGATCGCCAGACTAGATATAAAAGCAAAACTCAGCTCTTTGTTATCTACAAAGGGGGTAGATAACAAAGGCACTTTATTTTTTTGAGATGGAGTTTCACTCTTGTTGCCCAGGCTAGAGTGCAATGGCTCAATCTTGGCTCACCACAACCTCCACCTCCCGGGTTCAAGCGATTCTCCTGTATCAGCCTCCAAACTAGCTGGGATTACAGATATCTGCCACTACACCCAACTAATTTTTGGTATTTTTAGTAGAGACAGTGGTTTCACCATGTTGGCCAGGTTGGTCTGGAACTCCTGACCTTAGGTGATTCACCCACCTAGGCCTCCCAAAGTGCTGGGATTACAGGCGTTAGCCACTGCACCCAGCTGCGGGTACACTTTAAATACAAAAATACAAACACACCGAGAAAGCATAAGAAAGTTGAAGTGGCATATTAAATCAGACAAAATAGACGTCAAAACAGGGAATATTGCTATGGACAATGATATAAGGTTCAATATATCAGGAAGATATAACAATTATAAATATCTATGTTCCTAGCAAGAGAGATGAAAATATATAAAGAAGTTACAGAACTAAAAAAAAAAAAGACAAATCCAAATCATCATTAAGAATGCTAACACACTCTTTTCAGTAATTAATAGAAAAACTAGATAAAAATATCTATATGAATATAGAAGACCTGAATCACACTAACAACTATCTTCACCTAATTGACATTTTTAGAGCACTATATTCAGAAACTGCAGGATACACATTTTTTGGAAGTGTATATAAAGCATTCACCAACATGGATCATATGCTGGGCCTTAACACAAGTCTCAATAGATCTCAAAATATTTAAATCTTACGGAATATGCCTTCTGACCACAACAGAATTAAATTAAAAGTTAACAAAAATAAAACATTTAGAAAAGTTTCAAATGTCTGAAATTTAACTCTAAACATTCTATGTATGAGTGAGAAACAAAAACAATAAATTAGAAAATATTTTAACTAAGTAAGAGTTTCTGTGATATGCAGCAAAATCAATATTTACAGGAAAAATATAACATTAAATGCTTACGTCAGAAGAGCACAAAGGTTTCAAACCAGTGATCTAAACATTCATCTTATTAAAAAAAAAAAAAAAACAACTAGCAAAAGAAGAACAAATTAAACTTACAGTAAGTAGAAGGAAGAAAACAACAAAGATACGAAAATAAATCAATGAAATAGAATACTGAAAAAACAATTTTTAAAAAATCAATGAAGCCAGAACTGTTTTTTCAAAAACCAATAAAATTGATGAATTTCTAGCTGAGTTGATCAAATAAAAAAAGAGAAAGAGAAGAAACAAATTACCTCCTATCACTTCAGACCCTACAGACATTAAAAGAGGAATAAGGGGCCGGACGCAGTGGCTCACGCCTGTAATCCTAGCACGTTGGGAAGCCGAGGTGGGCAGATCACGAGGTCAGGAGATCGAGATCCTCCTGGTTAACATGGTGAAACCCTGTCTCTACTAAAAAAAATACAAAAAATTAGCCAGGCGCGGTGGCGGGCGCCTGTAGTCCCAGCTACTCGGGAGGCTGAGGCAGGAGAATGGCGTGAACCTGGGAGGTGGAGCTTGCAGTGAGCCAAGATCACTCCACTGCACTCCAGCCTGGGCGGCAGAGCGAGACTCCAGCTCAAAAATAATAAATAAATAAATAAATAAATAAATAAATAGAGTAATAAGCGAATATCATGCCAATAAATTTCTTTTTTTTTTTTTTTTTTTTTTTTTTGAGACGGAGTCTCGCGATGTCACCCGGGCTGGAGTGCAGTGGCCGGATCTCAGCTCACTGCAAGCTCCGCCTCCCGGGTTTCCGCCATTCTCTTGCCTCAGCCTCCCGAGTAGCTGGGACTACAGGCGCCCGCCACCTCGCCCGGCTAGTTTTTTGTATTTTTTAGTAGAGACGGGGTTTCACTGTGTTAGCCAAGATGGTCTCGATCTCCTGACCTCGTGATCCGCCCGTCTCGGCCTCCCAAAGTGCTGGGATTACAGGCTTGAGCCACCGCGCCCGGCCCATGCCAATAAATTTCACAAAAATAGATTAAATGAATACATTCCTTGAAAATCACAAATTAGTAAGGCTCACTTAAGAAAAAGTAGGTAATTTGAAAAGTGTTTATCTATTTTAAAAATTAAATTTGATTTTTTTTTCTTTTTGAGACAGAGTCTCAAAAAACTGGGGAAAAAACCAAAGGTCCATTAGCTACAGAACGGAAAACTTCAGTATATCCATACGAAGGAGCATTAATGCAAGAAAAAAAGGAAAAATCATCGATGTTTAATAACATGTATGAATCTCAAAAGCATTATATGAAGCAAAAGAAGCCAGATACAAAATATCACACATCTTATGATTCTATTTATATGAAATTCTGGAAAAGACAAAACTATAGAATAAGAAGGTAAATCAGTGTTTAACTGAGGTTTCAGTGGAGGAAAGAAACTGATTAAAAATGACCATTAGAAAATTTCAGGATGATGGAATGTTCTCAATCATGATTCTGGTGCTTGTTCCCTGACTGTATGCATTTGTCAAATCCCATAAAATTATCTACCTCACACTGAGGAATTTTATTTTATGTAAATTATACCTCAATAAAAAATAAAAATAAACTTAAGGGTAATAAAGTTGCATAAATCTGAAACATGTAATAAATATAGTAAAGTATTAAGAAATACTAGTAAATTATGAAATCTAGATGATGCATATGAGGGATTCACGATACTTTCTTCTATTCTTTCAATTTCTCTGTATTTTGCCAATTTTCTTTGTAAAAATATTTTAAGAATGGTGTTGATTTTTTGTGAAAAGACATCTCTAAGTGAACATCAACAATTTAAAAAATCTTAATAAAAGGGTTTTTTGGTTTTGTTTTGTTTCGTTTTTTTGTTTGTTTGTTTGTTTTGAGATGGAGTCTCGCTTTGTTGCCCAGGCTGGAGTGCAGTGGTGTGATGTTGGCTCACTGCAAGCTCTGCCTCCCAGGTTCACGCCATTCTTCTGCCTCAGACTCCCAAGTAGCTGGGACTACAGGCGCCCGCCACCACATCCGGCTAATTTTTTTGTATTTTCCGTAGAGACGGGGTTTCACCATGTTAGCCAGGATGGTCTCGATCTCCTGAACTCGTGATCCACCCTCCTCAGCCTCCCAAAGTGCTGGGATTACAGGCACGAGCCACCACGCCCAGCTGGGTTTTATTTTTAAGACATTGATTATGGTCACCACCATATCTAGTGGGTCTTTGGAATGAGTTTATGACCCCAGCTGAGACTGAACTAACACCTCTTGAACTTTCATTAAAAACAGTCTCAGGAGCAAGAGAAAACCAGGTAGTAAAACTACCTGGTGCTATTTTACCACAGAGAATAATTTTTTATTGACTCAGATTCCTTTCTTTTTTTTTTTAAATGCAAAGTTTGCTTAAAAGATTTTTTTATGTTTTCTGTTATTTATTTTTGATGACTTTCTTTTCAGTTTGACTACTCACAAGGTTTTTTCTTTTTTCTTTTTTTTTTTTAATCAGTTGGTCATTTTATTTTTAGAAAATGTAGGTGTGAAAAAGAACATATTTCACTTCTCGGTCTCTGAAGCAACTCTGAGAAACTGGGTGAAGCAGAGAAAATACTAAGGCTGACAGTTAGCAATTATTAAGAGTCTTTGTTAAAAAAATTGTGAAACTCTATGATATATTAAACACTCATTAAAATTAATGAGAATGGTTTTATTCTTACCTGTAGAAAAAAATTTTAATGCATGGTTTAGATAAAAAAATTTTAGTCTTGAAAGTGTTCTGTAAGTGTTAAGAAGTCCGGAGGGATTGTCTGAAAGAAGTGAGAATGCATAGAGGTGTATGAAAAAAATAAAATTGTTAAGAGTATGATGGGTAAGAAGACAAATGATATCACAGTATTTCTGCATCTCCCTTTCTACCACAATCATGAACTAGCACTCAAGTGAAACACTCTTCTGGAAGTTTAAACAAAATCAATATTTTCCTCTATGTCAAATACATAAAAACATATTTTCAAAGGAAAAATTTGTCTAGTTATCTGTCATAGTGGAAATCATCAATATTTGATATTGGGGAAATAATTTACTCTTGTTTATGTTTTCAAGTAAGCAACTTCTCTTTAAAAAGAGTCATCTTTCATCTAAAACTTCTCATTCTATCCTCTGTCCCTGACTTAATAAAAGAAAGGGGATGGGGGAAAGAAAATTCTCCTAACTTACGAAGTATGGAAGGAGTTAACTATATCATTCCCAATAGAAGAAAAAAATAAATATTATTTCCTGAGAAATAAAGAAGACTATGAAAGTAGCTAAAATCTGAATGTCCTTCCATTTATACTGTAAATCTAAACCCGTTCCATAAACTTTGTAAAATTAATCCAGGAAGAAGGGTAGGAGAGATATGAAAATTAAACCCAGCTTGCAGCACACTCAGCATTAACATCAGGTTAACCTGCTGCCAGACCTGCTTCCTCATAGCTGTTTGCTGACTATCATCCCAGAATCACATAAACACTGTCACAAGATTATAGTTCCCCTTACTTGCTCTATAGACAGCAACTTGAACATTACAAAATGTTAAGTTTTCCCTTTGAGACATTTTTTCATGTCTTGCCTACCAGTGAAACTGATTTCACACTAAAGTGGGACTAATTGATTTCAACTGGTCTGAAGGACCCCATGGGAAGCCAACCTATGAAAGAATGCAATTTCTACATCCTGATGATTTTATTCTCCTTACCTTGACCAATCAATGACCCCAGTTTTCTAGCACATTGCCCTCCATGATCCCCTTAAAAACCCCAAACCAGGACTGGGCCCAGTAGCTCATGCCTGTAATCCTAGCACTTTGGGAGGCTGAGGCAGGCGGATCACTTGAGGTCAGGAGTTTGAGGCAAGCCTGGCCAACATGGTGAAAACCCAACTCTACTAAAAATACAAAAATTAGCTGGGGGTGGTGGTGGGCACTGGTAATCCCAGCTACTTGGGAGGCTGAGGCAGGAGTATTGCTTGAACCCGGGAGGCGGAGGTTGCAGTGAGCTAAGATCGTGCCATTGCACTGCACTCCAGCCTGGGTGACAGAGCAAGCTTCTGTCTCAGAAAGATGAATTTGAGAGTCTCCTCCCACTCTGCAATCAAACTCTTTCTCTGCTGCAAACCCTGTTGTCTCAGTATATTGGTCTGTTGCTGTGAAACAGACATCTGAACCTGTTGGAACAAATCCCCCATTCAATGTCACTGAATCCTGTTAGCACATAGTTTTCTCATAATGTCTCAAACACATTGGAAGTACTTTTGAAATCTTCTTTAGGAATCTTTCACTTGCACTCCTGAGGATGTTAATTTCTAACAAACTAGAAATTTAAGGGCCACTCAGATAACATTTTTTCTTAACACTAACCAGCTACTGCTGATTTTTACTTACTTTATTTTACAAAACAATATTTCACAAAGAGAGAGATGGAAATTCCAACATTGAGGATTTCATATCTGTGTACATGTGCTTTTTTGTTATTAGGCAAGTCCTTACCACATGCTAGTAAAAAGAAATTACAGAAAAATCACACAGGATACAAAATTTTAAAGGCTGTCATCTATGTAAAATTCACAAAAAAACAAAGACAGATTTATCTCACACTATTACAAACAGTCTTATCTCACACTATTACAGAAAAAAATCACCAAATAGTAATTTAGTAACACTGTGCAGATGTCGTTGGGCTAGGCACTGTGTAACTTACAGAAACATTTGCCTACCCTTAGGAAGAGTATTGTTTTGTTAAAGAGAAAGACTTACAGATCTAAATCTCAGGCCAGTAATGCAAGAAAAGCCATGCGGAAAATCCATGACTAAATGCCAAGGGTAAGGTACCAATAAGTATGATGCTCCCTCGGAAAACACAACTCCTGTAATCTATAGAAAATTCTGTGAACTTCTCAGTGTATATCAGCATTGGTTTTAAATCATGTTTTTTGAATAGTTTGTCATACAAGGAAAGACAAAGAAATCAAATTAGTCCCACTTTAGTGTGAGATCACACTCTACCATCTAGAACCTCACAGTTAGCATTAATAAAAATGGAAGTAATAATATTTTCTCATTCGTTTTGAGGATTAAATCAAACAACATAAGCAGAGTTAATTTCAAATAATTGAATATGATATTTTAAAAGTAAGAAGCTATTATATTTACCATTATTGTTGGATTCCATGTATTAGCTGTGGGGTTTCTATTCCTTGGGAATCGGGTTATCCTAGACCTAAATCTCAATTTCTACCCATATAGAATAGAGAGTCCTTCCCATGACTCCTGCAGGATTCTTCTTTATGCTTCTGTCTCCATCACTCTGGCCAGGAAGCACCCTTCTTCTGAATTCCACATTAAAATCTACTGGTCCATAAGCAGAGGCTGTGTGTACCAAGAGATGTTTAGGGGAGAGCAAAGGAGTATCATCCCAAAATTTCAAAGTTTCAATGTCTGCACCAAAGTCTCTCAAAATAATCATGCAGTCTAAGTAACAATAGTACACTGGTTCACCAAATAATGCCTTGAGAGGAAGCTGTTGCCTTCACCATTTTTTTTTCCTCCTCAACCTATTCTATATTTACTGAGGCCTGCTAGCTACCAGGGATGGGCTTGCAAATAATTCCAGCTCTTCTTTTTGTTACCAGGCTTCCCTCACTGGCACCAACTGAAGGATTTGGTCCCATCCAGGGCCGCGTACAGGATGTGGAGATCCAAAAAGATCTGAGGAGCACTGCTCAGACCTCACCCTGAGACTCATCACTGCTCCATCTCTAGTCACAATCCTAGTATTATGTTTTATCCCTGAGAGCCTCATTGCCTCTTTTTTGCTTTTCTGGAATTAGTTTCACTAATAGCAAGGATTTGAGGACTGCTATAAGCCTGAACTTCTCCAGTGAATGTTGCTGTAAGCTTCTCACACTCCCAGCAGCATATTCTAGCAGAGCCTGATTTTCCAAATGACATTCCATAGTATCCTCTGGTACAATTTGCTGCAAAAATCACTCAATTGTATGTGTGTATGATGAAGTCTTTCCTCCCAGGATGTGGTCAGGCATTGACCAAAAAGTGTCCCTGAAACTTCTAGCTTCCCAAATACTGGTTTGAATATTGTCAGGTATTCTGCCATAGAAACAGACCCTGGCAGAAACAAAGCCACATATAAACGCTAATATCAGACCCAACAGACTTTCTTTAATTATTGATACTTCCCCATCCCCAAAGCCTCCCATGCTCTATCATGCTATGTATGTCAGTAGCATATTTTAACAACTACTCAGAATTATCTTCTCCTCTCTGAGGCACATGAAGTCCTTAAAATGCCTCCAACTTCTAGAAGAAAATTCCAATTATGTACAAGAATCTGGTCTTCAGAAAATTCTGTTTCACCACCTGAAGCATTTAATAATAAAAGCTTGTTATATACCAGGAACAGCTAATTATACTTTACAAGTATTGTATCATTTAAACTTCATAATTCCTCTATTAGGAATTAATAGAGAAATTAATTATCTGAGCAGGAAGCACAACCAACTTCTTACCCTTCTCCTGAATTCCACATTAAAATATACTGGTCCATAAGCAGAGGCTCTGTGTACCAAGGGATGCTTAGGCAACAGAGAAGGGGCATCAACCCAGAATTTCAAAGTTTCAATTTATTGGTGCTGTCTGCATTTGTGAAGTGAAGAAACTGAGGCACAGAAAAGTTAAGTAAGTTTCTTAGGTGATTGACAGAATTTCATAGCCACCCTCTGTATTTGTACAACATAAAAGTATCAGAATTACTAACCCATGACCCTGGTCTGGAATCAGCCAAAGCTTGTCTGTCATGGCCCTCCTAAGACTGTTTTATTTTTCAAATGAAATTGAGTGTCATTTGAAGTAAGTCAAGCAGCAGCTTTTGGCAACTTTCTGCATTGGTTTCTTCATAAGAAAATTTTCCTAAGAAAATTTTTTCTTGGGCTTCAACAAATAACATTGCAAAACATTGAGTATGTATGGTTCTAGCAGAACAGCCTATAAAACCTATAGAACAGAACTCATCCCAAGTGTCAGAGTTTCCCCAAAAGCTGCAGTGGGACTCCCAGGTGCACCATGACCCTGACACAGCAGACCCAATTATCTTGCACCCTGAGTCCAGTGATTTGACATTCAGAGTAAGGGTGCATTTCTGGCCCAATTTAGGGTTCATCTGATTAATCTAGTTCAACAATTCCATGCAAGCCCATATAACAGCCAAACTCTCCTTTTAAAAAATCTAGAAAACTTGGCCAGGCATGGTGGCTCCTGCCTGTAATCCCAGCACTTTGGAAGGCTGAGGCGTGCGGATCACTCGAGGTCAGGAGTTCGAGACCAGCCTGGCCAACATAGTAAAACCCTGTCTCTACTAAAAATACAAAAATTAGCCAGGCATGGTGGTGGACACCTGTAATCCCAGCTACCTAGGAGGCTGAGGCAGGAGAATAGGTTAAACTCTGGAGGTGAAGTTTGCAGTGAACTAAGATTGCACCACTACACTCCAGCCTAGGCGACAGTGAGACTCCCTCTCAAAAAAAAAAAAAAAAAAAAAAAAAAAAAAAAAAATCTGCAAAATTCGACAAGTCATGTTTCTGTAGTTTTGTGATAGTTTAAAGTCCATTCTATGATTGGAGGATTATTTTCTAAGACCTCATTCTACTTCCTCATTCTCACACATACATTGGTTGCCTAGCTCTGTCCCAATTTGATTAGGCATATAAGATTCAGCCACTCACCAAGATTCAGCTACTCACCAATTTTCACTAAGCACACGCACACACAAGTGAAATAAGAAAAAAACTACTGAAGTAATTTCACTGAAGTATCAGAAGTAGGAAGTATTACAATGAAAAATGCTTGATACAAGCCCATCTTGCTTGATTCATTTTCCCTGCAGAATAAGAGTAACTCTTCTTATTTTTGGCATTCAAGAACATTCCACAAGAATTCAGATCCCATAAGGGTCTAACTTATTAGCTTAATCAATTTTCTAAACACTGTCTTCTTCCAAATTGAAGAAAATAATTTTCTGACGTAATTTTCTGTTATACATATACTGTATTTGCACAACACACTGTATACACACAGACACCTCTTATTCTAATATCAACTTCAATTCTAGGCTATTGTACTAACTAGATATGGTAGGTTGATGTATTGGGAGTCCTGAAGACAACCTATGCATGTTTTGGAAGCTTAAAAATAAAATATACTCATTATTTCCGAAACATGCATAGTATTTCTGTGTATATTTCCAAGGTTTGGGCTTATACATTTGTATACAGAACTAAAATATTTACCCTGTTTCCATACTTGTCCATGCAATAGTGATACAGTATCTAATTTCCATGGCTTTCAGTAATTTTTAAATATATACTAACAATGTTTCCATTTTTAATTAAGATTAGTATTTTTCCAAAGGTGGTCTTTTCTGTTATACATATACTGTATTTGCACAACACACTGTATACCCACAGACACCTCTTATTCTAATATCAACTTCAATTCTAGGCTATTGTACTAACTAGTTACGGTAGGTTGATGTATTGGGAGTCCTGAAGACAACCCTCAGGCTAGAAGATTGAATAGAAAGACTCACAGGACTCAGGAAAGCTGTTGTAAACATAGTTCCAATTTATTCCAGTGAGAAGATACATATTGAAATTTTCAAAGAGAAAAGGCATACTGGACAGAATCCAGGAGAAGCCTGACACGAGCTTCAGTTGTCCTTTCCCAGTGGAGTTACATGGACAGTGCATAATTCTCTCACTAACAAGGTGTGACAACACATGCTAATTGCTAAATGTTGTAAACCAGGTAAGCTCACCCAGACTTAGTGTCCAGAGATTTTATTAAGGGTTCAGTCACATAGGCATGTAACATTCATATGACTGACCTTAGCTACTCAATCTCCAGGCCCCCACTCCCAAGAGGTCCAACAGAGCGTGACCTATGGACTCAAGCACACAAAAACAGGCATTCACCATAAATTATATTATGACATGAACTATCTGGTGTGGCTGAAGACCTTACAAAGAAACGTATCAGGTAGGATACTATACAGACTCAGAGGTCTTCTCTTAGAGACTAGGCCAAGGGCCAGTCCTGAAGACATTGAAAATGTGCAGGATTTGAGCAACCTGGGCCTGCTGAGCTAACCCTTTTCTGAACAACTGAATAATAGTCCTCAAAGATATACAGATCCTAATTTTTGAGATCTGTGAATCTTACATTATATGGCAAAAGGAACTTTGTGGATATGATTAAATTAAGAATATTGAGATTATCTAGGATTATTTGGGTGAGCTCTAAATGTAATCATAAGGGTATTTTATAAGGGGGAAACAGAGGGATCCTATATCCAGTGATCTTGGAGAGATCATGCATCAGAATTAGAAGCTGATGACCCTGGTCCAGAACCAGACAGAGGGCAACATGAAAACTAAATCAAGATGTGAAGCTGCTGGCTTTGGAGAGGAAGGAGTCATGGGCCAAGTGATGCAAAGAATGCAGCTAGAAAAGACAAGAAAAAGCATCCCCCCTGCAGCCCCCAGATGGAGGATGGCCCGACCAACACTTTAATTTCAGTTCAGATTTCAGACTTCTGATCTCCAGAACTGTAAGAGAATAAATGTGTCTTGTTTTAAGCCACATAGTTTGTGGCAATTTGTTACAGCAGCCATAAGAAACTAATACACTTGGGAACAAAACCGTGTAATGAGATCACTTTGGCATTTCAATTACTAAATCTTCTTGGAAGTCACCCTTTCATTTCATTCAGAGTGAACTGTTAAAGCAAGATGTCAGTATATACATGAACACACATGCATGCATTTAAAATGCAAATGATCATAAGTACAAAACATTTCAAGAATTTGAAAGCCTAAAGAAATAGCAGGCACGCTACCCTAAACCAGATGGCTAACTAATGGATTCAGCAGTTGTCCTATAAGGATATTAAATTCAAATATCAAAAGCTGTAATATCCTGAGTACTGTGACTTGAATATAAAAAATAATTGCTAACATGAAAATTTCAAAAAGCAAACTGGCATCATATGAAGGGTAAGATAATCAAATGGCATGGGAAATATCAATGAACTTGACTGTGTTCCTGGTGGGAATTTCCATATTCTATAGTAAACCTAAGTCTACTCAAAATATCATGTTTTCTGTTTTTAACAATGATCACATTCTGCCCCTGATGACTTGCCCAGCTTCAGGTAACATATATATTTACAAGTGCAGAGGAGATGCTTTCCAGTTGTAATTTACATACACGTACTTTAGCCATTAGATCAGAACAGTTTTTTTTCCTTCCAAGTACACTGGTGAATCTTGAGTCTTTTTCTCACTGAGATGTACCTATTAATATTATCATATTTGTTTTTATAGTTTATTAGCCTCCCTTCTATTCATAGCCTAAGCCAGAATAGCCATCACATAACCAGGATGATTTTCCTGAGCTCTATTTTTGTGATAAAGGTAAGGTTGTCAAATATGAATTTTTAAAATATTAAAATAATTTTAAAGGGGAAGAAGGGATGTTTATCTGTTGTTTCCCATTTTTAATGTTTGACACTGTGCTCTGTAAACTGGTTTTCATTGCATACTATCCATATTACATAATTAAATAGTGAATCATCAAAGACTAAATTGTGTGTGGTATAAATTCAGAACATATCATATTGCATTAAATTGTTTGAATATTGATGGGCTATATGAGGATTATATTTAAACAATAAATAAAGCAGAATATTAATTTTCCCAGAACAGCCCAATGTGTGATCATTCACAAATGATCAAGACTTAGTTACATCTACTTGTTGGTACACTTTAGTAAACATCCACCCTCTATCAGGAACTTTATGACCATTTCTGTCAGAGTAGACTTCACTCTTCACTACTCCCACTTCACTGAAACTTTATTTAATAAATTAGGAAACAAAGGCAACAAAAAATTGGACAGTTTAACCAATTCCCCTAGTAAGTTACCAGCAGGGTCTAAAAATAGTTCCAAAGTTTAACAAAGATACTTACACATAGTCCCAATTTACCATGAAATATTTGAGGACATATTTTTCATTGAATACTCATAAAATAAACAATATTCAGGGTTTTTTCCCCTAACTAAAAGGTCAGAGAATTTTTAACAATCTGGACAAGTTCATATTTATAAAAGTCACTCACTAACCACTACATTAGATCTATAAGTCTACACTGAGGGGGAATGTTAATATTTGAATGATAATATTTGAAAACAAAAGGTATCCAATAAGTAATTTGTTTCTGAAAAAGTTTTTCAAATTATAACCAAAAACATCAGATTTCCTCAGCCATTTGAAGGGCTGGAGCTTTAGGGCCTACTCAGAGGTCATGACAGCCTGCGATCCTATCTGTGCTGGTGATAGGCTCTGAATGTCAAGGGGAAAAGCAGCTCCCCTCAGAGTCCAGCTGGCAGCTCTAACAACTCAGGCACATAGGGCCGTTTCTACTGTCATTTCCATGGAAACCACTGGTAGCATAGCTTAGCGAACCAAGAACCAGGTGTGACGCTTCTCAGCTAACTGCACAGCAAGTTCAATCTGACGGACAAAACGAGGATCGAGTATTTCCATAAAAACCGATATCCTATACACTGACCAAGACCCAGGTGAAGATTTTAGAAAAGTAAATTCGTGTGAGGGTGGCCCAAGGCCTCCCTTCCCTACTGAGTAATAGATACCTCTTTGCATATTACTGTCCACCCCAGAGGCCAGGGCTTCCCAACAGCAAAAGAAGTAAAGCTTTGGTGGTTTATGTGTTTTTGCGTGTGAATGTAATAGCTCGCCTTTGCATATGACTTTCTACCAAGGAGACCAGGTAATAGCACAGATTCTTACTTCAGTTCTATGAGCGCTCTTACCCCCTAATATTGTAAAATTATTGACCTTTTAAAATAATTTTCCATTTGTATTAATATCTCTTACTTCAAGTCAACAAAGAGAGAGTTCCTAGTTTGTCATAATAAAGTACTTATATAAATTTGCAGTCCTTGAGTATGTATGACTTGACACAGATACAAAGACGACTAGGAAAATTCACACCTACATCACGATCACTTCAAGGGACTCTGTCATCCTAAAAGTACTTACTGAACACCTACTGGGTGCCATGCTCTACAACGAGTGCTAAGGAAACAGTGGGAGCAAGACAAACATGATCCCGTGTCTTCAGAGAGCTTGCAGACTAGGGTGCTCCGTACTTTCAGTGATCAAAGCCCTGTAATTACTGGGCAAAAATTCAAAGAAGCAGTCATGTGGGTAGAAGTAGTCTTTGCTGGCTGGAGTAATATTCATCTACAGCACATGTCTTTCTAGTTAGCCTATAAAACATGAATTGTTTAGGGGAAATAATGTTGGCTGTTATTAAAAAATAAATAAATAAACCCTGAAATCTCAGCTCCTGACTTACTTCACAGGAAGGGGTGAGGGCACTGTTTCCCATGATGTTCCTCGGGATCTAGGCTGCTTCCAGCTTGTGGTCCTATACTCCTCCACGTACCTGGAATTTTTCTCTATTCAGTGAGTAAAGAAAGTAGGAGGACTATGGATGGCAAGATTTTATAGACCAGGCATGGGATTTGGACATGTGACTTCTGTTCAAAGTCCACTGGCCAGAGCTGGGCCACACCTAACTATGCTGAAATCCAGGAAATATCATCCAGCAGTGTACCCAGGAGATAAAGAGAACACCCACACCAGGTCCTCCCAGCTGTCTATATTCCACCAGCTGACAGGAAAAGAGAGCAATGAAAGCATGAGAGGGCTGGGCCCGGTGACTCATGCCTGTAATCTCAGCACTTTGGGAGGCTAAGGCCGGTGGATCACCTGAAGTCAGAAGTTCAAGACCAGCCTGGCCAACATGGTGAAACCCCATCTCTGCTAAAAAAATTAGCCAGGCGTGGTGGCAAGTGCCTGTAATTCCAGCTACTTGGGAGGCTGAGGCAGAAGAATCACTTGAACCCGAGAGGCGGAGGTTGCAGTGAGCCGAGATCGTGCCATTGCACTCCAGCCTGGGCGACAGAGTGAGACTCTGTCTCAGAAAAAAAGAAAGAAAAAAGTAAGCATGGGAGAATTTTTGTGAGCTAGAACCAGACAGCAACACATGACCTCCTCACATTCCACTGGAAAGAACTCAGTTTCCCAGCCACACTTCACTGTCAGGGACACTACAAGTTTGCACATGGGTGCACGCTCAGGAGTAGGACATTGGTCTTGGAGATTTCCTTCCGTACCTAACCTCTCAATCATTAGTAAGACAAAGGAGAAAAATGTGCCCTTCTTTGTTTATGTTCATTTCCTTAGCTGCCCCATGTGATTTATTTTTTCTTTTAGCAAAGTCCTTGACATTTATTTTTTCCTATTTTATATGAGAAATTAAAAGACTCAAAAGGTAAAATGGTGAGTAACCAAGAGTCAGATAGCTAACCAAAAACAAACTTGCTGCTAAAGTTCAGGTCTCCTAATTCATAGTACATTTAGTTTATTTTCTTTAAATATGTACTGTGCATTTAGCACTGTGTTAAATACTTTGGGGATAAGAAATAAATAAAATCTAATATTTGTCTCAAGAAGCTTTAGATGTTTTCTTTTTGTTTTTTTGGAGACAATATCTCGCTCTGTCACCCAATGGAGTGCAGTGACGTGAACTCAGCTCACTGCAACCTCCACCGCCCAGGTTCAAGCAATTCTCCTGCCTCAGCCTCTGAGTAGCTGGGATTACAGGCATGTGCCACCACACCCAGATAATTTTTGTATTTTTAGTAGGATGGGGTTTCACATGTTGGCCAGGCTGGTCTCGAATTCCTGACCTCAGGTGATCCTTCTGCTTTGGCGTCCCAAAGTGCTGAGCCACCGTGCCTGGCCCAGATTTATTCTTGAGAAACAAAATATTTACATAAAACAAATGCACACACTTAATGCTATTTAAGGAAAATGCATGCAATGTATAGCACATAATGTGATGCCAGCCTCTGAATATGCACTCCAGGAAGGTTTGATGACAAGAAAGACCTGTGCAGAGCATAATGCCTGGGAAGAACTTTGTGGAGTTCAATCTTGAAAAACAGTAGAATGTGGATGAATAGAGAAAGAGGAAGGACTTTTTGGAGATGACACTTGTGCTGGGAGGAAAGCATGAGCACAATTCTGCTCTGAACACAAAGAGGAGATAAGTGGGGATGAGAAAGAGAATTGCTGCTGGGAACAGTGGAAGTGGGAGACAGAATCTAGGGGCCCTGTGGTAGGTGGTTCTGAAATCATAAGCAATTACTGAACCATAGTAGGCACATGACCTGGCCATAGCATGCCTGTCCAAGTGTTTAAGAAATATCACTTTCAGAAGAAAGAGATGGAGCTTTATTGAAACCAAGGAACAAAAGGATAAAGAACCGGGCTATGGTCATGCAAGACAATTTGTATGAAGAAAGCATGGGAAAGGAGAAGATATCGTCTGACCACAGAATCTCACAGTTATGAAACCACATACACAAAATGTTAAGGTGTTATGCTGAATCCAGTAATTTAGGCTGACATCCCAACATGGTGGCTCACTTATAGTAAATCTATGCATTCATGTCCTGTTTACATTTTTACTGTGAGGGGAAATTATATAACCACCTAAATAAGACCCTGTGCTCTCCCCTCAAAACAATAATATTTTGGGGCAAAGATACTAAGTAAAGCCACAAGCCTATTAGAAAATGTAAGATTATACACATTATCTCCTATAGGCAGGCAGTGATGTTTGTAATACACTAAAGACATATATTCTGAAAAGAAACAGATGTTCTTGGTTAACAATAGAAACGTAAACAGAATCATACAGAGTGTTCTCATCGTTTAGCCTATTTATTTATTTATATACTGCCTTTGCTAAAAAAAAATTTAATTAGACAAGTTTACAGAAATAAAATAAAGCAAGATAAAATTTAAAAGGTGATGGAACCAGGGCAAAAGAATAATAAAAGTAGCAAAAATAAGATAGAGCCATGAATAATGTTGGTGTATTTAAATATATATATATAGCAACAATGATGAGGTAAAGCCCTTCACTGATTAGAAGTGAATCCAAAATTTGATTCTCAATTTTCTGCCCAATGAAGAATTGTTTATGTGATATACAGTATCCATAAAACAAACTATTTACTCAGAAGGGAAAAAAGTCATTCCTGGATCTAAGATTCCAAAAGATTTTCTCTTGACGACTCTCAAAAAAAAGAGGTAAAATTTAATATGTTGTAGTGGTCAGTACTCTTTCATTTGCAAATGAGAGAAAGCCCAGCTCAAACTGGCTTAAGCAGAAAAGGGAATTCATTGATTCATGTAACTAAAAATGTGTAAGCTAAAAAAATTAAAAATTAAATTCTTAATCTATGATTTCGGGTATTGCCAATCCAGATGCTCAAAGAGTGTTGTCAGGAATCTCTCCCCAGATCTTAGTGCTGCATTTCCTTTGTGGGGCTGTATTAGTCAGAGTTCTCTAGAGGGACAAACCTAATAGGATAGATAGATATATAAAGGGGAGTTTATTAAGAAGTATTAACTCACATGATCACAAGGTCCCAGAATAGGCTGTCTGCAAGCTGAGGAGCAAGGAAACCAGTTCGAGTCCCAAAGCCGAAGAGCTTGGAGTCCGATGTTCAAGGGCAGGAAGCATCCAGCATGGGAGAAAGATATAGGCTGGGAGGCTAAGCCAGTCTAGTCTTTTCACGTTTTTCTGTCTGCTTTATATTCTGGCCATGCTGGCAGCTGATCAGATGGTGCCACCCAGATTAAGGATGGGTCTGCCTTTCCCAGCCCACTGACTCAAATCTTAATCCCTTTTGGCAACACCCTCACAGACACATCCAGGAGCAATACTTTGCATCCTTCAGTCCAATCAAGTTGACACTCAGTATTAACCATCACAAGTCCACCCCTTGTCAACTTGAACCCATACACATCTCCTGAGATCATACATAATATTAAGACAATAATAAGGTCATAATTCCACCTAACATAATACACTGTCTTTCATACAACTGAAAATGCTCCAATCCCCAACCCAAATGCTATTACATAAAGTTAACAATATTTCAATGCTGATATGAAGTCAATAAATCTCATGTCACATGATAAAGGAAAAAGGAAATAAAATGAAGATTATTTTTTAGTATAAGTGTATACACGCACAAACATGTTTCTAACAAAAGAAGGAGGAAATACCTGTGGCAATTACAGCTCTCGTTCCTGCAACTGGTCATGTGGTTGTACTGGTATTGATGACTACCTTCTTCTACTACCCATTAAGTATTCCCTTTGCCTTCAGCTAGCACATCAGCAGGTCGTGGGTTTTTTTCCTGGTGGAGTGACACAAACCTTCATTCCCCAAGGGTCTTGGCCATTTGTAGTTCTGCCTGGATTGGGCTGTTGTAGTCTCCCATTGACTTTAATCACAGGGCATGGTAATACTAAGAGACACCCTAATGGATCTCCTGTATTCCATGCGTACTCTTCCTTACCTCCATTGTGGAGTAGTAGACTAATTTCATCTTGGTAGTGTGGGTCAGTTACCCCAGCCAACACTGTAACTCCTTTCTTAGCCTGTTGACTTAAAGGTAGGAGGAGTCCAAAGAGACTTCCAGTTTAACGGAATCATTGTTGTGTCTCCTGGTGGCAGCATTCCCTCTGGAATTAAGACCCCTGGGCCAGCAGAACGTAATGTTGCAGGAACAAGAAGCAAAAATTTTGCTAGTAGATCACTAGACGTGATGGTGAGAGGTGCCACTTCCACTTTCACCCCTTGATTCCTGTACCCATGAATCCTGGCTATGAGAGAAACATATATTGGACGCCGATTCGGGGCATATACAGCCTTCTGAAGAACTTTGCCCCAGTCCTGCAAAGTGTTGTCACCTAGTTGGCATTGTAATTGTGACTTCAAAAGGCCATTCCATTGTTCTTACAATCCAGCTGCTTCAGGATGATGGGGAACATGGTAAGACCAATGAATTCCATCAGCATGAGCCCACTGCTGCACTTCTTTAGCAGCAAAGTGAGTGCCTTGGTCGGAGGCAATGCTGTGTGGAATATCATGATGGTGGATAAGGCATGCTGTGAGTCCATGGATGGTAGTCTTGGCAGAAGCACTGTGAGTAGGATAGGTAAACCCATATCCAGAGTAAGTGTCTATTCCAGTAAGGGCAAACCTCTGCCCTTTCCATGATGGAAGAGATTCAATAAAATCAACCTGCCACCAGGTAGCTTGCTGATCACCCCAAGGAATGGTGCCATATTGAGGGCTCAGTGTTGGTCTCCACCACTGACAAATTGGGCACTCAGCAGTGGCTGTGGCCAGGTCAGTCTTAGTGAGTGGAAGTCCCTGTTGCTAAGCCCATGTATAACTCCATCACTGCCACCATGGCCACTTTGTTCATGGGCCCATTTGATGACGACAGGGGTGGCTGGGGAAAGGAGCTGAGTGTTGTCCACAGAATGGGTTATCCTGGAACAGTAAAAGTTCCAGTGTCCCCCTCACAGTTTGTGCAATGGGGGTGTGGCTCGCTTCTTCAGTGCCCCGTTACTCAAAACTCTCGTGGAGCATACAGACGGGCAGGCTGTGAGGCTCCGACCCAGGCAGTGTCTAGGGGTGAATGTTTACAGCTCCTGAAGCCCCAGTGGGCCTGGAGAAGGGCTGCTCAGTAGCACAGGCTCTCCTCTGACTACCCCAGCCAAACTCTGCCTCGTTCCACCAGTCGATCGCCTGCCAGCATGCCAGCATCCCCTATACCAGTGCATTTCTCTTGATGTCCAGCCGTTGTGTGATTCTCTGCTGATGTGCTCCTCTCAACATCCAGCCACCTGCATATCTGCCTGCTAGGGCCTCATGGGTTTTTTATAGGCACAGGATGGGGGCATGGTGGGCCAAGTTGGTCTTGGAAAGTGCAACATTTGGGCACAAAGCCATGAGTACCTGTCCCCACCTGGGTATGTGAGCACATGCCTGTGGGTGGAACCCTCACTGGGTACCTGCCCTTCTCCTCCCCTTCCATATCACATCCCCGCTCTGAAGGGGTACATCTAACTGCCTTTAGAATGTGGACAATAACTGAGCTTAGTGCTTCCTGCTTACAGAAGGCATTGTTTCGCAGAAAACAGCAGTCAGATTCCTCCTAGAGTTCTATCTAAGAGTTCCTAGCGAAGGAGAACCATCATCCAAGGTTCTGGTTGCCTGACTGTTTCGAGTTTGATGGCTTCTAAGTGAGAGGAAAATAACAAGTTTTATAAGGGTAAGTATGCACGGGTTAAACGTGTGTATTATACAAGGAAAGAATTTCATGCCAAAGATTAAAGAAACAAGAAGTAAAATATACTAACAACACCACTGTACCCCGAGTTGTTTCACCCTGGTGAAAGAAGTTAAACCTTGTATGGGAGCGATTAAACTTTTAGAAGAGAGATAACTGTTCTTGCCATATCTTTAGCAGTTAACGGGTGCACCCTGGGAATTCTAGGGTTTGTGGGCTTGCCTGGCAGCCATTAAAGCTTCTGTCTCTTTCCTGTGTTTCCCTTTCTCTATTATATAAGACTGAGGTGGCTACTTTCAGGAGGTCCTCTAAAGTTATCTCTGGTCCCAGGGCCTACTTCTGCAACTTCCTCCTGATATCAGGAGCTGCCTGAGTAATAAATTTATCCTTTAGGATAGCTGTCCCTCAACTGAATAAGGAAATAGAAAGGTGTGCTTTACCAAGGCCTCTGTTAGCCTTTCCAGGAATGCAGTGGGATTTTCATCAAATCGCTGGTCAATCCTGGGCAACTTAGTATAATTGAGAGGCTTGGTTCTAGTTATACGTAAGCCCTCCATTATGTACACCTGAAAAGAGACACCTAAAATTATGTACACCTAAAAAGAGACACGTGTCTCTTTTTCTAGTCTTCCACTACGTCATTGAGATCTCATTTAGGGTCATTCACTGGTAATGCTTCTCTTCCAGTTGGATAATATTTGCCCCCTTCTCTGACGCTATATGTAATGCAAAGCTCATCCCCAAATCTCTCTGCTGCTTGCAGAGCAGCCTCCCTCTCAGTTTCCATCAGGGTCTGATTCAAAAGTAACATAATGTCTCTCCAGGAGAGTTCAAATATTTGAGTGAAACTCTGGAAAGCCTCTATGTATCTATCAGGGTCGTTGGAAAGCTTTCCAAGATCCCCCTTAATTTGCTTTAAGTCTTGTAGGGAAAAAGGAACCTGGAACTTACTGGACCCAAATTCACTGGGCATCTGTTGGAGGGGCAAGAGTGAGACTGGAGCTTGTTTAGAGTGAGAATTTCTAGGAGAGGGTAAGTGAGAGGGTGAAGCTAAATAGGAAGGTTGGGGTGGACCTAGAGGACCAGGACTGGAGGAAGCTGGCTCCTCTGCTGGGGGTGCCTCTGGGACTCATATCTTTAATTCTCTGGGCTTGCCCCTTGCAGCCATCCCTGAGATGGCAAACAGGAGGGCTGGATCAATCCTACATTGTTGGTAAAGGTCTGGATTGCCTTGTAAGGTGTAGAAAGTCTGCACATATGGGGCCTCAGACCATCTGTCCTCACATATACAGAAAAGCTCCAATTGCCAAATTGCATCCATATGAAAGGTTCCTTTCTGAGGTCAAGCCAGTCCTTCCTGTAAATCATAATTTGGTCAAACCTTTGTGCAGAGGGCTACGAGGTACTTTTCCTCCAGATTCTGAGGGTCAAAGCAATTCCAGTGGTTCAGTATACACTCCACAGGAGTATAAGCTGGGGGTGGTGAAGAGAACTAGTTGTCCATTCTGAAAGACAGGGGATAGAGACGTTCCTCATTCCCTTCCTTCTCTCAGAAAAAACTCCGGGTGAGATGAAGAGAGAAAGCAAGCATCCTCCCTTCACTCCCCACCCCTTACCCCTCAGCCCCGGTGACCTTGGCAGGTGGCAGCCATGGGTATCGATGCGACATATACCCATGAAGCAGGGAAAACCTGGAGGATAGGAGTTAACCACCCTCACCTATGCCTTCATTTCTCCCTGGTGTCAGCAAACTTTGAGTTCCCTGGGCCTGTTTATGCCACAAAGCATGGCCTCCTTCCGTGGGGTGGGGTTCAGTTGGCAGAAATTGGTCCTGCCCATTTACATTTTGCTGTTGCTTGTCTTTCGATCCTTCAGACCTGGTTTTTCTTTCTCGGGCCTGAGCCTGGAGCTTGAAATTGAGTTTGGGACTGAAAAGATATTTTAGAGGCTGTTTTTATGTGTTTAGTGTCTCAAATGTACCCTGTCAAATTTGCAGTTATCAGCCAGCAGGGGTCACTCCTCTGTTAACTTCCCTATCAGAAACAGAGTTGGAAGGGAGGAGCCCTCTCACTTAGAAAAGGAAAAAGAGAATAACAGATTAAGTGGCAAAAGGAGGAGATCCTGGTGAAGAATCCTGGTGCTTAGTGTAACTGGTCCTTTCTAATCCTTATATCTTTCCCCTGATTCAGACAGGGTTGAATTCCTTGGCCGGGGGAGGAAAGGTTCCATTGGCACAGCAGGCGAGAAGCATTCATTTGTCCATTAGCCCTGTGGGGTCATGGCTACCACTACAGCTTTCTCCCGGTCTCCCACCCCTCCATGGCTTTTGGACTCAGCCTTTGTCTGCTGTGGGCATGCCCAGGCACCCAAGCTGGGAGGGGAAAGGATAAGGAGAGGTGCCCTGAGCCATGCGTGCTTGCGGCTGGGAGATGGAGGCATACATGGCAACTCTAGGAACAGTTGGTCTGATTTGCACCTTTGGAGTCTGGGCCAAATGCTTGTTTTACTTGGCAACTTTGCCGCAGCCTGTAGCAAAACTCTTAACGTTATAAAGGAAGAGATAAGAGCCATTTCAAACCATGAGAAAAGAGACAAACTCTGGCGGTTTTGACTGTCCCAGTTAGGGCAGAGGTAGAGGCGGGCAGATCACCTGAGATGGGGAGTTCGAGACCAGCCTGACCAATATGGAGAAACCCCGTCTCTACTAAAAATACAAAATTAGCTGGGCGTGGTGGTGCATGCCTGTAATCCCAGCTACTTGGGAGGCTGAGACAGAAGAATCGCTTGAGCCCAGGAGGCAGAGGTTGAGGTGAGCTGAGATTGCACCACTGCACTCCAGCCTGGGCAACAAGAGTGAAACTACGTCTGGAAAAAAAAAAAAAAAAAAAAAAAATTCTGTGAAGGAAAACAGAGCTTCTTACCCACAAGAAATAGAGAGAGATGGTAGGGTCTTGGAAGAGAGAGGCAGACCCCACAGTTTTACATTCGTTCACATTCACCTTCCAGGATCCCAGGTGAGGTCCCCAGTTGAAATGGGAAAAGTTCCCTTGTCTCCCTCACAGGGCATGTGATGGGGGTGTGGCTCGCTTCTTCAGCGCCACACTGCTCAAATCTCTTAGGAAGCATACAGACAGGCAGGCTATGGGGCCCCGACCCCACAGCAGTGTCTAGAGTGAATGTTTACAGCTTCTGAAGCCACAATGGGCGTGTGTTACAGGGTGCTCTTTTAGTTTAGTTGTCCATAGGCGGCTTGCATTAGCTCAATTAGATCCTCTGCCTTATTGCAAGGACAGAGCGCTTTCTGTATCCCAGGGTTCTTGCCTCGGTGTACCGGAAGAATGGGATCACACATGGGCTTGGAGAATGAGTGCAAGGTTTTACTGAGTGGAAGTAGCTCTCAGCAGATGGGGGAGCCAGAAGGAAGATGGTTTTCCCCTGGGGTCAGGCCGCTTGGTGGCCTGGGCTCTCCTCCAACTGCCCCTGCCAAACTCCACCTCATTCCACCATTGATGGCCTGCCAGCGGCCGGCATGCCAGCATCTCCCACACCAGTGTTTTCCTCTTGACGTCCAGCTGCTCATGTGTTCCTCCTCTGATGTGCTCCTCTCAACGTGTAGCCACTTGTGTGACTACCTGCTAGGGCCTCAGGGGTCTTTGTAGACACAGGATAGGGGCGTGGTGGGCCAGGGTGGACTTAGGAAATGCAGCATTTAGGTGCAAAGGCAGGAGTGCCTCTCCTCACCTAGGTCCAAGGGCGCAGACTCAGGTGTGGAGCCCTCCATATTAATCTTGTCCACTTGATTATTAAAATCCTCCTCTGCTGAGGTCACCTGTTGGTGAGCACTCACATGGGATACAAATATCTTCACAGTTTTTGACCACTCAAAGAGTTCCATCTACATACCTCTTCCTCAAATTTTTTTGTCCCTGATTTTCCAATCATGCTTCTTCCAAGTCCCTGACCATCCAGCCAAATCATTGACTACAGCCCATGAATCAGTATATAATCACACATCTGGCAATTTCTCCTTCCATGCAAAGTGCACAGCCAGGTGCACTGCTCAATGTTCTGCCCACTGGGAAGATTTCCCTTCACTGCTGTCCTTCAATATGTCTTATAAAGGGACTGTAGTGTTGCAGCTGTCCACTTGCGGGTGGTGCCCGCATATTGTGCAGAACCATTTGTGAACCACGCCCTAGTCTTCTCCTCCTCTGCCAACTGATCATAGGAAACTCTCCATGAGGCCATCAGTGCAGGCTGGGGGAGACAAGGCAGGGTAGTAGGCGTGGAGACCATGGGCATTTGAGCCAGTTCCTCATGTAACTGACTTGCGCCTTCAGGACCTGCTCAAGCCTGATCATGTATATATCACTTCCATTTGATGATGGAAGGCTACATGACCCACTTTACAGCTAGATAGATCAGAAAGCACCCAGTTCATGACAGACAGTTCAGGTCACATAGTGACTTGATGACCCATAGTCAAACATTCGGTTTCCACCAAAGTCCAGTAACAGGCTGAGAGTCTGTTCAAAATCCTAGAGGCCTCCACTGTGATTCACCTATGGGGGCCTGTCAAAGGCTCCAAACAGCATCCCTATCTGCCACTGACACCTCAAGCACCACTGGATCTGCTGGGTCATATGGCCCAAGTGGCAGAGCAGCTTGCACAGCATCCTGGACCGGTTGTGGAGCCTTCTCCTCTTCTAGGTCCCACTCAAAACTGGCAACCTTTCAGGTCGTTTGATAAATGGGTCAGAGTAACGCACCCAAATGAGGAATGTGTTACCTCCAAAATCCAAATAGGCCCACTAGGCATTGTGCCTCTTTCTTGGCAATAGGAGGGGCCAAATGCAGCAACTTATCCTTCATCTTAGAAGGAATATCTCGACAAGCCCCACACCATTGGACCCCTAGAAATTTTACTGAGGTAGAAGGTCCCTGAATTTTAGTCGGATTTATTTCCCATCCTCTGGCACTCAAATGTCTCACCAATAAGTCCAGTGTGTTTGCTCACTGAATCCAATCAGCATAATGTCATCAATGTAATGGACCAGTGTGATATCTTGTGGAAGTGAAAAGCAACTGAGGTCTCTCTGAATAAGATTGTGACACAAAACTGCAGAGTCAATACACCCCTGAGGAAGGACAGTAAAGGTATATTCCTGGCCTTGCCAGCTGAAGGCAAATTGCTTCTGGTGGGCCTTATGGACAGGAATGGAGAAAAAGGCATTTGCCAAGTCCATGGCTACATACCAGGTGCCAGGAGATGTGTTAATTTGCTCAAGCAATGAAACCACATCTGGTACAGCAGCTGCATTGGAGTCACCACTTGGTTAAGCTTATGATAATCCACTATCATTCTCCAAGATCCATCTGTCTTCTGCACAGTCCAAATGGGAGAGTTGAACAGGGATATGGTGGGAATCACCACCCCTGTGTATTTCAAGTCCTTGATGGTGGCACTAATCTCTGCAATCCCTCCAGGGATGCAATATTGTTTTTAACTTACTATTTTCCTAGGTAGAGGCAGCAGCTCAAATGGCTTCCATGGGGCCTTTTCCACCATAATAGCCCTCACCCTACCAGTCAGGGATCCAAATGTGGGGGTTCTACCAGCTGCTAAGTATGTCTTTGGCAATTATGCATTCTGGCCCTGGGGAAATGACTACAGGATGAGTCCGGGGACTCACTGGACCCACTGTAAGTCAGACCTGAGCTAAAACTCCATTAATCACCTGACCTCCATAATCCCCTACTTTCACTGGAGGACCACAGTGATGTTTTGGGTCCCCTAGAATCAATGTTTCAAAACTATCATTTTGCCATGTTTATCCCTCTCTATCTCAACAAACAAGTTACTTCTAACCAAGGGTGTAGGTGTTATCTGCCCCAGCAACATCAGCTCAGAGCCAGTGTCCAGTAGTGCCTAAAATGTCTGATCATTTCTCTTTCTCCAGTGCACAGTTACCCTGGCAAGAGGCTGGAGGTCTCCTTGGTGGAGGATGGGAGAAAAATTAACAGCATAAATTGTCTGTAGTGTACTGGGTTCCTTCCTCAAGGGGACCTGGCCTCCCCTTCATTCACAGGGTTCTGGGTTTGTAAACTGTCTCAAGTCTGGAAACTGATTGAGGGGCCATGATTCTCTGTTTTTATAATTCAAATTAGTCTTTTGTCCATTCAACCTGGAAGTTTTCTGCTTATATAAATTATAGGAATGGGCCAGGCACAGTGGCTCACGCCTGTAATCCCAGCACTTTGGGAGGCTGAGGCGGGTGGATCACAAGATCAGGAGTTCGAGACCAGCTTGGCCAATATGATGAAACTCTGTCTTATCTAAAAATACAAAAATTAGCCAGGTGTGATGGCGGGCACCTGTAGTCCCGCTACTCAAGAGGCTGAGGCAGGAGAATTGCTTGAACCCGGGAGGCAGAGGTTGCAGCGAATCAAGATCACACCACTGCACTCCAGCCTGGGCAACGCAGCAAGACTCCATTTCAAAAAAAAAAAGAAATGCAGTAGGCTTCCTGTCAGTTTCACATCTAGGAACAATGTGATTAATTAGCCAATGCCATAGCACTGCGTGAGTCAGACTATTCTGATTGCTGCTTTGCTTCTGCTGTCCATTACAGTAGCTACGCCCACCTTGCCTGTGATGACTGCGTGCCACCAATTTGCCCCTGACACCTTGCGATCCAATTATTCCCATTGTATTTAAATTTTGTAGTTGAGTAACTGTTCCCATGCAGTTCCCATGGTTAGATCTGACACACAAAGAAGAGCAATTACAGGGCTCTTCAAAGATGCAGGTGCTACCCTCACAAATCTATTTTGCAAAGCATGATTGAGGTTGTATCTTCTGGACTGTCCCAGCTGGGATGAGTAGGTGTAAAGTGACTAATTCACTCCACCATTTCAGTCTTCCTGTCTTTGGATCCCTTCCTCTCCATTAAACCAAGGGAGATCAGGCATTTCCAGCTCGCTCACAGTGGGCCATCTTTTAAAAAAAGAGGTAAAGTTTACTATGTTGTAGTGGTCAGCACTCTTTCAGCTGTGAATTATAACTGGCTTAAGCATAAAAGGGAACTTATCGACTCATGTAACTAAAAGTGTGTAAGCTAAAAAAATTAAAAAGTTAAGTTCTTAATCTATGATTTCAGGTGTTGCCGGTCCAGGCGCTCACACAGTGTTATCAGGACTCTCTCCCCAGATCTCAGTGCTGCCTTTCCTTCGTGTGGCCCTATTTCCAAAAAGACTCTCCCCACTCAGAAGTGACAGTGACTACCAGGAGTTCCGGGTGTAAATTCTACCAGATTAGCAACTCCAAGAAGAACAGATTCCTCTTTTAAAAAAAGCGCCAGCTTCCACCACAGCTTCTGTCCAGGGAAATTTCTGTGTCTCCTGGTGGTGGGGTGGAATTTGTGGCATCCAAACCACATGGACTTGGAATCAGAGATGGGTGGTTCCTTAAAGGAAACCTGACCAAGCAGAATCATGCTCCCTGCATATCCCAACAACACGATAATAGCAAAACAGGTAAGTATTTATCTAATAACGTTGAATCTTATACATTCCCCCAAGTGGGGTACATGTTCTTACAACAAAACTATACAATTCTACAAAGGTCAGTATAGTGTTGGCCAGGGATACAACTCTCTTTTAGTATAGTGTAGTGGGGTTCTACTTGTCAGGGTTCTGGAATAAACTAAAATTCACTCAGATGGTTTAAACAAACAGACTTTAAGAAAAAAGCTATGTATAAAGATGTGGGAAGGGATAAGAGCAATGTAAGAAGGGTGTTTTGGCACCCAAAATCTAGCGGCACTAATATGTTGTTAAAACACCTATAGCCAAAGGGACATGGCTTTGCCAGTGGAGCTATGGCTGTGGAGGAAGGCGCTTGCTCCCAGTGAAGCAGCCTTACAGCCAGGAAAAGGTGGGAAAGAAATATCCTGATGTTTCTCTTCTCTTTACCCTCTGATTTTCCTGTTGGTGCCAGAAGAGTTGGCACAGATGCGTAGGTGATGTAGTCTGTAGTGGTTGACTTCCTGTGACACAGAGTAGAAGAGAAGGATGGAAAATGAATCTTCGGGAGCAAAGAGGAACAGAGGGCATAACCTAGCACATCAGAGTATTACATATAATTCAGGTGGTGGCCCACGGGTCCCTCATTGGCTATGCCCATCTACACACACCTCCCAATGTCCGCTGGCTGCAGTTCACTAATCTAAGGATAGAGATGCCTGACTTAAGCAAGTCAACAAAATTCTCCTTCCTGAATTTCAATCTTGAATAGACATACAGAGTCTTCAGAGTGTGGGAGCTGAATCATCACACAGCAGCACCCTAGAGAGAAATTCCTACTGTTTCTGATGCGGAAGTCTTACGAGCTTCTCTGGTTCCTGTCCTTTCTATAGCTTGTTTTTTCAGCTGTGTCTCCACTTACATGAGCTCCCCTAGTATTACTTAAATAAATTCCACTTTTAATTTTGAGCCAGAGTGGTTTTTCTGTTGCTGGGAACAAGAAATAGGCTAGTTACAACATTTGGGATGGATTCTTTTTCTCGTTTACACATTAACGAGGACTAGGTGGTCCCACAGCTGTGGCGAGTTTGAGCATGGACATTACGTGTTTCTGGTTAATGTCCAGACTTCTGCTCTTTAACAGTCGATACAGTGACACCTTTGGGTCAAAGTTGATGAGTTTAATGAGGACAAGTTCCTAAATATAAACTTCAAAATAGTGCAAAGATGGACCATTGCCAAAGATGAAATTCACTTCGCAAAACAATTTTGGGTCAGTTCCGACAAAGGTGAACGAGAAGCCAAGGCCACAATAATATTCCTATCTGAAAACTTTCAAAAACTGTTATATGCAACATTTCCATTCAGCTGGAAATAGTTCACAGACAATAACATCAGTTCTTGGATTTTTGCTTGCTTGTTTGTTTTGTCCTTGACCAGCTGGCCCAGGTTGATAATTCGCTCTTGCCTACTTGCATCCTTTCTGCACTTGCATCCACTGGACCTGGTGAATGGCACACTGAGCTGATGGCAGTGGGGAAAATGGGACAGGGAGCAGTTCTGGCTTTGTGAAGATTGCAAGCTAACATTTATTAAAACTAGGTACTGGGTCTTCTGGAACAGGGAAAGAGAAGGCCAGATAAATGTGGGTTAAGGAAATCAGGAGTCTTCCAGGGACAATCTGAGATCCATTTTGAGCCCCACCTTAAAATCCAGGAAAATTACAACTCAAGAGAATTGACTAAGCAGAGCTTAAGATGGACAGGCACCCTCCCAGCATTACATTCACCCACCACTTGCATCTTTTCCTTCTATTCCCACAGTCTTCAGATGCAATAATGGCTAGCCAACTAACTGGGACCCTCTGGGAACCTCTGGAAAATAATTCTGGACAGTGACATGCTGAATCTTCTAGAGTTGACCATGACTTTGTTGGGCTCTTTTAAAGAAACAGAACTGAGCAACTTGCCTACCACCCTCTTAATTTACACCATTATTCTCTGCGCCCACAACATCACACTTCAAATAGACCCTGTCAGTGCACTGAATCCAGATATTAGCAAACAAACCATCCCATGACTCATGACATGGGGAAAAACACCTAACACTTTTCCTCAAGGAAGGCTCTGTATGATGAATTCTTTAACCTAGGCCCCAATTCCTCCTTGTAAAGGAGGACTAGGTTAAATTAGCACATGTACTCCTGAGTTTCTAGTATTCTCCAATAAAGAAAGGCAAATTAATGCCTCTGGAGACTAGATGGCTTCCAGACAATACTCAGCTCCTCCATAGCTCCTGGCTGGCATCAGTGAGCAGCATTCCCCAACAGAGACTGAGTCCCTCCAGATGTGGACTCCACCCTTATCAGATGGCCCATCATCCTCTTTCCTTTCTTATGCTCCCTCCATCCCTTTTTCTTTTCCCAGCAAAGGAAATCCTTTCAAATCCCAACGGCTGAAAATGTGGCTTTTACTCATTAAGTATTATGGTCTAGCTTGGCACTATCCAATTTCAGCTACAGTAAAAATGATCTGTAATTCTGAGCCATACAATACAGTAGCCTAGCCACATTTATCTATTAAGCACTTTAAATGTGGCTAGTGCAAATAAGAAACTGGCTTTTTCATTTTATTTACCATTAATTAATTTAAGTTTAAATAGCTGCTTGCTATAGGCTGGTAGCTACCATATTGGACAGTGCAGGGTCTAGCCCTTGACACTCAAACACTAAGAATTTACTCTCTTTTTTTTTTAAGAATTAATTCTCTTTTATTTTCTTTCAGATTCTTTCTGATTTTCTTCTGATGTTTCTAAGAAAACAAACTTGGAATAGTCTAGCTAAAGCGTGGGATAAGTGAGGACATTAAGCAATATTTCAAAACTATCATTTTGCCACGTTTATCCCTCTCTATCTCAACAAACAAGTTACTTCTAACCCAGGGTGTAGGTGTTATTTGCCCCAGCCTGTCTGAGAAGGATTTCATATGCTTCAGTACCGGGTAACATTCTTGCCTGTCTCATGTGTCACTTCTTAGGTCTCCCAGGCAGATCTTTCATGGTAGAAATAAAGGGCTTAACAGAATCAAAGAGGGCAGAGAGAAGTAAACATCATGCCTATGACTCCACACCACTTTTCCTGTGTGTCACACTAAGAGGTGTTTGAACCCCATGTAACATTGTGAGGTGGAGGTGGCCTGATCTCACCATCCAGCCTGAGTCCTATAAAGGTGTGTCTAGGTAAACAGATCCTTGTGCCAAGGAATGGCCAGCCTCACAGGTTGCCAGAGTCCTGGAGTAGCTTGAAAGTGGATGTCTGTGTGCCTGCTCGAGGGCTGGCAAAGCAGCAGCAACAGCAGCCTGAACCTGAGGAGGCCTAGAGAGCGGGGGCAAAGGATGACTCAGCAGCGACTTTTATAGACCATTGGCCAAGGACCAGGTGGGTTCAATGACACCTCAGTGGATACAATCATGGACAGATGGCAGCTAAGATCAAATGTTGCCCCTCCTTCCAGGTCTTTGGCATAGTTTAAGTCTCCCAGAAATATGATGGAATCAGAGAGAAAAACAGAAGACCAAGTAATTTGAAATTAAGTGTTTATAGACCCCAGAATGTCAGCACACAAAAGTAAAATTTAGTTATAGAAAAATAAATTTACTTTTATTTCTTACTTAGGTTGGTGAACCGCTACATTATTATAATGAGATTAGTACTGTAATATGTATTTTTTATATTATATTCCCCCAAAAGTGTTCACTGAAAGTGGACTACAAAACCTAGGCCCCAATTCCTCCTTGTAAAGGAGGAATAGGTTAAATTAGCACATGTACTCCTGAGTTTCTAGTATTCTCCGATAAAGAAAGGCAAATTAAATGCAAACTAGAAGCCTATGATACTCAAAGATTTAGAATTTTACTTAGGGGGAAGGAAAACAAATAATTCTTTTTTTATTATGCTAAAATATATTAATACAAAACATAAAATTTGCCATTTTAACCATTTTAGGTGTTCAATTTAATGGCATTAAGTCCATTCATATTGCTGGGCAACCATAACCACAAACCTCTCCAGAACCCCAAATTGAAACTCTATACCCATTAAACAATCACCTTCCATCCTCACTCCCGTCAGCCCCTGGCACCCACCATTCATTTTCAGTCTCTATGAATTTGACTACCTTAGATACCTCAAGTAAATGGAGTCATAGAATATTTGTTATTTTATGTTTGGCTTTTTCACTTGGCATAATGTCTTCCAGTTTCATTTAGGTGGTGGCATACATCCAAATTCCATTTTTTTTCTAAGGCGGAATAATACCTCACTGTATGTATTCACCACGTTTTGTTTATTCATTCATCTGTTGATGGACATTTGGGTTCTTTCTACCGCTTGGCAATTGTAAAGAAGGATGCTATGAACATGGGTGCACAAATATCTGTTTGAGTTCCTGCTTTCAATTATTTGAGGTGTATAACCAGGAATGGAACTGCTGGATCATATAATAATTCAATGTTTAATTTTTGAGGAAAGACCATAGTGTTTCCCAGAGCAACTACATCATTTTACGTCCTCCCCAGCAATGTGCAAGGGTTCCAACTTTTACACATCTTTACCAACATATTTTTTATTTTACAAAATCAAGTTGGAGTTAGCCTTGATCTATTTGAATGGAAAGATATTCTATGCTTACTTTTTCTTTTTAATTGTGTTCATGTTGCTGCTTTTGTCAAAGCATCCAGCAAATTTCTTCTAACCCCCATTCTTTTCTCCTTGTCTCCCTGATTTTACTATTGTGACAAAGCAGATCAGAGAAAAAGTCAAGAAAGTAGTAAAATTTGTCCTTCAGTCCTCTCAGTAGTACATTTACCAGGGAGCTACATGCTCTCTGCCTCCCCAGGCCACCCTGGCACTGCTCGTCAACCCAGACACCTCACTCCCAGATCTTTCTCTTTTTTTCCCCCCACTCCCCACACCCCAGTGTAACTTGAGGAACCTAATATAAACTGCCATGTTAATACATTACTTTGTAAAGTGATGTGCATACAGACTACTTTTGTAAATAACACCTTAATCATGACGAATGACTTGAAGGGGGAAAATGTCAGGTGCACCAATAGGATGCGGGGGAGTTGCAGAGGCTCAGTGTAGACGAAAGACCTGGACAAGAAGTCCTACCATATCATTTCTAATCAGACACAACCACAAACTAACTGGAAAACTTTAAGCAAGCCATCTACTGTTTCTGGGACTCTGTTTCCCCATTTGTAAAGTGCAAGATAAACTCCTTCCAATGAAAAAGCGGGATGATCATTTCATCTGTCTAAACATTCGCATATATATGAGTGAGTTAAAATAATGTACTTCAACAATATACTGTACCATTTCTAAGATGTGTCTTATTAAATATAAACCCACAAAAACAGAATATGGTAAGAGTGCAGAAATAGGAAAGCACAACCGAAAGCTTAGAACACAACCAAAAGCTCGGGCTAGAAGTAGATCCAAGGATATCAGATAAAACTTATACATTGTTTAATCACTCAACATGTGCCAACTATAGTAAGTCCTCAATGTCTTCAATACATCCTTGGAAACTGCGACTTTAAGCAAAGTGACATATAATGAAACCAGTATTTTTTTCTCATCAGTGTTATAATGAAACAACAACACTGAAGGAGACAACATTATTGGAGGACTTGTTGTTCATTGCTTCACTTAAAGTCACAGCTTCCAAGAACCTATCCATGGTGTTAAGTGAGGGCACACTGTGCTATGTTTCATGCACTAATATTATTTAATTTATCACTTAATTTCTGCAACATGATTATTGAGGAGAGTGATTAATTAAGAAAGTAATGGGTGTCATGTTATTTTATTTATTTACGTATTTAATTTTATTTATTTATTTATTTATTTTTTGAGACAGAGTCTTGCTCTGGTGCCCAGGCTGGAGTGCACTGGCACAATCTCAGCTCACTGCAACCTCCACTTCCTGGGTTCAAGCAATTCTCCTGCCTCAGCCTCCCAAGTAGCTGGGATTACAGGTGCTCATTACCATGCCCAGCTAATTTTTTGTATTTTTAATAAAGACTGGGTTTCACTATGTTGGCCAGGCTGGTCTTGAACTCCTGACCTCAGGTGATCCACCCACCTCAGGTGATCCACTTGTTTGTTTTCTTTTCTTGCTTTATATTCCTTGGAATCAAATCAAAAGCCATTACTTCCTCTTCACACCAGGAGAGTTAGCTGGGCCAGCGTGTATTGGTAAATTCTAGCCAGAAGTTATAACTGTGACCCACAGTGTAACTCTGGTTTCTAAATATAAAATCTACAGTGTAATTTTTAAAATATAAATTAGTCATTAGCAATATTTTAAATTAAAGTTGTTTCACATGCTTTCTTTTATAAAATCCAAATTTTCAACAACTCTTGAAAAGTCATTAGAATTAGGCAACACTGGGCATTTCTTACCAGCAAGATCAGCAGAATACAAGTAACACCTACCTATTTAGACTGAGCGTGTGCTCTGCAGTTCACTAGACACTCCCACTCTCCGTTAATCTGTATATTACTGCCTAACTACCTGCAGAGGGTGTTTCAATTTGTACCTTCCGAGATGTTAAGTTAGCAACTTTCATTATTTAAGCTCTGAAGGGAATCCACGTGAAACCTCAAATGGGGAAGGCATGGAAACTTTTGTACACAAAGAGTAAAATAGGAAAGCATGGGAACCCACCATGGGGCAGTAATTAGATGCAGAACACTGGGGAATGGATGGTTATAGCTTCTACAGGTGCATGAGACCCTGACCAGTCTGAGTGGGCACAGCCAAAACACCAAAACCTCCTAGGGGATCAGGAAATGACTTGATAACAAGCCTCAGGTTCTTACACGTCTGGGTAATGCCTACGGTTCTTGCAAGCCTGGGTAATGCCTGGGAGTGGTGCCCCACCTGGAAGATCCTCACTACGAACGGCTTCATACTGGCCTGTGCAAGCAGGATGACAAGCCATGTAGACCTCCATGAAGACACAGCAAATGACAATGCCTGAAGGCAGCCCCATTGACTGTGAAGGAAAATGGCAGAATTTCCTTGACGACCTCTTTACAAGGGATGTAGGAGCACATAGGGCTTCTTTTATCTTCTGGAGAACTGAAGAGAACCCACAGAGAACAACTAATGAACTTCTGATGCAACTGAGTGAGGTGGTGCCAGTGTGGTGGACGGTGAGGGCAGGAGTCCACATTCTTTGTGTGTGTGTGTGTGTGTGTGTTCCAATAAAACTTTATTTAAGATTGTTAACATTTGGCCAGGTGCGGTGGCTCACGCCTGTAATCCCAACACTTTGGGAGGCTGAGCCGGGTGGATAACAAGGTCAGGAGATTGAGACCATCCTGGCCAACACGGTGAAACCCGGTCTCTACTAAAAAAGTAAAAAATAATATTAGCTGGGTGTGGTGGTGGTCACCTGTAGTCCCAGCTACTTGGGAGGCTGAGGCAGGAGAATGGTGTGAACCCGGGAGGCAGAGCTTGCAGTGAGCCAAGATCGTGCCACTGCACTCCAGCCTGGGTGACAGAGTGAGACTCCATCTCAAAAAAAAAAAAGAAAGAAAGAAATAAAGAATGCTGATATTAATTTCAATTTTATATAATTTTTACATCATGAGCTATTATTCTCCTTTTGATTTTTTCCACCTAAAAATGTAAAACTATGTTTAGCTTTCAGGCCATACAAAAACAGGCAGGCAAAAGTTTGCTAAACACTGAAATAGAGGAAGGAGGAGGAGAAAGAACAGGAAATAAATTACTATGGTAGAGGAGTATATTCATTTGGTGTTTATATTAGGCTAGATTATGGTGAAGTAACAGACAACCTAAAAATTTCAATGATTTACAATAACAAAAGGTATTTCTCATTCACAGCACATGTGTACTTTGTGCTGGCTAAGTTCTATTCCATGTTGTTTTCATCCTGTAATTCAGGTTCATAATGCAACCTCTATCTGGAATACTGCTGCATCTAAGGGCAGAAGAATCACAGAGAACATGGCAAACCAAGTGCTGGCTCTAGACCTTGCTGCCTGAAATTGACATACATCATTTTCACTCTGTTTCACTGGCCAAAGCAAATCACATACCATGCTAAACTACAATGGGGCAGGATATAGAATCCTCTTCCAGACCAGGGCAATTACTATTTATGAACAATAACACAACAGCCCATATTTTCAACAAACTTTCCTGGAGGTTGTGCTAAACAAACAGGGTTGGGAGCTCCAGTTCCAGCTATTTCTTCATTAATGTCCCTTAAATCTCCAAAATTCCATGACCTATGAGTTCTTTTGCATAAGGTGCCCATGGATGGCGAAAGGTAGAAGGATGTAAAAACTTGGGTACAGAGGATGTTGGTTGGCAGAGGAATTTATAAACATAAAGCTGCCTTACCGGGGCATATGCCCAATGTAGGAATTCTAATTTGCCCATCTATTAGTACCATCACCAAAAATTAAAGAAAACTTTCATTCAGGAAGTGGCACGTGCTTCCTAAACAATGTGATGGTAATGGCCACTGTTGGCTACCCAGCATGCATTTTCCCCTCCTGCCTGGTAGCACCCTGAGTTCCCTTCAGGGCTTTCCCTTTCCCCCAGTGGTTGTAGCCTCAGAATGCAGACTAGGCTATTTTGACAAAAGCTCGTTTAAACAAGGTAGGCTTCTTTTACAACATTCAAGGTGGCCCCCAGTCCTGAGCGGGAGCCCAATAGTGTCAGGCACACAGGCTCCTTCCATGCCTTTTTTTTTGCCATCCTTAAGGTATGGCCTTTGTCCACGAGGCCAAGGATGACCATCCACAATCTTAACATTCCACTATTAAAAAAATGAGAAAATGAAAATATAAGTACCTTTCCTTCTAAGGGTACAATCTAGAAGTTGAATAAACCATTTTTGCTCATATGGTCCCATTGACTAGAATTAAGATACACATTCTTCTGTGTGAGGGAGGCTGGAAAAATGGGGTGTGTAGCTCCACTAAAACTTTTATCACTAAAAAAGAGGAAAGCAGACAATGGGTAAATGGTAACTGTAATAGGCTATTTTGCTTCCCTGTAAAGGAATACCTGAAGCTGGGTAATTTATAAAGAAAAGAAGTTTAATTGGCTCATGGTTCAGCAGGCTATACAGGAAGCAGGGCACTGGCATCGTCTTGGCTTCTGATGAGGCCTCAGGGAGCTTTTACTCATGGTGGAAGGTGAAGTGGGAGCAGCACGTCACATGGTGACAGCGGGAGCAAGAGAGAAAGGAGAAAGCGTCACACATTTTTAAACAACCAGATCACAAGAGAACTCACTCACTATCATGAGGACAGCACTAAGACATTCATGAGGCATCCACTCCCATGACGCAAACACCTCCCACTAGGCCCCACCACCAACGTTGGGGATTACATTTCAACATGAGATCTGGGGGAGACGAACATTCCAACTATATCAGTAATAGTCTCTGCCACAAAGGATACATCCCTGGTGCCTGCCCTCCATTAGGAAGGCCAAAGAGCCCCCATTTTCCTTTCACAACACCAATATAACCAGGCGTGGGCACGTAACTATGCATGGCCAATGGAAGGCTCTTTTCCAGGGCTCTGAATATTGAGTGAATGAAACAAGGATGAAAAATAGCATCAGAAGGCATGTATTGTGCTGCTGTGTTGAACCACTGCTGCTAGGACAATGTTGTCATGCTTCCTTTCCCTAGCTTCTGGAACTCTGCAGCCTCCAATAGGTTTCCAAGCCCGCTCACAGCCTCCTGTTGATTTTATACCCTCATTCCACTCCATCTACCCCATTCCAGACACCTTTCCAATAAATTTCCTTTTGCTTTAGTTGACTAAATTCTATATTTGTTGCTCTTAATGAAGACCCCTGTCTTAGTCTGTTTTATGTTGCTATAACAATACAACAGACTGGATAATTTATAAAGAAAACAAGTTTATCTCTTACAGTCTGGAGGCTCGGAAGTCCAAGATCAAGGAACCGCATCTGATGAAGGCCTTCTTCATGTGTCATAACATGGCAGAAGGTACCACATGGCGAGAGGGCAAGAGCATGTCAGCTCAGTTCCTTCCTCCTCTTTTTATAAAGCCTTGAGTCTCATCATGGAGACCCCAATTTTATGACCTTATCTAATCCTAATTATCTCTTAAAGGTCCTACCTCCAAATATCATTAATATATAAATTTGGGGAATGTTTCCAACACATGAAACTTAGAAGACACATTCTCTCCATAGCAAATCCCAATTTAGCCTCAGTCTAGTGAAATGAAAAGAAGTTCAATACCAAGAAGTTGGATAAACCCTAGTATGCTCTCAGCCTCGTGCCACACTGGAGTCTTGGGATTATATCACTGTGGTTCCCTGTTTACAGTGACCTAGGGCCCACTCTAGAATTTATCGTTTCCATTGCACTCTTCATCTATCTTAGTTATCTATTGTTGCATAATCAATAACCCCCAAAATTTAGCATTTAAAGCAATAAGCATTTATTATCTCACAGTTTCTGTGAGTCTGAAATCTGAGAGTCACCTAGCTGATTTCTCTGGCTCATGAGGAGACTGTCAAGCTGTCAGCAAAGGCTGTGATCTCATTTGGATGCACAGTTGGGCCTTCAGGGGAGGGACAGAGATCTGTTTCCACGTGCACTCAGAGGATGTTGGTAAGCCCTGGTCTTCCTCATGTGGGCCTTGCCACAGGGCTGCTTACAACATGGTGGCTGGTTTCTCCCAGGGGAGAGATCTAAGAAAGAACAAGACAAAGCACCCACGATGAAACTCATAATCTTTTACAGCCTAATCTTGGAAGAGATACCTCCTTATTTCTGCTATTTCCTATTTGTTACAGTGAGTCACCAAATCTAGCTCACACTCAGGAGGAAAAGATCACATAAGGGTATAGGTACCAGAAGGCAGAGATCACCAGGCCATCTTACTGCCAGGCGGCCACACCATCATCCATCATGAATCAGCAATCACAATCCGTGGAGGAGGATGAAGGGTAAAGCTTACCTAAAAGTATAATTTCATTTTTTTAATGAAATGGCCTAAATACATGTGTGACTATTTTGCTTTCAAAATATCAGGCAGCAATTGTCAGGCAGAACCCACCATTGCCAATTTTTTTTTTAAACTGTACTATAATTTACATCACACTGGTACAACTGCTATTTTATATGACATTCCCAAGGATATTTTAAATGATGCTAAAAAAGACAGTTATATCAATTTCTAGTATTTTATTATTATTATTAACAATAACAACCAAATGAGCAAAAAGAGGTAATATGTCCCTTTCCCATTTATCTTACTTTAGTCCTCTGTTAGGATTTCTTTAGCTGCCATTGTAGCTTTCAAAAAGATAGCTCAATTACTGGAGTACTACCCATTAAATTAGAAATGATAGGTTTGCCAAAGAAATAAGCTATTATTTAGAAGTAAAAAGCATAGACAACGACACTGCTAACCCTCAATGAATTTCCAGAAGTCTTAACGCCATTTCAAAGCCATTGTGAACAACAAAACTAAGTTGATGCTTTTGAAGTCTAACAAATTGTTAAGGCATAAAATGACAACACCTGTAAATAGCTAGGATTTCTCAATTATTTAATAAAAGATCTCATGTGCAAACAAAGTAATGTGTAAGCATCTACGTGCCAGTTGTTCAAGCCCGGGAGTCCTCTATGACTTTTCATAGTTCCCACTTGAACAAGTGTGATCTTCCATAGGATTCTACCTCTCAGAGGATCACAAGGAGGAAGAGCTCAGGCAGGGTCAAAAAAATGTTTTATTTCAACATATGAAAGGAAAGGAAAGGGAACATTATTAGCAGGGTGCCCGGATTTCCCTTTACTAAACACATTATCTCATTTAATCCAATCTTAAACGTCACTTTCCTCAAGGAAAACTTTCCTAACCACTGTCTCTAATGGATCTCAGACACCCCTTCCCCATTTTTCTTTGCCATACACAATATTCATTTCCTTCATAGCATTTATTTTATTTTTAATAGGGCATTTCTTTGTTTTCTTACATGTGCACCATCCTAAACTACAAGCTTCGTGACGGTAGTGTCTCCACTCACACCATTAGGCAGTGCAGCAGATGGGCTGAGCACACACTTCTGGAACCAACCTGCCTGAGTTCCAGTCCTGGGTATGGAAATCACCAACTATGTGACTTACACAAGTTTCCTAACCTCTTCAGGCCTTACTCTTGTCATCTGTAAATAGGGAATCAAAGTAGCAACCCCACTGCCTTTGTTATCAGGATAAAGTCAAAAACTGTGTATTAGTTATCAGAGAACGCCTAGCTTTGGGCTCAATAAGTGTATGTTTAGGAATAAATTCAACTCTCACAATAGTTCTACCAAATAGACATCATTGCTAAGTCTACACATGAACAGCCCAATCCTCAGAAGCCAGCTAAAATCACACACTAGTTAGTCAGTCATGGTAGTCCTAGATAACACATGTTAACTCCAAACAATCTATAGTTCTTGGGTCAAATTATCTAGCTTTGTGTTGCCTGTGATGTTACTCTTTATTGTTTTCTGGCCTTTAGTGAAGTTTCCCAGCTTCAAATTAACTGTATTATGGGTTATTAAAGAAAATATCTCCAGAAACTGGAGATATTTTAAACTTATTATAAAGGCTTGGCAGTTTCCTTTCAATAGTGTTTGCTAATTTTAACAAGAACCCTGTGGTATTAAGATCCTCATTTTACAAAAGAAGCATTGGGGAGGGATTGAGTAACTGCCTCCTTCCTTCAGTACAGTTGTATAGCAGGGCTCCAAATTGCAGTGGTTCCATCAGTGAGTTCTGGAAGCACATCCCCCCAGCTCTGAATCTTGGTCCACTCACTTAAATATCTCTGATTTAGCTTCCTAATCTAGAGAAAAGAAGGCGTTCATTTCTCAACTCTGCATTGAGTTGTTGTATAATATAAACAACATCTGTACATGGAAAGTGACTAACATACTTCTCAGCTCATAATGTGTTCAATCTTGATAAATGCTAGTGCTGATGGTAGTGGTGGTGGTGGTAGGTGGTAACTGGTAGCAGCATTCCTACCATGTACACAATGATATTTGAAGGATGAGAGTTGTCCAGATGGACAAGGAGAAGGTAGATGAAAGAGCATTCTTACAGAAGCTACAGTCTATGAAGGCATGAAACTAGGATGGCATGTTTTAGCAATATGGCTCCAGGAGAGGCATGGCATTAGATGAAGAGAGGAAGGTATAAAAGACTGGGTTTGTTATGAAAAGGAGTTTTAAGTGGAAGATATTGGTAGATTTGCATTTAAGTTCAAATGTACTGAGCTTTTAGGGTTGAAACAGAGGAGACAATCATGAAGACCAGGACACAACCAACAGTGAACACCTTAATTGAGGCTGGAGTTGCAAACAGCAAGAAGGCACACAATTCAAACTTTTGGCAAACAGACATGGTAGGATATGACTGTGGCCTGAAGGGACCTAGAAAGCGAAGGGGCTAGGATCTTATGTGTCTAGGATAGGTGACTAAGTAGATGATCCAACCATCAAGAAAGACATTCAGAAGGAACACCAAGCTTCAAGATGAGGCAGAAAATGAAAAATTGTATCAATGAATTCACAACCCTTAGAGTAAAAACTCATCAGACAGTTAAATCTTATAGGACAAGAGATTAAAAAGTGGGTGGACATACATCTTCTTGTGTGTTTACTGAAACAACCTGACTTGATGGTTTCTGGGACAGGATTCCTGGGTTGTTTATCTTATAACCTAGTTCCTGGGCATGGTGTCTTTCCCCCAGAATTATGTCTGAGAGCTAGATCTGAGACTGGTGCTGTTTCTTCACTTGAGCAGCAGAGGAGCTAGTTAGCTCATATTTAGGACCATGATGTAAGAAATGGGAGAAGGTTTAAACAGGTCAGTAGTATAAAACTCAGCATGAGCCAGGCATGGTGGCTCATGCCTGTAATCCCAGCACTTTAGGAGGACAAGGCAGGAGGATCGCTTGAGCTCCAGAGTTCAAGACCAGCCGGGGCAACATAGTGAGGCCTTGTCTCTATTTTTGATTTAAAGGAAAATAAAATAAAACTAAGCATGAAGATATGTACCAAGACAAGAGACACTATCTCACTCCCACCCAACATGTGCATACACTGAGTAGAAACCAGGCAGACCTCTCTGGTCAGTTCAACTTGTTATTTCTCTGCCCTAATGCTCCCCATTTTAATTTGTTGAGTGAATATAGCTACATATAAGTTAAACATGTAATGTGAGTCCTCTGTAAAGGTTTGATCAGTCTTTAATGGATAATTGAGTTAATGAATGAGAAAACCTTCTGAGCTTCATAAGCTTTCTCATGCCTGTCCCAGTGGAAGGTAATACTGTGTGTAAACTCAGAAAATGGAGTCCTGTGAATCAACGGTCTTCAGATTTTCTTGTGTGCTTACTCCTTGAGGGAATTTTGACAGACTGTGAGGTCCTTTGCATATTTTTAAGTTGATAACAAAATATTTTCAACAAATTTAAAGAGTTGTAAAGTGTATAATTTATAGGATACTGTCAATAATGACTTTTTAAGATAAAACTATGAGCTCACTCTTTTAAATATATTCAGTAAGATTTTGACAAATCTTCATTCATTTCTAAAGTATCCACTAACGGCTGGGATCTGTAATTCACGTCTATAATACCAGCACTTTGGGAGGCCAAAGCAGGTGAATCACTTGAGCCCAGGAGTTCGAGAGCAGTCTGGCCAACATGGCAAATCCCTCATCCCATTGTCTATACTAAAAATACAAAAATTTACCTGGGTGTGGTGGCACACACCTGTGATCCCAGTTACTCGGGAGGCTGAAGCAGGACAATTGTTTGAACCTGGGAGGCAAAGGTTGCAGTGAGCCAAGATCACACCTCTGCACTCCAGCCTGGGTGACAGAGTGAGACTCTGTCTCAAAAATAAAAATAAAAATAAAATATCCACTAACAAGCTCTTCTTTAACAGTAAAAATTCTTATATTATTCCTTTTTTGCTCCTTATATACTTATTTCCATTCTACTTTCCTGTCATAATTCTGTCTTAATGTAACATATTTATGTTTAGTGATGTTTTTATTATTCTATCATAGTTTTCTACTGAGAAATGTGTATGTAAACTGAAATCAAACATTGTTATTTCTGTAACTATATAATTATGTGTTAAAGATATTTGTCTTTGAGAATGCTGTCAATTTAAACATTACTATTGATTACAAATGATCTAAACAATGTAAAATACATTAAATATGTTGTTTAAATATCATTTAACATAACAAGTAACTATCTGTTGTTATTGTTGCTGTAACAAATTACCACAAATTTAGCAGCTTAAAACAACTCATTTGTTATCTCACTGTTCTATGGGTCAGAAGTCTCAGTCTGCTCAGTTTTACAAGCAAAAATCAAGGGTTAGCAGGATTGAATTCTCTTCTGGAAGCTTGGGGAAAGAATCCACTTCCAGGCCCATTCAAGTTGTTGGCAGAATTCAGTTTTACACAGCTGTAGGAATGAGGTACTATTTCCTTGCTGGCCGTGGGCTGGAGACCACCCTTAGCTCCTAGCACCTGACCTCTGGTCCTTGCAGGTGGGTCTCAGGACCAGCAAGGGTGCAACATATCCTTCTCACTCCACATCTCTCCTGCCTCTTCTTCCACTGCTGCATCTCTCAGACAGATGCTTCTGCTTCTACAGAGTCATGTGACTACACTGGGTTCACCATAATTCAAGATAATCTTTCTATTTTAAGGTCAACTGACCCATCGACTGATTGGTTAATTTAATTCTGCAAAGTTTTTTCATAGCAGTGCCAAGATCAGTGTTTGACTGAATAACCAGGGGTCAGGAGTCTTGGGGGGACATCTTTAGAATTCTGCCAACCACAGTAATCTGTTTTTAGAAAAACAGCTTTTAATGAGATAGATGAGGTGTTTTTTTTAAATTAGCCCATGTGTCTGTGGGTGAATATTACTCACTGGCAGGATGAGACACATATTTGAGGATTGTATATCTGTTTTTCACTTTCAAATATGTAAGTGCTGAGGAGCTTTGTTCACATACATAAGTAGACGGGAATGGAAGGAATTTTGTTATAGCAACATAACCAGTTTGTAAACACCTTCTAAAGTATTATCAAAAGTATCATAAAATGATATATCATTTGAAGTTCTCTTTTCTTCAATGACTCATCAACTAAAAAGCCACTGAGGGTCTCCTGCAATTCTGTTGAAACCAAATAATTAAAAGCCATCTGACGTGCAACAGGATTCTTTACCCAATCATCTCATTCCCAATTTCTGGAACACACAGTGGTCCCTCCTTCTCCATGGACCCCAGCAGATGCCTGAAGCAGTGGATAACACCAAATCCTATGTGTACTATGTTTTTTCTATACGTACATATCAATGGTTAAGTTAATTTACAAATTAAGTACAGTAAGAGATTAACAAGAACCGATAAGAAAATAGAACAAATTATAACAATATACTATAATCAAAATTATGTGAATGTGATCTCTTTCTCTCAAAGTACTGTAATATTTTCAGACTGTAGCTGACCACAGGTAAGTGAAACTGTGATATACAGTGGATAAGGAGAGACTACTGTATGCCAAAAAGTCTGTACCATGCCCATTATTCTTTCATTTATGAAAACAATGAAACAATTTTTGGAGGCACAAATAAGTTTGAAAAGAAAGAAATGTTTCATTCCCCAGCTATAGCTACTATGTAAACAATATTTTTAAAGTAAATACCCATGTTCCAGAGGTTGGACTTGTCCCCACAAGCAACCAAAAACCCAGCTATACAAGGTGAAGGTCCAAGGCTCCTTTAATTATACATTCAGTAACAAGAAAAGATTCAGAAGTGGTTTAATCATAAAATCTACGTTAACCTAAAATAAAAAGGATTTTTTTTCAGATTGGCAACAATAACAATAATAAATAGACATCCTCAATACCCCTCAAAACTAAAAAAGGAATACCTGTAAAAGAATACCTAGTCCAGTGGGCTAATAGGTTCTTTCAAAAGAAATGCAAGCCCTGTAGAGAACAACTGGCAGGACCGAGACAGACTGTTTGGAATTATTCAGGATCTATCTTATCACATCAACCTCCTCACTGCATCCTGAGAGGCTGCAAAGCATAAAACCAAAGCCAAAATTCCCTCTTAGCCCACCTTACACTTTACCTGTTGCCATCTCAAAAATAACCATTGTGCCAGTTATCAATTTATTGCCTCATCTCCAAAATCACCCTTCATTGCCCGCTGTGCAAAAATGGATCTATAGGCTTTAATTTGTTTTTCTTTGCCAGTTGGCACAATATTAAACTTTGTCAGTAGAGAGCACTAGGGAGACATCACAGGAAGGAGTAGTTTTCTTCCTGGTTCAGGTGTGCTTTCTCACAAAGCTCCTGAAGCAGAGCTGGCTCTTCCAGCACCCAGCTCTGGCAGCGCCTACAGCATCTTCAGGGCCCAGCTTATACAGTACTCACAGCTTCTCCATGGCTAGCTCCTGCAGTGCATAGCAGTCAGCAGCACCTGGAAGCCAGCAGCTTCTCTTTGCACCCCCTCACCAGGAGGCTTTGTAGCAGGGTGCCTCCACTTCAACAGCTTCCCTAGTACCCTAGAGAGTATACTTCCAGCAACTTCCACCAGAGCAGGATCACAGCAACTTCCCTGCCATTCTATGAACCACAGCCATGCCTTCTACAACAAGGACTTGATCTGTACCTGAGGAACAGGGAGAGAGCTTCCTTCTCGGGTACCCTGCTTCAGCCCTAGGAATAGAGTTGCTTCATGTATCTGCCATTCCTGTATTCTTTGCCATTCTCTTTACTTCCTCCTAGTTAATCCCATGTAACTCCAATTCCCTGTTATAATTCATAATTCTTCACATTAAACTTGCACTGTGCAATTGTCTGTGTGGTGCCAGTTTCCTGGTTAGACCCTGAATCAGCCCTAAAATCAGACACTTCCAAGGGGATTTGCCTTAGCTCGGCTAAGATAGGTATGTCTCTTTAAGATTCACAGAGACGGAAAATTTTTAAAGATGTCATAGTTTCTCTTTTAAACAGATCACTTTGTCTGAGACAAATTAATATTATTTTTAGAAAATTCCCTTATGATACAGAATGAATAATCCCAATTCATTTAACCTTTCTTCACAAACTTCTATTTGAATCATTCAGCATACTTTTCATTGGCCTTTTGGGATCTTCTAAATGTGACGAGGGGCTGTATGATCTCAGACAGACTTCCAGACATGCTGCTGTGCACTTCTGTTCTAATAGTTACATTTTCACAAATTATGAAAAGTGAGAAACATGCCAATGCAAAGGTAAAATTATTTAAATAGGTTGAAAAGACACTCTTGCTTCATCTTTCTTTATTAAAAATGGAAGTGTGGAAAGTAGAAGAGAAAAGAAGGAAAACCACAGAATGTTAGGCAACCTAATCAAAACTAGAAAAGAAGCTGGTGATGTCTAAATAATAAAATAACAACATGGAATTGTGAGCAAGGCATCTAAGGAGCTTTTAATTCTAACCTCAGACTTCTAAAAAGATTTCTAGCTGCTCTCAAGATTATTTGATGGAGTCTAAGGTACATATTAACCCATCATTTGAATTAATCCTGCTTTTGCTATTGTCTTCTGAAACGAGCCCAGAGAATTCTTCTATCCGTCAAGGTCATTTCTGTGACAAGGGCAATAGAATTCTGCAGCCAATGTAAGTTGATTCAGCAGCTGTAATAACATGAAGCCATCTGCAGCCCTACATTTAGTATGCAAATGAGAGAAAGCAAAGGTCTAGCATTAGATGCAAGATCTTAAATTCTGTATTTCTCCTCTCTGGTTTTCTATCTATTTACCTCCAGTAACATCTGATTCATTCTTTCCTACATCAAACAGTTATTGAGCATCTGAGGATACAGACATGAACTAGAATAACAGAGGAAAGCTGCTCTGGCCACTTGACATTTTCCCATTCTACCTAGTCTACCAAGTTTCCTTTAAACTAATTTGCCTCCCTTAAAAGCCAGGACCAGCCAGTTGTTTACTTCCTCATTTCCCACTCCCAGTCCATGAAGCATTGTGACTGTCTCAATGTTTCTGATGATTAGCCCCAAGCCCATTCCTATGCCAGCAGCTCACAGCACTTGACTGAGACTCACTCGGTTTTGTGGAAACTGGGGCCCATACAGCATTAAACCCTTCAAATTCGGTTCTTTTCTCCTCAACATTTATCTTGATTTGTTCCCAATTTTTGAAATTTCTTTTTGTCGATCAATGACACCTATCTGATAAAATATTCCTAACATTTTTTCAAATTTGTGTTCTGAATGCATCTCTATAATTCCTTCCTGATGCAAGCCCTAATCAGCCCTCACTGGAAAGATGGCAATATGTTTATTGATATCATCTCGTATTGGTAAGTGTTCTTAGTTGCAAGTAAGAGAATCTTCATGTTCTGGTTAGCTACAGAATCTGCAGAAGGGGCAGGGATCGAGCTCTGGAGCTATGCATCCAGGAACAATGTCCAACCATACCGTAGGGGCTGCTCAGTAAAAGTTCCAGTGCCACCACCTCCTGGCATCTGGGAGGATGGAGACAGGGCCAGAGACTCTGCCACAGCTGCTTCCAAAGAACCAGGTATGTCTGCCACTGTACGTGCCACAAGAGCTGTTTTCCCACAGTTAGCCAACTCCTATCGTGGCTCAGTTCCAAATCCAAGTCTTGCACAGGTGCCTCTGAATGGTGTAACTGAGATCACACACCTGTACTTTAGCTTCAAGGCAGCCTAGGAATATGAGTTTCCTGAATTAAAGTTTGGAAAGGTAAAATTCACAATGTAGAATATTCATAAAATGTAGAAAATACTCAACAATGTTGGGCTGCCACAGAAGCGAAAGACCACTAAATATACCCCTTCAATTCATCTTCTGATATAAAATGCAATTATTTTATCACTTTTTAAAAATAACTTTATGGATTCCCTTTTACCCAAAGATTAATGTAAACTGCTAAAATAACAGGTAAGCTTTTGCATGGTTTTGCCTTCTTTTCTTCTATTCATTCCCTATTATTTCATTCTCCTAAAAAACTAAAGCATTATAAGATGTTTTAAAACCCACTGTGGTTTATGACTCTCCGCCCTTGCATGTGCTTTTTTCCTGCATAGAGTGTTCTTTTCCCTTCAAGTCTCTTCTTAGAGCATATATTGCATGCCAATCTGTGGACTATGCAGTAGAAAAACAAAAATTAATAATGAGTTCCTACCTCAAGGGATTTAGCAGGGTGAGAGAGATATGTAAGCAAACAGTATGAAAACATAAAGCTACTCCTGGGATAGAGTGGTGCTATTGGGTGAGCCGATAGATCCCTGTCCAGAGAACTATGTAGACTTGGATAAGGGGGTTAATCACTTCTGTTTGGAATGGCAGAGATAAAGAGAGTCAGGAAAGGTGTGGTAGGATAACATTTTCAAATATTAATACTTGGGGACTTTTTGATACCTGATATTTCCCTCTCGTTCTCTTCCATGTCAACGGAAGTACCTTATAAGCTTTATGGATTTTCTCATTCAAAACTCTAAGCCCTTAGGATCAAGATTACAAACCAGACGTGCATGAAGTGTACTCACTCTACAGACATGATTTGTTTGACTCAAATGCTGTTTTTATTCATGTAGAATTAGTTGCCAACACCAAATGTTTAACAATTTCATGTGAGACTCTAAATTTCCAGCTTCTCTTGAAAAATCTGGAACTTCTGCAAACTTTAGGTTCACAAGTTTCATGGCATCAACCAGCTGGAGCTGTGTAGTGGCTGCACCTTTAAATATACCCAGGCCCCACCACTCCCTGTTGTTTCCTACACTCACCTGTTTCACCCTTTTACATTAACTACGTTACCCCAGTAGGCATTTTAAGTTTCAACACATGCCTTAGAATAACTGAGGTGGTTTTTAGATGAGCTAAACGTGAGAAGAGGATTCTGGAATATAGGTAAATATCAGTAAGACTAGGACTTCTCACCCATTATAAAAAGAGGTGTTGCCTGGTTAGGAGTGGAACAGAATAGCAGTCTGTGGATCTGAGAGCAGTGAGAATGCAGCCTACCTTCATGGCCATATTGCTTCAGAGATTCTAGCCCCCAGCAATGCATGACTGGTTGTGAGTCTATGGCCAGAATGCACTGAGAACCTGACCAAAACCTCTATACCCCAAGTGTGCCATGAAAGTATCAGACAGTGGCAGACAGTGGTATCAGGAAAAGGACGCAGATGGTTGTGAGCAACCTGGGTAACCATGTTTGAAGATGAAGGAAAAGACATTTTTCTTTAATTTTATTAAACAAGTATTTATATAGCATATGTGATACGCCAGCCCTTTTCCAATTACTTTATCAATATTAACTTATTTAATTTTCATAGCAACATAGTGAAACAAGTACTATTGCTATTCCAATTGTCAAATAGAGAGACTGAGGCATGGGGAAGTTAAAAGAGTTGCCCAAGTTCACACAAGTAATGAGAAATAAAGCTGAGATCCAGCCTCAAACAATTTCTCCACAGCTCCTGCTCTTCCCACAACCTGGTGCTACCTCTTAAGAGAGGGGCATAGCCAGGCTCAGTCCTGGGAAGGCTGCAAGGGATGGAGGGTAGGGTGCAGGCAGATACAAACATTAGACAGGGAGAAGCCTGCCTCCTCCCACATAAGAAGAAGAACAGAAAAGGGAGAAGAAATACAGGTTAGGACCATGAGGAGGTTTTTTCTGAAAAAAAAAATAATAATAATTTCAACTTGTATTTTAGATTCAGGGGGTAAATGTGCAGCTTTGTTATATGGGTCTATTGTGTTACACTGAGGCTTGGGGTATTAATGATCCCATCACCCAAGTACTGAACATAGTACCCAACAGGGAGTTTTTCAGCCCTTGTCCCCTTCCCTTTTTCCCCTCCCAGTTGTCCCCAATGTCTATTGTTTCCATCTTTATGTGTATGAGTATCCAGTGTTTAGCTCTTACTTATAAATGAGAACATGTGGTATTTGGTTTTCTGTTCCTGCATTAATTTGTTTAGGATAATGACCTCCAGCTACATTCATGTAGCAGCAAAGGACAAGACTTCATTCTTTGTTTCGACTGCATAGCACCCCATGGTGTCTATGTACCACATTTTCTTTATCCAATCCACCATTGATAGGTACCTGGGTTGACTCTATGTCTTTGCTATTGTGACTAGCACTGCAATGAATATATGAATGCCTGTGTTTTTGTTTTTGTTTTTTTGTAGAATGATTTATTTTTCTCCAGGTACATACCCAGTAATGGAATTTCTGGGTCAAGTGGTGGTTCTGCTTTTAGTTCTTTGAGAAATCTCCAAACTACCTTCCACAGAAGCTGAACTAATTTATACTCCCACCAACAGTGTATGTGTTCCCCTTTTCCACAGCCGTGAAGAGTTTTTCATCTGGTGACTTCTATTTCTTTTTCTCTAAAGTAAGAGATAACACTGTTTGCTGAGATGAAGGTAGAGGCAGAAGGAGCATAATTTGGGGAAGGGTAGAAAATATTTAGCCACTATGAACAATGCAGGGACAGCTGGCCAGAGAAATGCATGGGACTGGCTAGCTGGGTGGAGAAACCAGCTGAGGATGGTAACTGCCTATGCATGACGATTGCCATCAAGGCTGGCAGCACAGTCTGCAGGGCCAAGTGCAAAATGAAAATGTGGGGCTCCTTCTTCAAAAACTAGGAAGAAAAGGGCCACTAAAGATAGTAAAATAAACATTTTTTTCCTTTCTACATAGTCTCTCTTGTCTTGTCCTGATGTTTGCTATATGCTATGTAATGTCACCCTCCCTCCCTCCTGCAGGGAGATACTCTTTGGATGAATGTGGAACCTCTCAGCTCCAGAGCCTCTGATTCCATGTGTGTGCTTGTGTGCATGTACATGTGTGTGTGTGTGTGTGTGTGCCACCAACTAATGGTTTCCCTTCCACCAGCCCCGGAACCAATATCCCTTCCCACAGACCCATCCCAGCCTACAGCAGATGGGCGCCCACCAGGGGACGGACTCTACACATAGGAAAGCACTGGGCACCTGGATGGCAGGTGGGGAAGGGACCCCACCACCTGAGTCACTAGCAGGTGTTGCACTGCAACCAGCCTGGGAGGAGGACAGCCACAGCCACACCCCACCCTAGACAGGGCGGGCACTGGCGCCAACTTCTGGGAGTAGAGCAGAGGACAAGGTAGGGAGCAGGGAGTGGAAAGCAGGAAATGGGGAGGCTATTCATATGAATCACAGCAGTCCCTCAGGAAAGGGGCTTTTAGATTCTAGCACTCCAACCAAAACATCTGCTGCCTCCCCAACTAGGGAGTGCAGTCATTCAGGCCTGGAGCTCCTTCCACCGGGATAAGCTCTCGAGAAGAAATCTCTGGCTCCAAACACAAGCAGCTGAACATTTAACAACACACTTTCCAACAAGAACAGGTACACAGACACACCAAAATCTGAACAGAAGATAGTTTCCTGCCCAACTTGAAAGAGTGGAGATTATGAAACCAGAGAAAAGAGAACCTGTGTAATCTTAGCATCCAAATAGCTACGGCACTTCAGAGAAGCTTGTGTTTAACCAACATTTTCTAATTCAATCCTTGCTGCCTAATTCACACGTCCCAATAATTTTTGGTCTTCTTAATCAGATACTTCACCTTGTGGCCATCCAGTCCTGTACAGAGCAAAAGCAAACATCTCGCTCTCCCAAATTAAGGTGGAAATAAGCCTGTGGATTCATTCTCTTCTGGAAGGTCAGGTGCTAAGTAACCTGGTTTTGCTAGTTCTTGTCTCAAATATCTACCTGTGAAGTTTCTATCCTACTCCAACAGTGAACATTTCAAATTTACTTTATAGAATCAACTTTCATTTTCTCAGACAGTTTTGATCAACCTAATCCATTACTAGTTTCAACTGGGAAGATAATTTCTTTAAATGAGACAAACTTTTGGAGCATTCTCTGATACATTCAGTTTACAATATACTAATAACAAAGGAGTCCCTGTTGAAGAGGAACCTTTTGATCAAATACTTTTGGAAGATTCTGCCCAATTTGAAAATCTGTTCGAAACATTAGAAAAGGATTGAAAAGTAAAAAGACGACTCTAGCATCATGTCATCTCATGCTTTCTCTGTGGAGGCTTAAAACAGATATGGAAAGATTTAGGTTCTCATATTTCTCTTTGAAATTGGCAGTAAAAAATTAGTAGCTATGCAATTCAAACAAAAAAAAATAGCTTTAAAAATTATAGGCCCTTCCAAAATTGATTGAATTTGTAGAAAAATGTGTATCTTTTTATTGCCTCTGAACTCAAGGAAACTGAACTGAATGAATGCCTATATTGAACTAAGAATAGCAGTCTATTTAAACTATGTGAAATAGTGCTGATTTTCATGGCTCTTAACTAAAAATTCATTTCCCTCACTCTTAAGCCTAAATCACTTTCAATTCTATTACTGTATGAAATGATTGTGACTTGAAGACTTTTATAATCTACCTTTTGCTGATGACCTGTATGCTCTAAAAAGCTAAGCTGCCTTCTCCCTAAGAGAAATGGCAATGGGGTTAATCCAGCTTATTTGAAAGGCCACTAACTCCCCACCCCATCCAACTTGGCTTAATGCAGGCCAGAGGTATAAGCATTATTCTTAGAACCTTTGAACTAGTGAGGCAGTAGAGATCATCTAGTACAATGTCCCATTTGCCTCATGGATTTCACACACTTGTAAATGAATAGTTCTTTTTCCAAATGCATGACAAGTTACAAAAAATAAGCTCAGAGAACCAGAGGAGCATAATGGGATATATAGAAATGGTAAGCACTTTCTATATTAGCACATAGGTGGAAAGAAACCATTTCTATTTTTGTCAAATGTTAAAGAAATGACTCTTGATTGATTATTAAACTTTAAATATTGAACTTTATCCAAGTAAAATCAATATTTCTTAGAGATATCGTCCATGTATATACAAATACATATAGAGGGTATATACATATAGCCATATATATGTATATCTCATGTAAAAGATAGAGACTAATACAAGTTCACGCTAATATTTCTACCAAAGAATAAGAAAAAAGAATATCCTATTCTCTTTTTAGAGGAAAAACACTTGATTTTAAATAGTGTTAGTGTTATAGTTGTTATAGTAATTTCTCCCTTTTCAGTACACAAAATGGCAAATACTAGAGAATTTTTAAATTCCCAAAATAAAATCTCAATAGATCATATTCCAAAACAGTCAACAGTTTGGGGCAGTTGATTACTCTCCTCCCTGAAACACTGTCTCCATTTGCTTTGCAGGACACCACGCTCACCTGCTTGTCCCTCTACCCATTGGGTACCTCTGCTCAGTGCCCTTTGCTAGTCTTTCCTCATATTCCCAACTTCTCAACATTAAATTTACCCAGGACTCTTTCCTGTGTTTCTTCTCTTCTCCACTTGTTTCCCCAGTGATCCTTTCCAAGCTGATGGCTTTAAATACCATCCATTCATTAGGGATTCTAAATTTATATAATATCTCCAACTCAGAACTCTACTCTCAATTTCAGAGTCAAGTATTCAACTACCAACTTGACATCTCCACTTGAATGTCCAGTAGGCGACTCAAATTTAACATACACACAAGTGAGTCTTAAAATCTTCTTTGTCTTGAATCATCCCCATCTAAGTTATTGGCAATTCCATCCTTCCAGACATGAGGTAAAGACCTTGGAATTGTCTCTAACTTCTCTCTTTCTCTAATACCTCAGATCCAGGCTGTCAGCAAAATCTATTGACTCACCTTTGCAATAAATACAGAATTCAACCACACCTCGCCACGTACATCACTCTCACCGTCATCCAATCCATCATCAACTCTGCCTGGATTATTTTAACATCTTCCAGAAGGGTCTCTCTACTTCTACCAATTCTTTTTTTTTTTTTTTGAGACAGAGTCTCACTCTGTCGCCCAGGTTGGAGTGCAGGGGCACGATCTCGGCTCACTGCAACTTCCGCCCCAGGTTCAAGCAATTCTCCTGTCTCATTGTGATTACAGGCATCTGCCACCACACCCAGCTAATTTCTGTATTTTTAGTAGAGGTGAGGTTTCACCACGTTGGCCAGGCTGGTCTCAAGCTCCAGAACTCAAGTGATCCACCCACCCTGGCCTCTCAAAGTGCTGGGATTCCAGGCTTGAGCCACCGCGTCCGGCCCTGCTTCTACTAATTCTTAATACTGTAACCAAAATTATCCTTTTAGTCTTACCTAGTCTTGCTAATCTGTGTTCCAAGTACCTACTTGTGACATTCGTATCCTACTCCAATAGTAAATACTTCAAATTTACTGAAGCCAGGTTATATTATAACTTTGCTTAAGCACCCCCAGTGGCTTCCCAGTTCACTCAGAGTAAGCCAGATCTTTACAATGGTCCATGAGGCCTTGCATGATTTGTATGAACCCAGGTACATACGCACACATGCACATCTCCTACTACTCTCCTCCTTTTTCTATACTTGCCTCCTGGCTGAGTCTCAAAGACTCAAGATACCCTCCTGTTTCCAGGGGCTTTTCACTAGCTGTTCCTTCTGCTCTTCCTCAAAGAGGCGCAAAACTCCCTGAATCTCCTTTGCTCAAATATCACATTCTTAAATCTGTCCTGATCAATATATTTAAAATCCAGTAGCTCCCATCTCCCAGAACTCACTAGCGTCCAGCTATGGTCTGAATATTGGTGTCCACCCAAAGTTCATATGTTGAAACCTAATCATCAACATAGTATTTTTAGGAAGTGGAGTCTTTAGGAGGTAATTAGGTGATGATGGCAGAGCTCTCTCATGAATGAGATTTGTACCCTTATAAAGGAGGCCCCAGAGAATAGCCCTGACCTCTTTTGTCATGTGAGGACAAAAAAACAAAAAAAACAAAAAAAATGCACCATCTTGGAACTAGGAGGCAGGCCCTCATTAGACCGAATCTGTTGACATCTCGATCATGGACTTCGCAGCCTCCCGAACAGTGAGAAATAAATTTCTGTTGTTTATAAGTGACCCAGTCTTTGGTATTTTATTACAGCAGCCAAGTTGACCAAGACTACTTCTTTCTTGCTTTCTTTTTTCCCTTTATCATTTACCAGTTTTAAATATATTCTGTAAATCGCATATTGAGTTTATTCATTTTCTTTCTTGCCCACTAGAATGCAAGCTTTATGAGGACAGGGATTATCTGTTCTGTTTACTGGTATTTCTCTAATACCAAGGTCAGTACTTAGCCGTACTCAATAAATGATTGTTGAAGTAAATTCAAATATAAACTTTAAACACCTAACGCAGTATGAAATAACTCTAGGGTAAATTTTGTTTTCTTAAAGTTAGATGCTTTTAAATTATAATCCTTAAGTTTTGCACATTTAAATATTCTAAAAATTCTTCTTTCAGCTACAAATTAGGAAAAAAAGAGATATAAGAAAAAGACAAGTAAAAACGGTGAATATAGTTTTGTAATTTACTTTGGTTCAATTTTGTATCTTTACAGAAGCCAATGAATTGATTTTTCCTGACCTTGGCCAGAATTTTATATATCAGCTACAAGCCTTTTCCAGCTTTAAAAAGTTACTTTTCCATCAAACAAAAAGATATAGAAATAAAGGGTGACTTTCTCTAAAGCTATAATTTGATTAAAACACAGCCAGAAAGATCAATAAAGTTAATATGGATTTGCAGAGTGTATTCCGGAAATCTGTCTGCCAATCAGTCTGATGGAATTACTGTTATCTCACTGAGATCCTATTGAATATTTAAGCTCAAATATTCATAAAGAATGCTGTGCTATTATTTACAAACCAGTTACAAAGTATTTGTTTATTACATTTACCACCTGATATTAAGGAACCAAGATCAACAAGATTTTACAGTCTGTCTCTCTCACATACAAAAACGCATGTCCACAAGGCACAAACACAAATAGGCTGAAATCTTTTTTACCACAAAAGGAAAATATTTAACTCTGTTTTTGAGGAGTGAAGACCAGAACATAAATTACACATTTAAATTCAGAAAGATAATTAGAGAAGTAGAATGGGACGTTTCTCTGATTTTAAATCTAATACTTAGTTCATGACTGGAAAAAGCATTGTTCTTTCAAGAACAATATAAATTACAGACTATGCCAACTATGCCAAAGAAAACTCAACACTGCTCCCACTATTTGTCATCTACTCATAGCTCACAAACACAGTGGTCAGAAAATTATAAAACAGTGAAAATCTGGGTGGAAGAGTAAGAGGATTTCTGGAGATTTCAAAAGTAGGAATCCAAAAGAACTGATGCTTTCTTCACAGCCAAAGATAACTTTTCAGGTAATGTACAATCTATATGTTGGCCTCTTCTGCCACTAAAACAAAGAAAGTATGTACATAGACCAATCTTCTTCACTACAAGACATAGAAAGTAATGACCCCCAAGGAACAGACTGGTATCACTACTTCAGTGGGTTTCACCAAAAAAGAACATTGAGAGAGCAAATGTCCTCATTCTCTCACACCATAGCTGAGCTAACACAAAGGATCTGGTTATCCAGACATTCACAAGGATTTCACCTAGCATTAAGCTTACTAATTTAACTTGAGAATATAAATGACTAAGACGCACAGACACAGCAAAGAGACGTTTGATGTTTGAAGTACAGCTTTCCAGATGCTTATTTTTTGTCTCAGTTGTACCTCTGGCTCAGACAATAGATACTTTACCTGCTCTCCAGGTGAAGTACAGTTTTCTCTCACAGTAGGGGGCATTTTAGGTTAGGAAACATCTCTGAGTTGTTTCCAGAAAGTTGCATCTAAGGCATCTTCTGGGAAGCTGTGTCTCATAAATCCATAGATTCTGAGTTTGTTTGCTGTAGGCATTTTAAACCAGAGACATCTTAACTAAAACATTCCACAGATAAGGACTTCCCTCCTATAAATTATCATTAGTTATGCTGGTTACTGACATGTTCACAAGGATACTGTGCCTGGCCTCCTATCTTCTCTCCTACTTGGGCATGTACACCCTCTCCTTGTAAAGGGAAAGAAACACATCACAGGCTGTTGTGGAAAGTCAGGGACCCCGAATGGAGGGACTGGCTGAAGCAGTGGCAGAAGAACATAAATTGTGAAGATTTCATGGACACTTATCACTTCCCCAATCAATACCTTTGTGATTTCCTATGCCTGTCTTTAGTCTTTACTTTAATCTCTTAATCCTGTCATCTTCTTCGTAAACTGAGGAGGATATATGTCACCTCAGGACCCTGTGATAATTGCGTTAACTGCACAAATTGTTTGTAGAGCATGTGTGTTTGAACAATATGAAATCTGGGCACCTTGAAAAAAGAACAGGATAACAGCAATGTTCAGGGAACAAGGGAGATAAGACTTGGAGCCTGACTGCACCAGTGAGCCAGGCAGAATAGAGCCATATTTCTCTTCTTTCAAATGCAAATAGGAGAAATATCACTGAATTCTTTTTCTCAGCAAGGAACATTCCTGAGAAAGAGAATGCACCCTGAGGGTAGGTCTATGAACGGACCCCTCAGGGTAGCCGCCTTTTACGGTCAAAGTCGAAGGGATGAAATAAGCCCCTGTCTCCTGTAGCACTCCCAGGCTTATTAGGACAGGAAATTCCCGCTTAATAAATTTTGGTCAGACAGGTTGTCTGCTCTCAAACCCTGTCTCCTGATAAGAGGTTATCAATGACAATGCGTGCCCGAAACTTCATTAGCAATTTTAATTTCGCCCCATCCTGTGGTCCTGTGATCTCGCCCTGCCTCCACTTGCTTTGTGATATTTTATTACCTTGTGAAGTATGTGATCTCTGGGACCCACACCCTATTTGTGCACTCCCTCCCCTTTTGAAAATCATTAATAAAAACTTGCTGGTTTTATGGCTCAGGGAACACAGGGAACAGCTGGAGCTGCAGCAACAGGCCTTCTCCTTCCTCCTGGTGTTGATCTGTGAAGTAGCAGAAAAGAAACAGCAGTAACTATTACTTTGGAAACATACTTAATAATTACCCAATACTTAGTTTGAACCTCTTAAGCAAATATAGACAAAGTATCTAAAAATTATTTGCAATTAGGAGACAAGTTTTGATATAAGGAAGAAACTTTCCAAACTCAACAAATTTGAAATAGCATGATGGATCAGGAAACAATGCCCCAAAAGACAACAAAAACATGGTATTGATCAAATCAACATGGAGCTAATGCCCTTAGTGCTATATGTTATTTGTAATTGTTGTCCACAAAATTATGCTTAAATTAAGCATGTATTAAATTGTATCTACTGTGTGGGCACTATTTTTCTCAGGAAGTCTCATTACTATTAAAATGGTTCAAATTTAGTGGTGCTCTCCTGGAACTGTTAAACAGAATCAGGTGGTTTACCGAAACACTTGCAGTGTCAAGATTATGGTACCCAAAGCTGATTTTTAAAAATTATGCTGTGTTGCTGCTGGAGTGTGGTATCCATCATACACTCTAATTATTTTCATAAAGTTCTCCCAGGTACCACAAAAAGCAAATTAAACACACAAGGCTTTTACTCTCAAGAACATTACAGCTTAAAAGAGTCAACAAACTGAGAAAACAGGAAAATGACTGCTTCGACTCTGACCCAGCTGAACTGACAGATGTCATTAAAACAAATGATTAGACCACAGAAGGATGTGCTGTTCATGGATAATGGAGACCTAAATGCTGTCTTTCCTACGAACTATCTGTTGGGTACTCGCGCCCCACTTCCGTTTTCTGCATCTCAATTTTATTATTCACGAAATAACAAAATTTGGATTAGATGATGCTCAGTCTGTTCAAAGTCTAAGCTTATGGAAGAAATATATAAAGTAAATAGATAAAGAAACTTGGCATTCATGATGTTGGTATTATGGAATGTGTCATTAAGTCCCAAGAACTGAGTGTGGCACCATGTGCGTTTTGTTTGGAAAAAAGAAACATATTCTTTCATTTATTAAAAATCATATGCATGCCCAGCACTTTGGGAGGTCGAGGTGGGTGGATCACGAGGTCAGGAGATTCAGACCATCCTAGTTAACATGGTGAAACCCCGTCTCTACTAAAAATACAAAAAAATTAGTCGGCCATGGTGGCGGGTGCCTGTAGTCCCAGCTATTCGGGAGGCTGAGGCAGGAGAATGGCGTGAACCCGGGAGGCGGAGCTTGCAGTGAGCACAGACCACGTCACTGTGCTCCAGCCTGGGCGACAGGTGAGACTCCGTCTCAAAAACAAACAAACGAACAAAAACTCATATGCATGAAGAAAGAACTTGAAGTGTCTTGGCTCTGGTGCTTCTGTAAGTGTAATATAACTGTGGTTCATATTTTGGTCCCCAGTTATTGGAAGGCCATGAGCCCTGACCTTAGCCTTGTACTTAGCAGGCTGTTTAAGTAAAGTACTCTAATAAGTTTTATACCTTTAGTTAGGGCAAATACAAAAAAAAAAAAAGAAAAGAAAAAAGTAGCTTGTTTGCCAAAAAAGCAGAAACCATTTCAAAGTCTTAAAAGAAACGTTCAAAAATATTAGGGAATACATCCGTATGCTCTGCCAACATACTCCCATAAGGAGCCAAAAGTCAAACTAATTTTGTGGATATCCGAAGGTTTGCTGTTAGTGTAGTCCCACTTGTAGGGCATGGAGAAGACAAGAGGTCTGCGTGCTATTCCCAACACTTACCAGCATGAAAGAGAACCCTGCTGAGGAGCTAAGATGCTAAACCTTAGCCTAAGCTAATGGCAGAAGTTATGTAATTGTTTTCTCTGACTCTAAAAATAAAGAGAAGGAACAGAAATTCAGCTTAAGTCTCTTTTTTTTTAACACCTTATAATGGCAGAAATATTTGAATTTCCTAACTGGTGCACAAGAGAGAGGAAGAAAGCAAGATGGGTAGAGATTTAAATTCAATTCTTTTTTTCTATTGTCTGAGACTACAGCATCAACAACTGGCAATTGAGAGAAGAGATACATCATTATACTTATTTATAGCATTAACTACTTTACATTCATCCACACAAGTGAAACTGTAAAAAAAAATTATAAAGGAAGTGTGTGGTTCTTTCATTAGCTTGTCTGTAATACTGGATTGGTCCATAAATTAATGTGTATAAGAGGATGGGGGAAAAAAGGATTCAAAGCTCTGCCATTCTAATTACAGCTCTTTAAATATCAAAAGACACAAAGAAAGATTCCTTTTGAAAAGCCTACCAACTCTCTTGGCAAGACACTATTAATTACTTGCATAAATCTGCAGTTTGTACACCCAGAGTTATGGGTGACATTATTACATTATCTGAACTTTTAACAGTCCCTGTTGGTCTCAGCGTGTTCCTTTAAACTCTTGTTTACCAAGCGATCCCTTTGTAAACTTCAGCTTCCTGCTCAGGGGAAATGAGCAGAGCTGTGAGACAACAGGTACCTTTGAGCCACTCATATTATCTACGACTCACACAATTCAATTAGAGAAACTGTACTATGCGAATTATTAAATTAGGCTGGAGATTGCCATGGGCAGTAATAATATCACAATCTTATTTAAAAACAACACATATAGCTTCCATAAACAAACTGTTTATAAACAAACCACATGGGCAAATGGAAAATACAAAGTAGGCCTCCCATCTAAATTAATAGTTAAAGCCCCAGAGAAATGACATCCAGAGAAATAATTATAGCTTAGAAAACATTTGCCTCCAAATTTCTAACTTTTATGTATACACTTAATCAGAATTTCTCTTTTGAACAAATCCGTTGCATAGAAAAGTTAACAGAATTAAAATCTGGCCCATGGCTCTATATTTTTGCAATAAATACATACTCTAGAGAACACTCTCCAAGCTGCTTTGGAGGACAGAGGGGAAGTGTGCTGCTTGATAAAATTCAAAGTAGCGAATGTGTCCCCTGTTGTGCCCAAGTGCCAAGTTTCAGCTTTAATCATGCACCAGAAGGTTTTGCAAAATATTTAAAAAGGGAAATAGATTGATGACCAAGCTGGATTGGTCTACATCATCTATTTGGGAAGAAAGGAGCAGGCAAAGCAGGCCACAAGTCAAAACCTCAACTGTCTGAAGGACCCCATGCCAAGGAGGAAGTGGTAGGTACTCTTTCTCATGTGCTCCCCAATGCAAAACCAAAGCTTAGGCTTCCCTCCAGTCAGACCCTTGTAATGACTGTGAGTGTCAAAGACTCAAAGGTTGATCCAAGGCAAGTCTGTTCTCACAGCAGTTAAACCTGATGTGACACCATTTAATAATACAAGTTGATGCAAGTCCATCAATTATAAGGCTTGGCCAACAGCCCAATTCTATTGACATAATGAAACTTAATCATGTAACAAAATGGAACTGCTCCTTTTAATCTTCTCAATCTTTTCTGCTTTTAATCACATAGATGAACATGGGAATATTTTGAAGTTTGGAGTTACAGGGGACAGTCAAGGGCATCCAGGTATATGTGTCAGTAGATAAATCTAGGTGAGTATAGACTGACTTAATAATAGAGATTATAAGTTAAAAACAGGTGCCATCTTAAGCAGATGCCTATATGTTTGTTAATAACTTGCTGGGAACTATTCACACTAGCAAAGATACAGAGTCAACCTCAATGTCCATCAACAGATGAATGGATAAAGAACATGTAGTACAGACTGGATATGATGGCTCATGCTTGTCATTCCAGAGTTTTGGAAGACCAAGACAGGACGATCACTTGAGCTCAGGAGTTTCAGACGAGCCTGGGAAACATAGCAAGACTCTGTCTCTACAAAAACAAAGGAAGGAAGGAA
>NW_012102432.1:909246-937380 GCF_000951045.1 Mandrillus leucophaeus
GGAAGGAGGGAAGGAGGGAAGGAGGGAAGGAGGGAAGGAGGGAAGGAAGGAAGGAAGGAAGGAAGGAAGGAAGGAAGGAAGGAAGGAAAGGAGGGAGGAAAGAAGGAAAGAAGGAAGGGAGGAAAGAACGGAGGGAGGGAGGGAGACCGGTATATGTATACAATGTAATACTATTTGGCCATAAAATAGAATAAAATCATGTCATTTGCAGCAACATGGATGGAACTGGGGGTCATTATGTTACATGAAATAGGCCATGCACACAAGACAAATTTCAGTTTTCTTACTCATATGTGGGAACTAAAAAAGCTGATCTCATGAATATGGAGAGTATAATGATATACACTAGAGCAGCAGTCCCCAGCCCTTTTGGCATTAGGGACCAGTTTCACGGAAGACAGTTTGTCCACAGACCGGTGGGGGCAGGGATGGTTTGGGGATGATTCAAGTGCATTAAATTTATTGTGCACTCTATTTCTATTATTACTACATTGTAATACGTAATGAAATAATTATATAACTCACCATAATGTAGAATCGGTGGGAGCCCTGAGCTTGTTTGTCTGCTCGGGGGAAATCTGAGGATGATGGGAGGCAGTGACAGATCATCGGGCATTAGATTCTTATAAGGAGCGTGCAACCTAGATCCCTCACATGCACAGTTCACAACAGGGTTTACACTCCTGTGAGAATCTAATGCCACTGCCGATCTTACAGGAAGTGGAGCTCAGGCAGTAATGCTCATTCACCCACTGCTCACCTTCTGCTGTGCAGCCCAGTTCCTAACAGAACACCAACCAGCACCAGCCCGTGGCTTGGGGGTTGGGGCCCCCCGTACTAAAGGCTGGGAAGGGTGGGGACTGGGGACAGTGAAGACAGGTTGATTAATAGATACAAACATATAGTTAGATAAAAGTAATAAGTTCTAATCATACAAAAATATAAGTGCTAACATTTGATAGTAGAGTGACTATAGATAATGGCAGTATATTGTATATTTTGAAATAGTTAGAAGAGAGGACTTGAAATGTTCACAGCACATAGAAATGATACATGATATATCTCCAGGTGATAGATATTCTAAAACCTCTGACTTGATTGTTACACATTCTATGCATATAACACAATATTACATGTACCTCATAAATATGTATAAATATTATGTATCAATGAAAGAAAGAAATCACTAGGAGCTCCCAATGCCTCCTGGAGAAAGGCTGCAAAACTTTCGAGCTAAAAGGTATTTTGTCAATGTGCTGAAGCAACTCCTTTATTTTACTAATAAGGAAATAGATAGGTAAGGTGCATGGTTTTTTGGTTTTTTCAAATGTTCACAAATACTTGGTAGTAGAGTCACAATTCAAGCTCATATTTATCTTGTACTCAAGGTATTATGCTGAAAGTAGAAAGAGATCCTTAAATTTAGCAACTGTTTTTTTATCATGGTGGCCATGACTAGCTAAGTAAATATAAAAAGAAAGAAGACATCAAAGTTCAAACAATAAAGATAAACACATTGTTTGGTGGAAGATGTTTTATTTTTTGGTGTGATTTTTTTTTCAGACAAGGTCTCACTCTGTCACCCAGTCTGTAGTGCAGTGGCACCATCTCTGCCCACTCTAGCCTCAAACTCCCAGGCTCAAGCGATCCTCCCACCTCAGCCCTCCAAGTAGTTGGGACTACAGTAGTGTGCCACCACACCCAGCTAGTATTTTTGTATTTTTTGTAGAGACAGGGTTTTACCATGTTACCCAGGCTGGTCTTGATCTCCTCAACTCAGGCAATCTGCCCACCTCAGCCTCCCAAAATGCTGGGTTTACAGATGTGAGCCTCTGCATGTGTGGAGGACATTTTAAAGACTGTCTAGAAAAAGAAATAAGAGTCACAAATCGGATCATGTCACTGTCTTACATTTCAATGACATTTTTATTGCTCCTATAAGCTTGGATTCAAACTCAACCCTGGCCTTCCAGGTTCTGCCTCAGCCTTCTCTCCAGTCTACTCACACGACCTTCTCCTTCAGCTTCTGCATTCCTAGGCCATCAGACTTCTAGTTGGCAGTGGTAGCATATTATCATCTTCCTCCCTAGATCATTTGTCTTTGGTGTCTACCATAGAGACAATCATGTAGTTGGTGTTCAGTGTATGTTGAATAAATGAGCAAAATCATATAGGTAAAATGCATGGAATATTTTCAGGATGTAAATCACTATTAAAATATGAGGTGTTTCTTTCTTGAGAAGACTTTAAAAGTTTGTGGAAAAATGGAATTAAAAGATAAAAATAAAAACTATAAACTTTATTGAATGAAAATGGATGTCCTTTAAAGATTTTTTAAGATTAGGAAACAAAGAGAAGCCAGTAGGAGCCAAATCAGGACTCTAAGGTGGATCTAATGACTTCCCAATGGAACTCTCATAGCCCTTGTTTGATGAGAGGAGTGAGCAGGAGCATTACTGTGGGTAAGGACTCTCAGGTGACGCTTCCAGGCTTTTTTTCTGCTAAAGCTTTGGCTTTCCATAAACACTCTCATAATAAATAAGCAGATGCTATTTTTCTTTGGCCCTCCAAAAAGTCAATACAAACTTTTTGTAAAGCATCCAATAGTTCATCATTCTTCCACCCAAGTTTTACTATAAATTTGATGTTTGTTTTTGCTTGATTTTAGCAAAATTCATGTTTCTCTGACAGGGGCTCTTTTCAAACTGATGTCACATCCTTGTTAATGCCTCAAACTAGATCCTATTCAGACATGTTATATTAAGTTAGTATGGGTTTATTTTGGTGTGAAAAAATTTTGAAATTCATGATAACTTTTTCATAATACTCATTTTCCATGAACTTTTTGATACCCCTCATATTTATTTCTTATGCATTTGGAATCTGATTTTTACACACAACTTTTCAGGGACATATTTATGGCCTAAAGATGCATGCATTGTATTACACTATGATATCTGGATGAGCCGGGGTAATTTAAAATGCACTACTTTCATCACCTCTCACCCAGCTCTCGTACTAACCAAACTGAGCATTCTTAACTCTAACTCCTATTAAAGAAAAAGAAGGATATTTCTTGTCCAGTAAGCAAAAAAAATAGGCATGAACTATTCAACTCCTTTATTTTCCCATCCCTGGCTTGGGGGCAGGGTACTCTCAGTCACACAGTCATCCTCTGAGGACAAATGCATGCGATGGCAAATATGATGTCATTGGTCCACCTCCAAACATGATTTGATGGATTGAGCTGAATTTCTGCCAAGGGTACACTTCAGGGGTTGCAGAAGATGTCTTGGACATTATCCAAATAGAAAGCAAGGGCCAGCCACATCTTGAACCCTGAAGGAGACTTGATTCTCCCCCGTTGGTTCCCACCTGCTCTTCACTATCAGAGTGGAGCATGCTCCCCATTGGCTCATCTCCCCAAATGCTGTTCAATCAGGAGGTGGACATATCTCATAAATGTGTATATGTATATATTGTGTATATATATAAATGTGTATATATACACATTTATTAGTGTGTGGTGTGTAGGTAAAAGGATTAACTGCTTTATCTTGCTGGAGGTGCCATGTAAATTAAAGCATTTTAATATCCAGGTCATGCTGTCCATTATAGCATTATTTCTGCTTGATTATTTTAAAAGTCCACACAATTAGTATCTTAAGCATTTCATTTGTTCATTTATTCAGTTTTTGAGGAAGATATATGTGTGTGTGTGACATATATATATCCCACAGAGTCTCTATGCTAATACAGTTTACATCCTAATTGAGAGAGACAGACAATAAGTAAATACATGTCAAAAGTGATAAGTGCTAAAGAGAACAGAAAAGCAGAATAAGAGGAAGATGATGGGACTGAAGGAGGGAGGGCCAGATTGAATGGATGGCGGTCAGGGAAGACCTAGTAGATAAACAATCCTGAACAGACTCTGATAAAGCGATTCACGCAAATATCTGGGGAAGTGACAGCCCTCACACAGAAATGAGAAGTGCAGTTGTGTGATATGGGAGCATGTCATATTAACTCTAGGTTCTTTTAGGCTTTTTTTTTTTTTTTTTTTTTTAGACAGAGTCTTGCTCTGTCACGCAGGCTGGAGTGCAATGGTGCAATCTTGGCTCATTGCAATCTCCACCTCCTGGGTTCAAGCGATTCTCCTGCCTCAGCCTCTCAAGTAGCTGGGATTACAGGTGCTCACCACCACACCTGGCTAATTCTGTGTTTGTAATCGAGACAGGGTTTCACCATGTTGGCCAGGCTGGTCTGGAACTCCTGACCTTAAGCAATCTGCCCACCTCAGCTTCCCAAAATGCTGGGATTACAGGCGTGAGTCACCACACCCAGTTTGTGTTATGTTCTTATTTTTTGAATTTTTGATGGTCTGGCATCTGGGTCCTTCCTGGATCCTGGAGAGACCACCCCTCCCAGGGTGAGCTAGTTGCTAGAGAGAGCAATGCCTTTCACTTGCAAATCAACCAACCCACAGCCAATACCTCCAGCCACCTTTTTTATTGAGCCCCTACACTGAGGGCCAGTATTCCCACGTCCTAATCACCCCAGGGCCGTGTATCAGACAACCAGAGGCAGCCTCTGTACTCCAGAGCCTTCTGAAATCATTTAGACTGGCCCATCCTAAGGCTGGTTACTCTGCCTTGCCTTTCCCCATGGAAATCACAGCAAAAGCTTTTCCCCATGCCTCCCCTCACTCCTTTGCCTCCTGACTGACACTGGTGCTTCCTGGGTGGCCCAGCATGGCTTACAATGTCTCCTGCTTCTAGGAACCATGAGTAAAAACTTTTCCCTTCATAACAATCATTTCTGTATCTATAATCATGCCAGACCTGATTAAAACCAATACTGGGTACACTTTTAAATGCATGCCTGGTGCATTCAAGGAGCAGCTAGAATGTCAGTGTGGCTGGAACAGAGAGTGAGGGGATGAGACAAGAGAGGGAAACAAAGGGCCAGCCAGTGTAGACACCCCACAAGGATTAGCTCTTAATCTGACTAAAACAAAGAGTTAATGAGAGGTTCAGAAGAGAAAAATGACGTGACTTGATCTACCTTTCAACAAGAACAATCTGGCCACTGTTGATAATAGAGTGAAGAGTGGCAATGGAGAAGCACAGAAGTAATTTGGGAATTTATTACAATAATCTAGGCAAGAGATGCTAGTGGACAGGACCAGGGTGGTAACTGGGGGAGGCACCAAACTATGGTTGAGTTCTGGATATAAAGTCTTTTGAAAGTGAAGTCAGTATGATTTGCTGATGAGTTGATGTGTTGTGAGAGAGCAATCACTGATTACTGTAAGGTTTTTCGGCATGTGAAACTATAAAAATGTAGTCACCACTTACTGACACAGCAGAACTGCAGGAAGAACGTACCTGGGATGGGAAGATGGATTGTAAATCAGGAATTCAGTGTGGAACATACTATGAGACGCCTTTTACACATCACTGATTTTATGATTACAGCAAGCAGGAATAGGTAGAAGTAGATCTTGAAGGATAATGAAGCAAGCTTCCATGTTGGAGAAGCTTGCATGGCAAGGAACTGAGGGTGGCCTTCAGTCAGGAGCCAGCCAGGAACTGAGGCCCTGATTCCAACAGCCCGAAAGAACTGAATCTTGCCAGCAATCATGTGAGCTTGGATGTACATCCTTCCTCAGTCAGGCCTTCTGATGAAACCTTAGTCTCTGCTGACATTTTATTGCAACCTGTGAGAAACCCTAAGTCAGAGGACTCAGTAATGTTATGCCCAGATTTCTGACCCACAGAAACTGTAAGATAATAAATGTATATTGTCAGAAGCTGTAAATTTGGGGGCCAATTTGTTATACAGCAATAGATAACTAATACAAGGTAATTAGAAAGAATGTAGATAGAAAACAAAATTGGGGCTTGGCCCTGGGTCACACCATTGTTTAGAAGTCAGTAAGATAAAGAGGAGCATGTAAAGAAAACTGAGAGCAGTGAATGAAGAAGGGGAAATAAAAGACTGTACAATAAAGGACTGAAGAAGGAGGAGGAAATTATCGACTGGTCAAGTGCCCTTCACAGGCCAAATATAGATGAGGACTGAGAATTTGTCACTGAAGTCAACAATGTTGAGGTCATTCATACAATAACATTAAGAACAGCAAGGTAAAAAAAAAATCTACACCTTAATTTCTTTTATAAAGATAGCCCAAATTTCATAAATGAGTTTTCCTTTAAGGAAGATAGAGTTCTACCTAGTTCTATTTGCTGCAGCAATTTTAACACTGAAGAAAAATTTAGATTTTCAACTTCAAGTATATCTTTTATAGATGAACGCAATGTGCTCTGTGAATTATCCAAGGTCACATAGCTAATAGAAGAGTTAGGAACTGAAATGAGACTAAAGTTTCTTGACCTACTGCTCTTTCTGCTACATCACACTATCCTTTTGATTTCCTACTTCAAGGTAAACAATTAAAAATCCTAAAAAGCTGTGTAGTGGTATTAAATAGTTATGCACCACATAATGATGTTTCAGTCAGTGATGGGCCACATATACAATGGTGGTCCCATAAGACTATCATATCATATTTTTACTGCACCTTTTCTATTTTTAGATATGTTTGTATTGCAAATAGCATTGTGTTATAGTTGCCTGCAGTATTCAGTACAGTAACAGGTTTGTAGCCTAGGAGCAATAGACTATACCATATAACCTAGGTGAGTAGTAGTCTAGACCACCCAGATTTGGGTATGTACTCTCTAGGAGGTGCATGATGATTAAATAGCCTAAAAATGCATTTCTCAGAATTTATTTCTGTCATTAACGACACACAATTGTATAGCTCACTTTTTGTACCTGAAGCTGATGTATGTATGCTTTCCCTTATTTAAAAATGTGTAAAAATCTTGTTAAGAGCAAGGTTATGGGATAATTTTTAAACTACTGAAAGGATCAACATGTAAAATACAGAAGATACTCATATGAGAGTTCTCAGAATTTAATTTCAAAGCTCAATAAAGCAAATAAGATGCTGTTAATTAGAACATCTGCCAATCACTGTACTATATTAAAGAATGATCTACAAAGCTCATCATTAACATGTAAAATCACTTACTTCATCAGATTTTCCAGCTTTCTTTGCCTTCAAATGTAAGCTCATGGATCTTGTTGGTCTTGTGCACTTCTGTATCTCAGGGCATGTAATAGTTCCTGGGAATTAGTAGAAAGTACAATACGTTTGTTGGATGAACGAATGTTTGAACTGAGACTCAAAGAACTTAAGTGGAGGCATGAAAAGCAGAAGGAAAAGCCTAAACACAGGCCTGGAAGCATAAGAGGATCTGCCATACTAGGAGATATGAAGGGGCTTGGGTCCCTGGACAGAGAATGGTCAACAGGGAGTGGTGGAAAAAACAATTTGCGTAGTTGAGTACAGTGAGTCTGCATAGTCCTTGATTGACAGATGAAGAAGTCTGAGGTCTGGCCTCCATTCTTAAAGCTCAGGGGAGCCACTGAAGAGTAATGATAGGGAGAATAATACACATAACAAGGCCTGGAGTTTAGAAAGGACTTGTCTTTGAGGGTGGATGAAAAGCTGAGACTGAGATAGGAAGCAGGAAGATTCATTGGCTTGTTTTGGATTCATTAAAAAAAAAAAAAAAAAGATGCCACCATATACTTGAGCTAGAACAGCGATCAATATCGCTCAGTGGGATCTCAAGAGACTGATAGTCCAGTGGGGACACAGATGCATCACAGACCATGGCAGCACAGCATAGTAAGTGTAATAAATGGAGTGAACACAGAATGTGGGCGGTGCAAAAAAAAGAGGTTCTGAGCTCAGATTTCATTGCAAGTGACATTTACCCTTGATGCCAGAGACATATGAGAAGCATCAGTAATCAGGAGGGTAGCCCAGGAAGAGGGAGACACATAGTCCAGGGACAGCAAGGGCCACTGGAAGTAGAGAGCATTCAGTGAGAACAGAAAGCAAGAAGGCAGCCAAGGCATTCAAACCATAACCTCATAAACCCAGGTGAACATGAGTGCAGGTGGGGAGGGGATGGAATAGCTCCAGAAACTGTTTAGTTTCCTCAGGACACTTTCCAGTCTGTATCTTGCATTCCCATCCCCCTCCTGTGCCCACCACCAGAGAGCCATTATTCTACCTTCTTCACTATAGGTTAATTTTGCCTGTTTTAAATCTCATTTAAGTGGAATCATAGAGTATGCTCAATTTTTTAAAATCTGGTTGGTGTGTGTCTACACAGGTGTGTCTATACAGAAATCAAGCCATATGTTTAATATTTGTGCACTTTACCATAGGCATAGTACATCCCAATTTTCAAAGTGGGGAGAGGAAAGGGAAAATCAAAGATGACTCCTACCTTGTGTCCCTCAAAGTTTCCACCAGGCACTGGTTTCACAGGACGGGGTTACATTTTTTTAAAGGATCCCATGTTCAAATAAGCTTGGGAGATGCTAGGTTAAATTGAGTTAAAGCCACTTCATTCTGCAAGTCTTCTCTGAGCTTTCGCTACATTGGGAAGCATTGGGAATCTCCAAAGGGGTGATAAATATCCAGTTTTTTAGACTTTTCCTTTCACGGTCTCTCTTGGGACTCAAATATTAAGGAACTCACAATAGAAAAATTTTCTAGCCTGAACCCTGTGGGAAATGGATTATGTTCATCCAGGGAAATAATTTTCTTGGGCAAATTGAATTTGAGTTCCCAGAGGGTAAATACATCAAGCACCACGTCTCCAGCAGGCTGAAATGCAGGAAAGCCCTTCCAAATGCGATCAGGCCTGGGGATATATTTGAACTCTCTGACATATGGTTGATGTCTGAAAATCTGTAGATGGACATGGATTACATCCCCCAAAAAGAGGCATTGCATGAGATGTTCGCAGGGCCCCGGAGGTAGCTGGGTGCAGGGAAGGGAACCAATAAAATGACAAATAAAGAGAAGTTATGCGATAACAGTGCTCCTTCTTGGGGCAACAATACAGGCTGGATGCCTTCAACAATATATCTTTCCCATCTTAAGATTTTGCTCAACACTCATATCAATGACCAGCACTCAGAGCTCCTTAAACGTCTTTAGAAGTTCTATCATAGGTCAGATGACAGGATTCTTAAGCTGCTAAGAAGAGAAGCTTAGTCCAAAATACAACCCTTTCCGGAAGAGTTTACAAATTTCGAACAAACACATGGTTCTGAAACAAAGACATTTCTGCCAGTCTAAAAACTGGTTAAAAACAAAAAGAAGAAGAGGGGCAATATGAGTGGGATTTGCTTATATTTTGTACTCTAAAAAGGCAAAGGAATTTTCAAATATGTAAGCATTTTCAAATGTTGATGACATTAAACATTTCATATAACTAATACTACTTTATTACTACTTGATAAATACAGTTATACCAATAGTTTGCTTTCATTTGCATTTCAAAGCAGATATATAAAGATTTGCACATAAAATATAGCAAAGATGGGTTGAATCTGAAGTTAAGTATTAAGCAAAAGGAAAAAAACTAGTCAAAAAGAGGCAGCAGTAACATGAAAAAAATGTTGCTAATATTTTATGAAAAATTTATAAAAATAGAATTTTGTAATACCAAAGAGGACAACCAATAAAGATCTTGTTTCTTCTATCTGACTAATCCGGGAACAGCAGAGAATGTCGTTCATTTTAACCATCTTTAAAAAATGATCTTATAATATTGCCATCTGTTGGCATATGACAGATACAGCATTCCAACCACACAAAGAATGAAGTAAAAATACAGAAAATTAAAGGGACAGATGTGAAAAGCTCACACACTCATTTGGCTTAGCATTTCACATCTGTTCTCTCCAAAGTCTTCCCAGTAACACAAATCTAATTCCTGGATCCAGTATCTTGAAATGTTATGCGACGCAGCAGGCAACGTATCTATGACTTGCTGAAGATCCATTCATTCCAGCACATCATGTGTTTTCTCATCAATATTGGAAATGTTCTATCCAAAACTCAGTTTCTGTCACAAGGGAGAATCCTCATAGGTATGTATAGGCGTATATAGTATTGCAATTTATTTATTCGTGTTTCTAAAAAATTGTCTCGTAGGCATTTGAAATCAACCTTGACAAGAAACACATAAATATGGTCCTCCATATATTCTACATACCTTTCTATTATTATCCACCTTCTTGACCGGCAAAGAGATGAAAAATAGTACAAATATTAACCAATTCCTACACAGTGTATAAACTTACTGATTTAAACCTCAAAACTTTTTTTTAGACTTTTAAAATTTTGGACTCAGAAGGTTGAGGAAGGAAGATCACTTAAGCCCAGGAGATCGAAGCAGCAGTGAGCCATGATTGCACCACTCCAGCCTGGGTGACTGAGCAAGGCCCAGTCTCTAAAAAAATAAAATAATATTTTGGACCATCTGAATATATAGCCTATTCAAAAAATATAGTTAAAAATGTAATGAAATACATATTCAGTTATTTCACACTTGACACACACTTGCTGCAACCAAGCCCTTTCTGTCCACCTTTCTGTTGTCAAGCCAGCAGTATGAAGACCAACACTGTGAAGACTGGTGCTTCCCTGAAGCCCTCAGACAACTGGGAGTCTTAACTGTATTTTTGATAGCAGGAGGATTCCTAGCAAAATATTTAAAGTTGGTGTCTCTGGCCGGGCACAGTGGCTCACCTGTAATCCCAGCACTTTGGGAGGCTGAGGTCAGAGGATCACCTGAGGTCAGGAGTTTGAGACCAGACTGGCCAAAATGGCGAAACACCATCCCTAATGAAAGTACAAAAATCAGCCAGGTGTGGTGGCGTGTGCCTGTAATCCCAGCTACTCGGTAGGCTGAGGCAGGAGAATCACTTGAACCCGGGAGGCGGAGGTTGTAGTGAGCTGAGACTGTGCCACTGCCCTCCAGCCTGGGTGAGAGAACAAGACTCCATCTAAAAAATAAAAATAAAAATAAAGATGAAAAAATAAAGTTGGTGTCTCTATTAAACTAATAGCTTTTTAAAAAGTAATAAAACCATAATTTCAATCAATAGATAACAACCTTATAACTTAATAGGACCAAGAAATGCTTTCTCCTTTAAAAAGGTCTATTACTTAAATTTGAGAACATTGCTAAAGTGCCTGCCTCAGCATTTTTTTCATGAACGTGTTGGCACCCAGTGGCACTGTATCTAAGGCTAATGTGAAATCAACAAAAGTGAATTTAATATGGAAATCCTGCTTTTCAGCCAAATGAAGGCCCAATGACATCAGAGGCTGCAAGACAAAAGACCTTGCAGTAGTTCCCATGGAGAAAAGTGGCAGGAGAATTGGAGTATGGCAGGGCCCGGAGTACAAGAGTCATACTGGTCTCAAAAGCTCTTTTGCCTTTAGTAGTCAGCAGCGTATTTGGGCTGCAACAAACAGGAAATCAACATCTCTCTCATACACTATCAAACATACACTTACATTTTTCATCTTACGCTGACATTTTCAGCTTATGCAAATATCAATATTTAACAGAATAGTTTACATCCATAATAAGGGCCCAAGAATTTTTTTTCCCTAAAAGGATTAGTACATTACTTTAGCTTGAGAAAAACTAGTATCCATGTTAGGGCCACAACGTTTACACCTACGGGCGTGGGTTTCCCCAGGCTCTGGCTCTTCCCAGCTGTTGGACATGAGGTAAATTATTCAATTACTGAACTAGAAGCTCAGGCAATCGGGGCAGCACTTCTGACTGACCCTCTAAAGTTGTGTCTTCACGGCAATATGGAATAAGAAAAAACAACCTGGTGCTTTTCAGGAAGATAAAATAGATAATGTTTATAAAAGATGTACCACAGACCAGGCATGGTAGATCACGCCTGTCATCCCAGCACTGTGGGAGGCTGAGGTAGGTAAATAGCTTGAGCTCAGAAGTTTGAGACCAGCCTGGGTGACATGACGAGACCCCATGTCTACTAAAAGTACAAAAATAATAAGCCTGGCATGGTGGCACATGCCTGTGGTCCCAGCCACTCAGGAGGCTGAGGTAGGAGGATCCCTTGAACCCAGGGAGTGGGTGGGCGAGGGCGGTGGTGGAGGTAGCAGTGAGCTAAGATTGCACCACTGCACTCCAGATTGGGCAACGGAGCGAGACCCTGTTTCAAAAAAAAAGAAAAAAAAGACATAGTACAGAGCCTGGCCCAAAACGTAAACTCAATATTTGTTCATTATTTTTAATATTTATCCCTCACAATAACACTTCAAGATAGAAGTTACTGAGTCCATTTTATAGGTGAGGAAACTGAGACTCAGGAATTTCCAGTAACAATTGCACAGACAGAAATGGAGAAAGCTATAATATAAGGCTAGATCCGGCTGGCTCTGAAGCCTGTAATCTTTCCACTGTACCACACTGCTCCTCAAAAAGCAGCCCAAGAACTCTCATTTCTGTAGCGGAAGACACACCTCCCTGGCCATTGGTTAGAACCTCCAACTACAGCTTCCTCTCCTCTGTTTCCAGAAGCTGGGGTAATCGAGGCAGCACTTCTGACCATAGTGATTAAATTATCAGTGGACCAGGTGTGGTGGCCATGCCTGTAATCCCAGCATCTTGGGTAGCTGAGGCGGGCAGATTGCTTGAGGCCACCCTGAGCAACATGGCAAAACTGTATCCCTACAAAAAAATACAAAGACTTACCTGGGTGTGGTGGTACATGTGTGTGATCCCAGCTACTCGGGAGGCTGAAGTAGGAGGATCACTTGAGCCCTAGAGGTTAACGCTGCAGTGAGCTGAGATCATGCCACTGCACTCCAGCCTGGGTGACAGAGCCAGACTCTATCTCAAAATATATATATATATATATATATTTTAGAAATGATCTTCACAGGAGCAGCTTCTCTGGACAAAGCAGAGGCAACTACTTGCTAATGAGACAAAAACTGTTCTATTCCACCTCCTACTCGGCCTCCTTGGGCTACAGGAAGCCATGGGCAGAAAGGTGTCAATGCCGAATCCAATTGAAGGGAATTTCAATTAGATGGCCTGTGAAAGGGGTTGAGATAAGCAGGTATGAACAGTCAACATTATTTTTCCATTTTCCTGCCAGAGAATTTCCTGGTTATGTATTACAATTTGAGGATCTGTTGATAACAAAAGTAGAAATAAATACTCATGGGTTTTTTTTTTTTCTTGGAAAAACCTATTCTACATTTTGATGTGCCCTCAAGAAACTAAGGAAGCAAATGGATGAAGAGTTGAGTCTATAATAAATGTGGTGGCTCACACTGCAGACTTTACACTGTCTTTACCACACAACAGGGAAATAAAATTCCCTAGACTATCAAATGTGACAAGTCTGCAGTGATAGTCAATTCTTTTTATTTCTTGTCATTAAATGTGCTCTGCATCAGTATAATATGTAATAATTGTCCATGAAATGGATGCCTTTAGACTGACTGACTTTCAGTGAAGGGGAAATAATAGAGATTTGCAATGAGGAGATATTAGTAGTGGTGAGGAGGAGAAGGATGAGACAGTATTGTTAAATATTATTTGAAACATTATTATTATTTAAGTATTATTTGAAATATCTTATTTCAAAGAGCTAAAGGCAGACTACAAAAAGGTCTTGACCATAATCAGTGAGGAAGAATTCTACAGCCATTTTTTAAATAAACTCTTGCAACATTGTCATTTATCCTCATCTAATTTCTGTAGGATTCCTATTAGTGGCATGAGTCACAATATGGATTAAGAGGCTTACACCATAAACACTCATCTTTGTCTTTGTTCCCATTGCCACGTGGAGACACGGAGGCAGGCCACCGTGATAAGGCCCATGCAAGGAACCCTTACCCTAAAGCTGTCCTACTTTCATGCATGGTGCCAGGCTCAGCTTCCTAGAAATACATTCAACCAGTATTTATGTGACCCTATGTCATACCAGGCACTACTAAAGGCATGCAAAGGATACAAGCCCCAGGAGCTTACAGTCAGCTGAACTGGCCTCTGCAATCAAGTGTAGTGTGTGTGACAATAGCATTAAGTATGGGGTTCTGTGCTAGCATGCAGGACGGGCTCCTAATCCAGTCATAGGGGGTCAAGAGAAGACTTCCCAAGTGAAGTGCCATCGAAACTGGGACCTGAAGTTTGGATAGGTGATAGCCAGGTGCAGAAGAGTCCAAAGGAAGTGTTTAGGGCAAAGAGAACACCATGCACAAAGCACAAAGGCAGGAGAGACAGCTTGGCATATTTGACAAACGGTAAGTGACTCAGGATGCCTGAAGGGAGGAGCAGGAGAGAATGGGGAGAAGTGAGGCCTGTGGGCTAAGAAATGGCAAATTAAAAAGTACAACCTTGAAAGCCTGATTAAGGAATTTCGCTTTGGTCTGAGGCTGATGGCTAGCTATCAAAAGGTTTTAAGAAGGGAAGTCACACAAACAGACCAAAGATTCATAAAATATCATTCTGCAAGTGAGAATAGAATAGAAGGAGGTAAAAAAGAGGACCCATAGCAACTAGGAGACAGTGGAAAAGCTGTGTGAAAGGGTGGTCTGAATCAAAGCACAGCGCAGTGACGGGTACCCAGGAAATGCCGAATGAGTAAGTGGTGAGTACTGCTAATAATACCAACAATGATGTGAAGGCTGAAAAGGATGGATGAGGCATATTAGGAAAAGGAGGGCATGTGCCTCATGGTTATTTCACTGAAAGTGATGAGAAAGCAGCAGCAGTCAAGGATGTCATGGGTTTTCTCACTCAAGCAACTAAACACACAGCTGTACTGGCCACTGTCATGGAGATGTGGAAGAGGAACAGGTTGGAGGGTCACAGATGAGGAGGTTAAATCTATTTGGGGACATGTTCTGCTCAAGATGGCAATGAATATCTCCCAGCTTATTTTTTCCAGTCCTCTCTTTTTAAAAAAAAAAAATCGCCATTTTAACCATTTAAACTGTAAAGTTCAATGGATTTTAGTATATTCAAGATGCTATGCAAATGTCACCACTATCTAATTCCAGAACATTTTCATCAGCCCAAAAAGAAACCCTATACCTATTAAGCATTCACTCCCATCCTTCCCTCCTCCTATCCCCCTGAAAACCACTAATCTGCTTTCTGTCTATGGGTTTGCCTATTCTAGATAGTTTATTTAAATGTAACCACATATGATATATGATATAACCCAAACAATGGAATATCATTCAGCCATGGGAAGGAATAAAATACACACTACAACACGTATGAAATTCAAAAACATAATGCTAAGTGAAAGAAGCCAAACACGAAAGGCCAGCTACTGAAAGTGATTCCATTTATGTGAAACATCCAAAATAGGCAAATCCGTAAAAACAACCGGGCACAGTGGCTCACGCCGGTAATCCCAGCACTTTGGGAGGCCGAGGCGAGTGGATCATGAGGTCAGGAGATCGAGACCATCCTGGTTAACACAGTGAAACCCCATCTCTACCAAAAAATACAAAAAATTAGCCGGGAGTAGTGGCGGGCACCTGTAGTCCCAGCTACTCGGGAGGCTGAGGCAGGAGAATGGTGTGAACTGGGAGGTGGAGCCTGCAGTAAGCCAAGATCACGCCACTGCACTCCAGCCTGGGTGACAGAGCGAGACTCTGTCTCAAAAAAAAAAAACAGAAAACAAAACAAAACAGAAAGCAGTTCTGTGGTTGCCAGGAGCTGTGGCGGGGGAGGACAGGAAGTGATTGCTTAATGGATACAGGGTTTCTCTTTGGAGTGATTAAACAATTTCAGAATTGTATAGTGGTTGCACAGCATTGCAGAAGTACTTCATGCCACCAAACTGTACACTTTAAAATGGGTAAATTTGGCCGGGTGCGATGGCTCACACCTGTAATCCCAGCACTTTGGGAGGTTGAGGCAGGCGGATCACCTGAGGTTAGGAGTTCAAGACTAGCCTGGCCAACATGGCGAAACCCTGTCTCTACTAAAAATACAAAAATTAGCTGGGCATGGTGGTGGAGTCCTGTAATCCCAGCTACTTGGGAGACTGAGGCAGGAAGAATTGCTTGAATTTGGGAGGTGGAGGTTGCAGTAAGCCAAGATTGCACCGCTGCACTCTAGCCTGGGTGACAGAGCAAGACTGTCTCAAAAAAAAAAAAAAAAAAAAGTAAATTTATCTTATATGTATTTTGTAAAAGAAAAACAAAAAGATTGAAGTGTTGATACATCCCCTCTCTTCTTTGAAGAGTAATGTTTCCACCTTCGAAGGGAGTAAGAGCTCTCTAATGATCATCACAGGTTCTGGAGTCCAACTGTCTAGATTTGAATTATTTCTCCTCCTCTTAATAGATGTGTGAATTTGCACATCTATTACTCAATTTTTCTAACCCAGTCTTTTTCTATAAAATGGAAATAATAATAGTACTTGCACAGGAAGGTATTGTAAAGGTTATATGAACTCATAAACATACATGCTGAGCATGGTGCCTGCCACAAAAAAAAAAAAAAGTATTCAACAATGTGGTTACTTTTAAAATCATCGTTGTTGTTATTGTTATTATATGTGGCCACAGTGATTGGTCTTCAGGATAAGCACATGTAGTATGGGCCAGGAGGGACTTTCCCAGGTATTTCTGAAATGCAGCTAAAGAGAAGCACTCTTTTCCTCTCGTATCATGGAGCTCTGCAATAACAGCTATGATCTACCAGCCGTCACCCTGGAGCCAGTACAACAAAAGGAAGCCAGGACAAGTGATTGTGGCCAGGTCCGATGCACTAGAGTTCCCCATGCCAGGTGCCCATGATTTGGTCACATTATCCAATGACTTCCCCATTTTGGCCTTAGTGAATTCAGATTTCATTTTTGTTTCAATATTAATTTGAACCAAATAGTGCTCGATAGTATAACTGTTGCCTGGTAGGACCAATGGTGCATTGAAGTAGAGATGTTCAGCAGAGAGCTGGCTGTATACATGGATTCGAAAGTAGAATCTGGGGTAGAAACATGGGGAGCCCTTAACCTATAAAAAGTAACAAACCTGTGACAGTAAACAAGATACATAGATAGCACAGAATGAGAAGGTAAGACCAAACTTCAGGGAACAGAAATATCTAATGCAAAGACAGAAAAAGGCGAGCTAAAGATGAGATGGGAAAGCTAAGCACAAAGGAAGGAGAAAAGCCAAGTGAGCATAAAATATTAATAACAGAAGCCAAAAGAAGAAAATATTTTTAGAGGCAACTTGTCAACAGTCAGTTACTGAAGAGAGGCCAAGTGTAAAAAGAGGACCCACACTGTCCTTTGGATTTGCCAAAAAGAGACCACCAGTCTCTTGTGTAAAAACCATCTCATGAGGAGTGGGCAAGGAACGTGGCTGGAGAAGGAAGTGGGAATGAGCAGGGCTTTGAGATTATCACTCTGATCCCAACACTAGTTGTGCAGCCTTGGACAAGTGTTCGCCTTCACTGAGTCTAGATCTCATTATTCATAAATCTGCAAACGAGAATTGAGATTACAATAATTGAAGGCTACATGTAAAGCACACCTTTTACAAAGGGCAGAATAAATATTAATGTGAACTAGCGAGGATAGCAAACCCAGCCAAGGACCTCTCAGGAATTTCCCTGAAGCCTCCTGGAATTTATTTCGCATAGGTTCAAGTAGGCTTCCTTAAAAAAATAATAATGATGATGAGGACTTTGGGATTTGTGGACTTTGGGATTTGTGGAACTTAAGTGACCCTGCACTGCAAATGCCATAAACCCCTGGATCTGAACAAAGGAAGGAGGGGGTAAGTCCTAAGTCTTCCAGTCATAGATAGTGTGGTGTGCACTACCCAGACACCTTCTGCAGGACTGAAGCCCTCACAGCGCAATGCTGAGGACTTAGGTGGCAGACAACACTTAGCTATAACTCAACCCAAAATTAGCCTCAGTCAGAGAGTCATGTGGCCAAGATCACACCCCACCCCACCCCACCCCGGGTCAGGCTGTAGCCAGTGACTGCCCAGTGTGGCTCAAAGGCCAAAGGGCTGTCCTTACCCAGAGGCCCTCAATCCAGGGAAACTGTGCTGAGCCAGCATCATAGTCCACCTCCAGGCCCTGTCCTGCTACATTCACACCCCTGCAAGTGTGCACCGTGACACCAGCCCCAGGGAACCTTCTGCACACAAATCTCTATCCCAGAGTCTCTTTCCTAGGAAACCCCAACTAAGACCCCCACACTTAAAAAGTTGATGCTGAAAGAGAAGGAAAGGTAAGCAGACTGGAATTAAGAGTGAGTTAGCTCCTACTCTGTCCACAAATATTCAGCAGCATCAGAAAGGATAATTTGTAAATGGTGTTTTTCAAGTGCTCCCTGGAGCACTCTCTGAAGACTTAAAACCTGAAAAACCCAGTGAACTCTATAGAACTTGATACTAAATTTGTAAAGTGAAGGAGAGAGTCTTGCCCCAGCTTGGCCCTGGTTGGAGCCCCAAATCTGTAGTGTCAAGAGTGGCCCTGGTGGTGACAGTAGAGTCATTTTAACAGTCTCCAAGAACAGGAGAGCTGCCCAGGGGTCAAACAGGGTTGTGGGGAGAGCAGGTGAGGTCTGAGGCTGAAGGAGCACGCCAACACCTGTGTCCACCCTTGGCCCGGATGCTAGAGCGATTTTTCTGTATGTCAGCACCCAGATCCACCTACGGCAAATGAGGATAATGCCAATACAGAGTAATACTTACAGGACAGGAGTGTGAACTGCATAAAGTCAACGCAGCCTGCTTCTACTCATAGATTCCTGAAAAAAAAAAAAAAAAAAAAAAAGAATCAGTTCACGATCCTAAATTGTTGAAAAATAATTTATTTTTCACTTCAGTCTCTGAGAAAAAAAAAACACCAAAACTTTTGAAGTCTTCTTTCCTGTCCGTCATTCTTCCACCCTACAGACTCTCCTCTATTCAGGTTTTCTTAGATTCGACTCATTCTTTGTCTTTCCTGTCCCTTCACCTTTCTCTGTCATTTTTTTCCTGCCAGTGGCTCACTAACCTCAGAGGTACCACCCCGCACCCTCTCGTGCTGCTTCAGCGGCTGGGGGCATGTCTGTGCTGGGGAGAGACACTTTACCTGTTGCCCCCATGCACAGGACACAGTGTCCTGGCCTTTTACTGCCCATGACATGAGCTCCTTTCTTGTGGAACAAGGGCGGCTTCTTTGCTTTCATTCGTGTCATACTAAATTTATTACTTCTAGAGACTGTCCTTTATTTCAGGACATCCTGCCTGCCTTTGAGTGTTGGAATGTCATACCTTTGACAAAATAATGGTAACAGTAAGTGGTAGATATTTTGGTGTTTCTTTTTCATGTATTTTGCTAAATAAAACGTTTGCAGCCCTATGGCAGCTCTCAAAACTTTCCTTAAATTTTACAAGTCCAAAAGTCTGAGAATCGTTATAGGAGGACAATATACAAAGACAGACTACAAAGCAGGAAGGAGGAAGCATTTAGGACCATTGGTCTGAAACAACATGACTGCTCTCACTCTTGGAAGATGAATTTGAGGAGAGGCCAGGCGCAGTGGCTCACGCCCATAATCCCAGCACTTTGGGAGGCCGAGGCTGGTGGATCACTTAAGGCCAGGAGTTTGAGACCAACGTGGCCAACATGGAAAAACCTCGTCTCTACTAAAAATACAAAAAGCAGCCAGGTGTGGTTGTGCACACCTGTAATCCCAGCCACTTGGGAGGTTGAGGCAGGAGAATTGCTTAAACCCAAGAGGCTGAGGTTGCAGTGAGCCGAGATCATGCCTTTCCATTCCAGTCTGGGCAACAGAGCCAGACTCCATCTCAAAATAATAATAACAATAATAATTTGAGGAGACGTTGGGGAAGAAAAGGAAAGGAACAACAGGGTTTAGTCACACACCAGTCACTATGTGAGGGCTCTTTACACGCATGATTATATGTAGGTATTATCAATGGTACTGATGATGAAACTGAGTTTCATAGAGGTTAAAGAAATTGGTCAAAACCACTGAGCAGGAAGGTGGCATAGCTGGAGATAGTCGGGGCAGTCCCATAGCAGTGGCAGGACATTAGCTGTTGACTTTAGAAACAACAGAATTAATGGTTGGGTCCTAGGTCAGTGTAGGAACCCCAGACAAAGGGTCGGGGGAAAGTCTGCCTCATTCCCTAAGGATAGACAGGTACATTCTCCTGAAATAGAAATCATCTGAAGAGCCTCAGAGATGGAGCCAAGCAAATAAAAGATGATTATCTGCAACCTCACTAAATCACCACTCATCACACGTCTACCCACATCCACACAGAGGGTCATACAGAAGTTTAATTCCCCATCCACCAGCTGCTTCTGCTGTGATCTCAACCACGGAACTTTGCCTCGAGTTATCAATAGTTTTTTTCTTTCTTTCTTTTTGACTGAGCTAGCTCTACCAGTGCATCCTGACAGTATAATTAACACTAGCCTGGGGAGAGGAATTGTTCGGCATTAAAAAAATAAGTATTGTAGACAGATACTTTTAGATCTTCTCGCATGGCTGAGGAAGAATCAGTACACAGAGCGTGAAGTCAAGAGAAGTCAAAGAACAAAAGAAAAAGAATGCTAATGAATTCTCAGATGTGTTGGAAACCTGTTAAGTCCTAGGTTTGACACTAGACGTGGAGTTAAGTGATTTTTAATTTTTTTAAATTGTAATTTTAAAATTGAATATAATCCAAGAATGCTGTCTGTCACTTTACAAAACCTCACTAATGGTTACACATGAGGGACATATTAACTCCCACCAAAGGGATTCCCCTAGGAGTCAGACTTCCAAGAGTTTGGGACAAAGGTGATCTTCCATGAAATGATGCATCTATTTTCCTGTACAGATTTCTAACTGTGCCAGTTACGTTTGTCAGGAGGGCCACATTGCAAAGTTATAAGGTTTTGGAGGTAGATAGGGAGGTTATCTAGTTTAATATCTCGGTTTAAAAAGCAAGGAAATAGGCATATTACAGCCCAACAACTATGACATCAGTGACAACCATGGGATAAAAACCAGGCCCTGTGGATCTTGATGAAAGACCCATTCTGTCTCATCACTGGACAGTTCTGGGGTTCAGGAGTCCCATTGATACAAATATCTCCAACTTTCATCCTTCAGATTGTCCTGTGAGTTTAGTGGTAATAAAATGCTGTCTTTCATAAATCAGCAACTTCTTAATTGAACACGATGGCATTGTCCCCAAACAATCATCTAGGAAAGTAAGAGTTAGAGAAGTATTTCCAGAACTAATTCTCTGAAATGTTTCTGAATTTACATGTAAATTAGTCTACTAGCTTTTAATATAAAATAAGATAATGTATAGGAAAATGTGTGGTTGACTATTTAGAACCCTTTTAATGTGATATGCTGTTGTTATTATTGTTATTACTTCCACTATTACCATATTTGAATTTGGTGTTGTGCTGAGACATATAGTAAAATAAACACCAATTTAGGCTAGCTGACAGAGAACAATCTAACTCATACTCTATGTTATTAAAATGTACTTTTGGTATGGTTAAGTCCATGGTCTGACTCAATATTATTGCTGAAAAGTATAACCAAACATGGGTTTTTGTCTGTCCTGCTACAGGATAAGAAACATTTGTATGTGAAACAGTTCATTTGCATGCTATGACTAATGTGCTAGATTCTTTAAAAATAAATTTATTATCTTAATTATTATAAATATGTCTACATATTAAAACCTCTTGAATTCAAGTTTCCAAAAATACAGAGCTCAAATTCATTTTCTCTTTGTCAAAATGAAATGTACCTTTTCTTTCAAGATAATGTAAAGGTATATTTCAGTACAGCACAAGCTGAATTAAAGAAATTTAAGTATCTGGTGTCTGGAAAGTAATTCTGTTTGAGTCTTTCAAAATCCTACATTGCTGCCATCTGGTGGTCAAATGTGGTTCTCTACTATTATTTTTTAAATTATAATGATTTTTCTTGAAAAATAACAATGTAAACGCTACCAATAGGTGGGTACTGTTGCAAATTTAAATGTATTGCCATAAAGAAAATGTAAGTACATAATTAAAATAATTACGTGCAAAAGTGTATGTTTATATTAGTATTTATACCTAAAGAATTTACTTGGATATGTTCTATAGTGGGTTATTAATTACTACATAGAACAAGGTCCCTGCCTGGTGAATACAACCCCAAAACAAGGAGGAATCATCTTTGCTAATTATACTTTATGTATTTTGTTAATATACCGTAGAGTTTAACAGTTTGTGGATTTTAGAGTTGCATGGCCATGGGTCCAAGGCACATAAGGTCCTACTACTTATTAGCTAAGTGACTTCTGGCAGATTACCTCACTGCTCCTCTTCTCATCTGGAAAATGAGAATAATTACACTGAACTCTCAGGTTTATTGTGAGGTTTAACTGTGCATGTATATAAAGTGTCTGACACTTAGTAAGCATAGAATTAATGATAGCAGGCCGGACGCGGTGGCTCAAGCCTGTAATCCCAGCACTTTGGGAGGCCGAGACGGGCGGATCACGAGGTCAGGAGATCGAGACCATCCTGGCTAACACGGTGAAACCCCGTCCCTACTAAAAAAAAAAATACAAAAAAACTAGCCGGGCGAGGTGGCGGGCGCCTGTAGTCCCAGCTACTCGGGAGGCTGAGGCAGGAGAATGGCGTAAACCCAGGAGGTGGAGCTTGCAGTGAGCTGAGATCCGGCCACTGCACTCCAGCCTGGATGACAGAGTCATCTGGTGAGGACCTTTTTGCTGTGGGAGAAGTTTGGGGGTCAATAGAGCACAAGGGAGCAAGAGCAAGACAGAGATGAACTCACTTTTATAACAAAGCCATCCTCATAATGGCATTCAATTGTTCATGAGCCCTCATGACCTAATCACTTCTTACTAAGCCCCACCTATCAACACTGTCACATTTGGGATTAAAGAATTTTAGGGGACACATTTGATCCGTAGTAATATTTCTTGCTATTTTCAAAATAGACAAGAACATAAGAAATTTATACTCAAACATAGGAAGAATGGGAAATGTTCACTGAATTCAATCTATACCTTTAAATCAGCCGTCCCCAACCTTTTCTGGCACCAGAGACCAGTTTCACGGAAGGCAATTTTTCCACAGGGGATTGGGGGAGGTTTCGGGATGAAACTGTACCTCCTCAGATAATCAAGCATTTAGTTAGATTCTTATAAGGAGAGCACAACCTAGATCTCCCACATGCGCAGTTCACAATAGGGTTCAGGCTCCTATAGGAATGTAATGCTGCTGCTGATCTGACAGGAGGCAGAGCTCAGGTGGTAATGTTCGATGGCCTACCACTCACCTCCTGCTGGGCAGCCCAGTTCCTAACAGGCCACAGACTGGTACTGGTTCACAGCCAGGCGACTGGGGACCCCTGCTTTAAATGACTGATTTAAAGGGCAAACTAGAGACAGTGATATCATTTAGAGAGGTTTTCTGATTCTGATAATTCTCTACCTTTCTAGGCATTCCAAACTAGAAGCAGGTATTATCTGGACAGTCAGTTGCTACCCCCTGCTAATCCCTAAAAGAGGTAATCTGCCACCCAGGAACTAACATTGACTCATCAGAAATTGTTTCATACACTCTGGTTTCCCAAAGGACTTGACTCAGATGCTTACCCTTAAATTGTTCTGTATTAGGGTATTTTGCAGCAGGAAAAGAGCATGAGAAGTTTGATCTTGACATGGCACACTCCAGGTGACTGCAGAACGCACCCAGAACAGCCTGGCTGGACTTGACCCTCCAAATCTGCAAGTTAATAACATTCATTAAGTGCCACACATATGCTTGTATTGACTACTGTGCTAGATAATGAAAATGTCTATTTTCAAGGAAAATAAGTCAGGCTGGGAAAGTCCAACAATAGCAAAAAAAGTATGAAGAAACATCATATTGTAGTAATATGATGCAGAGACAGTACATGGTTCTATGCAGTATGAAGAAGGATAAGATCAGAGTACACCAATTGGCATGATTTTAACGCTTGAGTGTGTCCTACTCACAATAAACATGATTATCAGGAGCTCAGTACCTTCTGTCTACCACATAGCTCATCCCTGATCTGTATTTGTCCCCCAAAAGGTGAATAGCTGAATCACTTAAAGCATCCTTTATTAATCACCAGTTACTATGTACATCGAGCCTCTGAAACAATTTCAGTGTAACATTCTTGTTCTAGGGGCATATAAACAGAAATTGGTTTATAAATTTGAGTTAATAAGCTTGAAAACAAACTAGAGAGAAATTAATGTACAGTTCGGGTTTCTCATAATCAACCCCCAGATGCGAGAGTCTAGACAGGCAATAATAAAGATTAACAATCTTATCAGGATTATGAGGCAGCAAATTATTGAAAAAGATACTATGATTTATTATCATCATCAAAAGAACTATTCCAGAGCCACAGAAAATAATGTGAGTCAGATTCCAGAAGAGACAGAGGCAATTGTTAATCCCTAAGATGACTTGTATCTTGGTATCTCAAAATTATTTGAAAATGCAACGAAGAAATTAATTTTGTCTATCTTGAAAAAAAGGACATAATGTCAAATTATTAGTACACATTTATAAGAGCCTGCGCCACATCAGACCACATCACATCTTTTGACAGAACTGAATGAATACACAGGAACACCAGGCTAATGATAACATAGTTAGATTTTAACAAAGCACTCAACACTGTTTTATGATGAAAATCCATGAGAAGTCTGTAGATATGTAGATAAAGGAGCTAACGTTGACATAGTAATTAAATAACTAGTTTCTAGAAAGCTTAGATAAATAACAGTGCTGTTGTCTGTTATATTTCTTCTTGGGTTCCAAATGGCAATACAGGGATTTTTTATGTGTCCCAACTTTGTAAATTAAAAGATGTGTCTCAGAGCACATAAACTCTGAGAGCATGTGATGTATCAAAGAAAAGATATAGTGAAGGGGCACTGAGGGGGAAAATTGCAGAAACCTCGGAAGGTGGCACAGAGAATTCAGAAAAGTTAGGTTGAAAGGAGAATCAGCATCTTGGTTAGTCATTGTTTCATCATATCCTGCAGGACACCATGAACTCAAATAAATGTTCTGAGTTTGTTCCTTTAGCTACTTGTGTCCCTCATTCTCGATGACTGCAACCAGATTTTCCCCTCTGATCTAGGACAGGGGTTTCATATGTTTCGTCGACTGCTATATCCCTAGTACTTAGAAAATTGCTTCATAAATAGTTGTCAAATGAATAGTAAAAATGGTCATATGCTCACTGAAATTATTTACCCATTGGATACAATGTATTAAATCAATAGCTTTTCTCTGTGGTAATAATAAACACTTACAAATGCAAGTGGAAGACTATTCCTTTCACAAAAATGATAAAAACTATAGCATAGTAACAACACAAGCACAGCACATATATGAAGAACAATGTAAATCTTATCAGAAGACACAAAACAAAATTGGAACAAATGCAAAGATGTACCATTGTTGGATGGGAAGATAATAATAAAAATGTCATTTTTCCCAAAAGCCATAGGTAAATCAGTGCAGTTCTAATTTGTATCCCAAAAGAATCTTTTATCTCAATACAGCTATCATAAGTTTCATGAGGAAGAGTAAATATCCAGAATAGCCCAAAAAAAGTATTTTAAAATATCTAATGACAATGAGAGATAGACTATACAGCTACTGTAATACAGTTGTTATTGTGTTGACATGAAAATAGATTAAAAATAATAAATCAGTGGAAAAAAATAAATAACTCAAAAATAAATAGACATAAGTACATATGTGGCAAAGGGATATATTAATTTTCCCTTTAAAACCATTTTTATTGATGCATAACAGATGTACATACTTTTGGGGTACATGTGATAATGTAATCCATTCATATAATTTGCAAAGATTAAATAGGTGTATTTGGGATATCTCACTTAAATATTTGTTTTTTCTTTATGCTAGAATCATTCAAATTATTCTCACTTGACTATTTTGAAATATACAATAGATTATTGGAAACTGTAGTCACCCTACTAATCTATTGAATACTGGGGTCTTATTTATTCTATCAAGCTGTATATTTATACCTATTAATCAATTTCTCTTTATCCCTCGGCCTCTTAAGATATAATTTCTTGAGTAATAAATTTATTATTTAATTTTCTAAATAATATAATAGTATAATAATCATGTAATTTTCTAACCCCTAGAATAATACTGGGGGTGGGAGGAAATAAAGTTGGACCTCTATTTATACTATATACAAAATAAAAATAAATAAAATTAAAATGTTTAAACAAAATGTAAGAGACTACACATACAATATAGGTGTACAGGAAATTACATTAACCAAACGAGAAAAACCAAAAGCTTAAAGAAAACAATAAAGAAAGAAGGACGGAAGAAAGGGAGGGAAGTGGGAAGAGAGGAAGGGAAAATATTTGATAATATAATTTTTAAATTTGGGTAAAAGTTCACAAATAAAATTAATAAATAAACACTGCTTTGGGGGAAAAAACATTTTACACCTTAAGACATCAAATAGTTATATATAATATTTGAAGAACTCTTACAAAATAATGTACAATAACATAGGTAAAGAATGTAAATAGGCAGTTCACAGGAGAGCAAGTGTAAGTGACCAGCAAACACATGAAAAGATGTTCAAATTCGTTAGTAGTTGAGTAAATGCCAAAAAAAGAGATAACAATGAGATGTCACATCTGACAAAAAGTAAAGCAAAATAAGGATCCATACTGACAAGAATGTGAGGGGAAGGGAGACTCTCCTACACGACCTGAGTGAAATGTCAGTTTTACAGTCTTTCTCAAAGACAGTCGAGCAATATCTGTTATAATTTAATATATTTGCATCTTTTGATCTCGCAATTCTACCGGTCACATAACAATATATCACATTTTATATTACATAAAAATAAGAGCATCAGGCCGGGCATGGTGGCTGATACCTACAATCCCAGCACTTTGTGAGGTCAAGGCGGGTGGATCACTTGAGGTCAGGAGTTGGAGACCAGCCTGGCCAACATGGTGAAACTCCTCCTCTACTAAAAATACAAAAATTAGCTGGGCGCAGTGGCGCGTACCTGTAATCCCAGCTACCCAGGAGGCTGAGGCACGAGAATCACTTGAACCTGGGAGGTGGAGGTTGCAGTGAGCCGAGATCACACCACTGCACTCCAGCCTGGGAGACAGAGTGAGACCCTGTCTCAAAAAAATTAGTTAATTAATTAAATGAATAAATAAAGGCATTAGTGTCTAAAAATACATACAAGTACGTTTATTGTAGCATTGTTGAGAATGGTCAACAACTGCAAGCAAGTGAATGCCCAGCAACTTAGGGAATGGTTGAACATATTAAGATTAATTTACATAATAAAATATTATGTATCTATTACAATGAGTTTGAATTTTACTAGATAATTGGAGAGATTTTCTTGACATTTCTTTGAGAAAAAGAAAATGCAGAGGAGTAGAAATAATATAATCTCATTTTTTAAAACAACTGAAAAATTGCCTCTCTCTGTACAGTTGTGCATATATGAGCGTGCATATATATATAGCTTATTTGTAATTATAGAGCATGAAGAAAAACAGATTCATGAGAGGTAAGGCCTGTCTGATTTGGAGAAAAAGAAAGGAGAGTGGCAAAAGGAGGCAAAGATAAAAAAAGTATAGCCCTAAAAAAATTATGATATGATTCCATTTAAGCATTTATGTAAATGTATGTGTGTGTATGTATGTGAGCATATACATAAAGAAAAATTTTAAATACATTTTTAAAAATTTAAAAAGAGAAAGGAAAGGAATAAAAAGATGGAGGTGAAAAGGGTGACAGGGAGAGACAGAGAAACAAAAAGAAAGAGAGAGAGAGAAATTGACAGTGGCTTTGGCAATCAGTCTTTTTGGACTCAGATTACATCAACTGACTACTTCCTTTGCTAGTCACTTAAGACTCAACATTGATAGCTTTCTCTGATATATCAGAGAGCTGGGGATGGTGGCATTTGCCTGTAGTCCCAGCTACTTGGGAGACTGAGATGGCAGGGTCACTTGAACCTAGGAGTTTAAATTCAGCCTGGGCAAAGTGAGACTCTGTCTCTACAACACACACACACACACAC
>NW_012102432.1:939590-942476 GCF_000951045.1 Mandrillus leucophaeus
TTTCCCAAAGGACTTGACTCAGATGCTTACCCTTAAATTGTTCTGTATTAGGGTATTTTGCAGCAGGAAAAGAGCATGAGAAGTTTGATCTTGACATGGCACACTCCAGGTGACTGCAGAACGCACCCAGAACAGCCTGGCTGGACTTGACCCTCCAAATCTGCAAGTTAATAACATTCATTAAGTGCCGCACATATGCTTGTATTGACTACTGTGCTAGATAATGAAAATGTCTATTTTCAAGGAAAATAAGTCAGGCTGGGAAAGTCCAACAATAGCAAAAAAAGTATGAAGAAATATCATATTGTAGTAATATGATGCAGAGACAGTACATGGTTCTATGCAGTATGAAGAAGGATAAGATCAGAGTACACCAATTGGCATGATTTTAACGCTTGAGTGTGTCCTACTCACAATAAACATGATTATCAGGAGCTCAGTACCTTCTGTCTACCACATAGCTCATCCCTGATCTGTATTTGTCCCCCAAAAGGTGAATAGCTGAATCACTTAAAGCATCCTTTATTAATCACCAGTTACTATGTACATTGAGCCTCTGAAACAATTTCAGTGTAACATTCTTGTTCTAGGGGCATATAAACAGAAATTGGTTTATAAATTTGAGTTAATAAGCTTGAAAACAAACTAGAGAGAAATTAATGTACAGTTCGGGTTTCTCATAATCAACCCCCAGATGCGAGAGTCTAGACAGGCAATAATAAAGATTAACAATCTTATCAGGATTATGAGGCAGCAAATTATTGAAAAAGATACTATGATTTATTATCATCATCAAAAGAACTATTCCAGAGCCACAGAAAATAATGTGAGTCAGATTCCAGAAGAGACAGAGGCAATTGTTAATCCCTAAGATGACTTGTATCTTGGTATCTCAAAATTATTTGAAAATGCAACGAAGAAATTAATTTTGTCTATCTTGAAAAAAAGGACATAATGTCAAATTATTAGTACACATTTATAAGAGCCTGCGCCACATCAGACCACATCACATCTTTTGACAGAACTGAATGAATACACAGGAACACCAGGCTAATGATAACATATTTAGATTTTAACAAAGCACTCAACACTGTTTTATGATGAAAATCCATGAGAAGTCTGTAGATATGTAGATAAAGGAGCTAACGTTGACATAGTAATTAAATAACTAGTTTCTAGAAAGCTTAGATAAATAACAGTGCTGTTGTCTGTTATATTTCTTCTTGGGTTCCAAATGGCAATACAGGGATTTTTTATGTGTCCCAACTTTGTAAATTAAAAGATGTGTCTCAGAGCACATAAACTCTGAGAGCATGTGATGTATCAAAGAAAAGATATAGTGAAGGGGCACTGAGGGGGAAAATTGCAGAAACCTCGGAAGGTGGCACAGAGAATTCAGAAAAGTTAGGTTGAAAGGAGAATCAGCATCTTGGTTAGTCATTGTTTCATCATATCCTGCAGGACACCATGAACTCAAATAAATGTTCTGAGTTTGTTCCTTTAGCTACTTGTGTCCCTCATTCTCGATGACTGCAACCAGATTTTCCCCTCTGATCTAGGACAGGGGTTTCATATGTTTCGTCGACTGCTATATCCCTAGTACTTAGAAAATTGCTTCATAAATAGTTGTCAAATGAATAGTAAAAATGGTCATATGCTCACTGAAATTATTTACCCATTGGATACAATGTATTAAATCAATAGCTTTTCTCTGTGGTAATAATAAACACTTACAAATGCAAGTGGAAGACTATTCCTTTCACAAAAATGATAAAAACTATAGCATAGTAACAACACAAGCACAGCACATATATGAAGAACAATGTAAATCTTATCAGAAGACACAAAACAAAATTGGAACAAATGCAAAGATGTACCATTGTTGGATGGGAAGATAATAATAAAAATGTCATTTTTCCCAAAAGCCATAGGTAAATCAGTGCAGTTCTAATTTGTATCCCAAAAGAATCTTTTATCTCAATACAGCTATCATAAGTTTCATGAGGAAGAGTAAATATCCAGAATAGCCCAAAAAAAGTATTTTAAAATATCTAATGACAATGAGAGATAGACTATACAGCTACTGTAATACAGTTGTTATTGTGTTGACATGAAAATAGATTAAAAATAATAAATCAGTGGAAAAAAATAAATAACTCAAAAATAAATAGACATAAGTACATATGTGGCAAAGGGATATATTAATTTTCCCTTTAAAACCATTTTTATTGATGCATAACAGATGTACATACTTTTGGGGTACATGTGATAATGTAATCCATTCATATAATTTGCAAAGATTAAATAGGTGTATTTGGGATATCTCACTTAAATATTTGTTTTTTCTTTATGCTAGAATCATTCAAATTATTCTCACTTGACTATTTTGAAATATACAATAGATTATTGGAAACTGTAGTCACCCTACTAATCTATTGAATACTGGGGTCTTATTTATTCTATCAAGCTGTATATTTATACCTATTAATCAATTTCTCTTTATCCCTCGGCCTCTTAAGATATAATTTCTTGAGTAATAAATTTATTATTTAATTTTCTAAATAATATAATAGTATAATAATCATGTAATTTTCTAACCCCTAGAATAATACTGGGGGTGGGAGGAAATAAAGTTGGACCTCTATTTATACTATATACAAAATAAAAATAAATAAAATTAAAATGTTTAAACAAAATGTAAGAGACTACACATACAATATAGGTGTACAGGAAATTACATTAACCAAACGAGAAAAACCAAAAGCTTAAAGAAAACAATAAAGAAAGAAGGACGGAAGAAAGGGAGGGAAGTGGGAAGAGAGGAAGGGAAAATATTTGATAATATAATTTTTAAATTTGGGTAAAAGTTCACAAATAAAATTAATA
>NW_012102432.1:949406-951043 GCF_000951045.1 Mandrillus leucophaeus
GTAGTTTTTCTTTTCTTTTTCCATTCCTTGTTCTCTTCCCCCTTTTAGAAGCAGGAATAACCCATTGCCAATGTAGAATATCAAGCACACAGCTCAGAACATTCGTATCTGCTTGAAAATCTTTTAAGCTGATATGTCTAGCAAATGATTTTTCTAAGCATTTTATGGCATATATGAAATCTTAAACAATCTATTAAGTGAGAGGCTTCTCCTAAAAGTAAAACTGTTCAATTTCAGAAAGGCTTACTTTAGCAAAACTACAACAAAAGCTTCAATATCTTCTAAGTTACCAAAGACTAGATGCTATGTTTCCAACACAGAAGGAACAATTTCTGAAACACCTTAATAAATCTCAGTAATTTTTAGAACACCATGAAGACAAGCAGAAAACAAAGAGGATATCAATTTCTCAAAAGATCAAGGTCAATAGAATTGGTTTCAGCAACCATTCAACAATTTATAATGAAATCAAACTTGTCACCAAATATCTTAGGAAAGTAATTACAGTGGACATACTTTGAGGCTACGGGTTAGCATAAGATGTCACCAGGGAATTAAGAATGATGACGATGCTGTAGATTTAGAGAACAATGGATGAGAAATACGAATACTGTGGAAAAAGGTTTTACTACGGACAGCAAGTCTGTAGAGCAAAATTAATATAAAACTTGAATTCAGTTTGGTATCAGCCAAATAATCTATGCCCATTAAAATTTTACATTCAACCTTCATCTAGCCATTCATTCAACCTGCCTCCCTCATCCTTTCCTGCTTTAGAAACAGAAGACTGGCCCTGAAATACCTTGATTAATAATAATCTCAGCTTATTTTTTGTTGAGTCCCTCCTCTATAAAAACTACTCTTAATGTAATCTCATTTAAGTATAGTTGCAATTTTATGAAACAGGTATTTATTTCACCATTTTAAGATGAGAAGACTGAGGCATGGGGAGGTATCATGGATATGACCAAGGTCAAATGGCTAATAGGTGGCAGAACAGAAATTCACAGTCATAGATAAGATCAAAATCTGAGCTTTTTCTGTTCCACTGCCATAAGTCTCTTGTTAGGTCAATCGGCCATAGGGATGGCTTCACATAAACAACCTGTCACATCCACAGCTACATAGCTTCAAGTCACCAATTCAAATTTTGATGTGTGTCCCTCCCCAAATCTCATATTGAAATGTAATCCCCAATGTTGGAGGTGGGGCCTGGTGGGAGGTAATTGGATCAAAAGGGCAGACTTCTTGTGAATGGTTTAGTACTATCCCTCTTGGAACTGTCCTAATGATAGTGAATGAGTTCTTGTGAGATCTGGTCATTTAAAAGTGTATGTGGCTGTAAGTGGTGGCTCTGGCTGGTCACAGTGGCTCATGCCTGTAATCCCAGCATTTGGGGAGGCTGAGGTAGGCAGATCACCTGATGTCAGGAGTTCGAGACCAGCCTGGCCAACATGGTGAAACCTTGTCTCTACTAAAAATACAAAAATTAGCTGGGCGTGATGGTGGGTGCCTGTAATCCCAGCTACCTGGAAGGCTGAGGCAGTAGAATTGCTTGAACTCAGGAGGCAGAGGTTGCAGTGAGCCAAGATCATGCCACTGAACTTCAGCCTGGGTGACACAGCAAGACTCTATCT
>NW_012102432.1:951093-988222 GCF_000951045.1 Mandrillus leucophaeus
GAAAAAAAAAAAAAAGGTAAAACACTTGAAGCGAGGGTATTTTATTTTATTCCCAGTATTTTTTCCATAAAATTTCCAATTATCCCTCACCTCTAGCCTGGGCTACCTAGGTGGCCGAGTGAGAAACAATATCAAAAAAAAAAAAAAAAAAAGAAAGTGTATGACACTTCCCCTCTCACTCTTCTTGCTCCTGCTTTCACCATGTGACAAACCTGCTCCCCCTTCACCTTTCACCATGATTGGAAGCTTCCTGAGGTCTCCCTAGAAACAGACACCGCTATGCTTCTTGTACAACCTATAGAACTGTGAGCCAATTAAATCTCTTTTTCTTGTAAATTACCCAGTCTCACATTTCTTTACAGCAATGTAAGAACAGACTCAGCAATATTCATCAACTCAGCAATATTCACAGTAGACTATTGTTGTTAATTCATTCAACATCAGCAAGACAAGTCAAAAGCTACCCAACCACATGAACCCCATATTTCTTAAGCAGCTTTCTTCCAGTGGAAGACACCCAGCCTGCTTCCCCCAATTGGTGCACATTCTTCACTCCACCATCATCAACATCCCAAACTCCCAAAACTCATAAGCAAGTGATCTCCAGAAATTAGTCATAACCCATCCCCATATCCTCTTATCTTGGGAAACATATACATTTTGTCCTCCTAAACTTAGAAAATCTCACGAGAAGAATATTAAAGGCTAATGGGTTGTTAAAGTAAGATTCCAGAATCTTATCTCAGAACATCATGGGTTAAAGCACTCAGAGACTCTAACCTAGAGGTCTCTAGTTTGGCACTTTCATTTTGCAGCAAAGAAAATGCTCCTGTTCCAAATGGAAGAAATTGGCCAATACGAAGGGGCCACAGGCCCCATGCAAGTCTGAAACCCAGTGGGACAGTCATTAAATCTTAAAGCTGTAAAATGATCACCTAGCCTGCGTGCAGTGGCTCATGGCTGTAATCCCAGGACTTTGGGAGACCAAGGCAGGTGCATCACCTGAGGTCAGGAGTTCAAGACCAACCTGGCCAACATGGTAAAAACCCATTTTTACTAAAAATACAAAAATTAGCCATGCATGGTGGTGGATGCCTGTAATCCCAGCTACTCAGGAAGCTGAGGCAGGAGAATCTCTTGAACCCAGGAGCTGGAGGTTTAAGTGAGCTGAGGTCACATCACTGCATTCTAGCCTAGGTGACAGAGTGAGACCCATCTAAAAACAAACAAACAAACAACAACAGAAAAAAGATCTCCTTTGACTCCATGTCTCACATCCAGGGCACACTGATGCAAGAGCTGGGTTCTCAAGGCCTTGAGCAGCTATGCCTCTGAGCCTCTGCAGGGTACAGTCCCCACAGCTGCTTTCACAGGTTGGCATTGAGTGCCTGTGGCTTTTCCAGGCTCATGATGTACGTTGTCAGTGTATCTACCATTCTGGGATCTGAAGAATGGTGGCCCTCTTCTCACAGCTCCACTAGACAGTGCCCCAGTGGGGACTCTGTGTTGGGGGTCCAACCCTACATTTCCCTTCTGCACTACCTAGCAGAGGTTGTCTATGAGGGCTCCGCCCATGCAGCAAATTTCTGCCTGGACATCCAGGCATTTCCACACATCCTCTGAAATATAGGTGGAGGTTCCCACACCTCAGTTCTTGACTTTTGTGCACTCACAGGATCAACACCATGTGAAAGCAACCAAGGTTTGGGTCCTACACTCTCTGAAGCAATGGCCTGATCTGTACCTTGGCCACTGAAGCTGAAGCAGCTGGAATGCAGAGCACCAAGTCCCAAGGCTGCACAAAGCAGCAGGGTCCTGGACCCCACCCACAAAACCATTTTTCCCTCTCAGGCCTCCAGGCCCATGACGGGAAGGGCTGCCATGAAGGTCTCTGACATGCCCTCAAGACATTTTCCCCATTGTCTTGGCTATTAACATTCAGTTCCTCAGTACTTATGCAAATTTCTGCAACAGGCTTGAATTCTTCCCCAGAAATTTTTTTTTTTCTTTTCTACCACAGGGTCAAGCTGCAAATTTCCCAAACCTTTATGCTCTGCCTCCCTTTTAAATATAAGTTTCCATTTCAAACCATCTCTTTGTGAATGCATATAACTGAACACTTTCAAAATAAGCCAGGTCATGTCTTGAATGCTTTGCTGCCTTGAAATATCTTCCACCAGATAACCTAAATCATCTCTCTCAAGTTTAAAATTCCACAGATCTCTAGGGCAGGGGCAAACTGCTGCCAGTCTCTGCTAAAGCACAGCATAAGTGACTTTTACTCTAATTCCCCATAAGTTTCTCATCTCCACCCAAGATCACCTCAGCCTGAATTTCATTGTCCATATCACTATCAGCATTCTGGTCAAAACCATCCAACAAGTCTCTAGAAAGTTCCAAACATTTCCACATCTTTCCATCTCCTGAGTCCTCCAAATTGTTTCAACTTCTGCCTGTTACCCAATTCCTAAGTTGCTTCCACATTTTCAGGTTATCATTATAGCAATACCCCACTCTGCCAGTACCAAATCTCTGTACTAGTTCATTTTCACACTGCTATAAAGAATACCTGAGACTGGGTAACTTATTTAGAAAAGAAGTTTAATTGACTCACAGTTCCAAATGGTTGGGTAGCCCTCAAGAAACTTACAATCATGGCAGAAGGTGAAAAGGAAGCAAGACATGTCTTACATGGCAGCAGGAGAGAGGAAGGAAGTACCACACTTCAAAACCATCAGCTTTTCTGAGAACTCACTCAGTATTATGAAATCAGCATAGGGAAAACCGCCCCCATGATCCAATTACCTCCCACCAGGCCCCTCCCTTGACATGTGGGGATTACAATTTGAGATGAGATTTGGGTGGGGACACAGAGTCAAACCATGTCATCTCCTCTATAAAGTCTTCCCCACTTTTCTAGAAACACTTGCTGGATTCCTTCTCCTCTGGGCCATCTTTGTACCTCTGTCAGTTATTGAAATATCCATGTTGTATTTTAATACTTTCTTTCATATCAGTATTCCCTCTCCTCCCCAAATACTGAGTTCCTTGAAGCCAAATGGGGGTTGTGTCTTATTCATAGTAGCAGTTCTTGCATTTAGTGCAATAGCAAGGGCAATATAGATTCTCCATATCTGTATGCTGAAGAAATGAATGGCCTGCCTGAGTTTATACAGTAAATTGGTCACAAAACCAGAGGTCTCTAGCTTCCTGATTCTCTGCCCCAGATATTTGTCTCTCTATCCTGCTGCTTCTTGGAATCAGTGGAGAAAGGGGCCACAATATGCCAGTGTTGAAATAGTATAGAGCAGCCTCCTCTGTTTCTCAAAAGGCCTAGATCAGTCAGGGTTCAAGCAGGAAACAGAAACTATACAGCAATTTAGACAGAAACATTTAATATAAGAATTACAAAAGAATTACAAAGCACTGAAGGGTAACGTTAATAAGTAGGAAAATTCTATACAGTACTGTAGAGATAAAGAAGAGTCCTCAAGTAAGGAAAAACACTGAAGGGGTCCCCTTCCCAAGGTTCAGGTTCAGACCTCATTGGAGAAGATGTTGTTGCAATCTACTAGATGACAGAGAAGTTGGCTGGTCCACAGTCCTAAGGCAGGCAGGAAGCAACCCTGTGTGGTTCAGGTAAGCTGTAGCTGATGGGCAGACACACAGGCCTGCAGAGGGAGCTGGGGGGGCATCAGTTTAGACAAGAGGTCTGGGGGGCCCAGTGACTGTGTTAGGAGAGCTTCGGGAGACAAACCTGGGATGCAGGCAGTAGAAAAGCAGAGGGAGTTAGTGGGGTTCAGTGTGGGCGGGGTGCCTAGAGTGCAGTGTCTGTGACCATCAGGATAGGCCAGGGCTGCAGGGTCAGAAAGGGACTGTGCATTCTGGGTTGATGGCTGGGGCAGACCACCACTGAAATCCTCTCCCCTAGTGCAGCCGGCAGAAACAACAGGAAAAGACCTTTCCTCCTGCAATGTCCTTCCCCACCCTTTATGAGAAAGCTTAACATCATGTTCACTGTCAAGAAGAAACATGTAAAGGCAGTCTGTCCATTATAGCAGAGCAGGTATTAAAATATAAATTTGGAGCTGACAGTCAATAAATTGATAACTGGCACAAAGCCTAAATGGAAATCTAAAGGTGCAATAACTGCTTATGCTGAGTCTGTTAAGGTCAGTTAAAATGTCAGACAAAAGTTAACAACAAGGCTTTACCACTATGCAATATATGCATGTTAGAAATCTACACTTGTACCCCCAAAATATATTTTTTTAAAATTTAATTTAAGTGGAAAAACAGGGTTGATCTGAAGAATAATGAGATAATACAGATTAAAATGTAGCACAAAATGGACTTTTAATTAATATATTTATCCAACTCCCTTAATATTGTTATAAAAGTTTGCTGTATTAGTTATCTATTTCCATGTGACAAATTACCCCCAAAATTTAGCTTAATGCAATGTACATTTATTTTCCCATTGTTTCTGTGCATCAGGAATTGAAGCTCAGCCTAACTTGGTCCTCTCTGTCAGAGCCTCTCAAAAGGCTTCAATCAAGGTGTCATCAAGGGGTATGGTCTCATTGTAAGGCTTTATTGGAGAAGGATTTGCTTTCATGTTCAATGAGGTGATTGTTTACAGGATTTAGTTTCTCAAGAACTGTTAGACCAAGGACCTCAGTTCTTTGATGGTGGTTGGCTGGAGTTTACCTTTGGTTCCATGCTACATGGGCCTCTCCAGTTTGTTCCATCAGAGCAAGCACATGAGAGGAGCCAAAGAGAATGCAAACAAGACAGAAGTCACTGACTTTCCAAACTTAGTTTCATTAACTTTGCCATATTACCCTCACCAGAGGCATGCCACCAAGTCCAGCCCACACATATGGGGAGGAGGTTCCCCAAGGACAGGTATACCAAGAGGTAGGATCATTGCAAGCCCTGGCAGAAGTTGTCTGTCACGTTGTCTTTTGCTCTTCACTTGTTACTGTTTTCCCTTAGAAGACAAAATGAATACATGAAACTTATTGTTTCAAAAGCCTTATTGGAAACCTAAAGATGTTATTTTGGTGAGGTTAGAGGTGACAATGCTGGTGGCAAGCCTGTGATCCCAGTGCTTTTGGAGGCCAAGGTGGGAGGATCACTTGAGCCCAGGAATTTGAGACCAGCCTGGGCAACATAGTGAGAGCTTGTCTCTAAAAAAAATTTAAAAATTAGCCAAGGGGAAAATGGTAGATAGAAGGCAGGATTAACTTGCAGCTCCCACTCAGATAAACAGAGCAGCTTGTAGAGATCCAAATTGTGAACTTTTGCTCCAAGAACTATCACAGGAACATACTGGGAGATCTAAGAGAAGCCACAGACCCTCTGAAGGATGTGGATTGCCACTCCAGGCTCTGTGGGACAGTCAAGGAACTGTGAGCTGGCTTGCTTTCCTAGTTTGGAGGCTTGTAACCTGGGTCAAATTCCCAGCCTGCTGATTAGCTGCCTGGAAATAAACTTGGTACTGCTGGGGTGTGGGGGACACCGTGGGAGTAAGACCAGCCTTTTGGGCTGTGGGCTGCATGAGAGCTGGGTGAGGCCTGTGACTGCTGGCTTTCCCCAACTTCCCTGGTTACCTGTATGACACAGCAGCAGCAGCAGCTATACTCCTCCTGGGAACATAACTTTATTTTCCTAAGAACCACATCCCTATCCCCCACAGCAGTCACAGCAAGCCCTACCCAAGGACAGTCTGAGCGAAGACACACCTAATCCTGCCCCCACCTGATGGGTCTTTCTGTATCCACCTTGGTAGCCAAAGACAAAACACAATCTCTTGGGAGCTGTATGGCTCCACCCCACCATCTGATCCTCCCTATATAACTGCAGCTGGTGCATTCTTGAAAGTACCACCTCCTGGCTGGAGGCCAACCAACGCAAAACCAACACAACAAAAATACAACTAAGGACCCTCACACTTCACTCCCCTGCTACCTCCACTGAAACAGGTGCTGGTATTCACGCTTAAGAGACTTGAACATGAATCACATCACAGAACTCTTTGCAAACACCCCACAGTACCAGCCCGGTGCCTGGTAGCTCCACTGGGTGGCTAGATCCATAAGAGAAATAGCAATCACAGCCAACATTATATTGAGTGGGGAAAAGTTGAAAGTATTGCCCCTGATAACTGGAACAAGACAAGAATGACCACTTTCACCACTTCTATTCAACATAGAACTGGAAGTCCTAGCCAGAGCAATCAGACAACAGAAAGAAATAAAGGGCATCCAAATTAGTAAAGAGGGTGCCAAACTGTCACTGTTTGCTGATGACATAATTGCATACCTGGAAAACCCGAAAGACTCATCCAAAAAGGTCCTGGAACTGATAAAAAAAAAAAAAAAAAAAAAAAGAGCAAAGTTTCCAGATACAAAATTAATGTACAGAAATCAGTAGCCCTGCAATACACCAACAGTGACCAAGCTGAAAATCAAATAGGGAACTCAACCCCTTTTACAATAGCTGTAAAACAAATAAAATACTTAGGAATATCTTTAACCAAGGAGGTGAAAGACCTCTACGAGGAAAACTACAAAACACTGCTGTAAGAAATCATAGATGACACAAACAAATGAAAACATATCCCATGCTCATGGATGCTTAGAATCAATCTTGTGAAAATGATCATATTGCCAAAAGCAATCTACAAATTCAATGCAATTCCCAGGCAAAATACCACCATCAGCTGGGCACAGTGGCTCATGCCTGTAATCCTAGCACTTTGGGAGGCCGAGGCAAGCAGATCACTTGAGGTCAGGAGTGTGAGACCAGCCTGGCCAACATCATGAACCTCATGGCTACTAAAAATACAAAAATTAGCTGGGCATGTTAGCACGTGCCTGTAATCCCAGTTACTCTGGAGGCTGAGGCAGGAGAAGCGCTTCAACCCAGGAGACAGAGGTTGCAGTAAGCTATGATTACACCACTGCACTCCAGCCTGGATGACAGAGGGAGACTCTGTCTCAAAAACAAACAAACAAACAAAAATACCATTATTCTTCACAAAACTAGAAAAAACAATCTTAAAATTCATATGAAACCAAAAATAGCCTACATAGACAAAGAAACTTTAAGCAAATAGAACAAAAGTGGAGGCATTACATTACCTGACTTTAAACTATACTATAAAGCCATAGTCACCAAAACAGCATGTTACTGGTATAAAAATAGGCATATAGACCAATGGAACAGAATAGAGAACTCAGAAATAAAGCCAAATACTTAAGAGTCAATTGATCTTTGACAAAGCAAATGAAAACATAAAACACTGAAAGGACACCCTGTTCAACAAATGATGCTGGCGAGAATTGCTTGAAATTTGTAGGCAGAGGTTGCAGTGAGCCAAGATCACATCCCTGCACCCCAGCCTGGGTGACAGAGTGAGACTCTATCTCAAAGAAAAAATATACATATATATCGTGCTGGGAAAACTGGCAACCACATGTAGAAGAATGAAACTGGATCTTCATTTCTCATCTTATACAAAAATCAACTCAAGATGGATCAAAGACTTAAATCTAAGACCTGAAACCATAAAGATTCTAGAAGATAACATCGGAAAAACTCTTCTAGAAGACATTGGCGTAGGCAAAGACTTCATGATCAAGAATCAAAAAGCAAATACAACAAAAACAAAGATAAATAGATGGAACTTAATTAAACTAAAAAGCTTCTGCAGAGCAAAAGAAATAATCAGCAGAATAAACAGACAACTCACAAAATTGGGGAAAATTTTCACAATATATACATATGACAAAGGACTAATATTCAACATCTAAAAGGAACACAAACAAATCAGCAAGAAAAGAACAAACAGTCTTACCAAAAAGTGGGCTAAGGACATGAATAGACAATTCTCAAAAGAAGATATACAAATGGCCAACAAATAAATGAAAAAATTCTCAACATTACCTATTATCCAGGAAATGCAAATTAAAACCACAATGCAATACCACCTCCCTTCTGCAAGAATGGCCATAATCAAAAAACCAAAAAATAATAGATGTTGGTGTGGATGCAGTGAAAAGGGAACATTTTTACACTGCTGATGGGAATGTAAACTAGTACAACCACTGTGGAAAACAGTGTACATATTTTTTAAAGAACTAAAAGTAGATCTTCCATCTGATCCAGCAATCCCACTCTTGGGTCTCTACCCAGAGGAAAAAAAGTCATTAAACGAAAAAGATACTTGCACACACGTGTTTATAGCAGCACAATTCATAATTGCAAAAACATGGAACCAGCCCAAATGCCCATCAATCGACAAATGGATAAATAAAATGTGGCATATATTAATATATACCATGGAATACTACCCAGCCATAAAAAGGAATGAAATAATGGCATTTGCAGCAACCTAGATGGAATTGGAGACCATTATTCTAAGTGAAGTAACTTAGGAATGGAAAATCAAACATCATATGTTCTCACTCATAAGTAAGAGCTAGGCTATGAGGATGTCACAGAATAATAGTGATGCAATGGACTTTGGGGACTCAGGGGAAAGGGTAGGAGAGGGGTGAGGGATAAAAGACTACACATTGGGTACAGTGTACACTGCTTAGGTGATGAGTACACCAAAACCTCAGAAATCACCACTAAAGACCTTATTCATTTAACCAAATACCACTGGTTCCCCAAAAACCTATTGAAATAAAAGAGTAAAATTAAAATTAAGCAAATAACTAAAAAGAAATCTTTGATCATGTGAGATGTGAATAGAAAACCAATAGAAAAAAAAAAGTTCCACAACTGATCCACTGGCTACCAATCAAAGTTAAACTAGTCATATACACTTGTAAGTTCTTTATCAAAAGGTTGATTTGCCATTCTGTATTTATAGCTACCCAATATAGTTGACTACAAAGCACTGTTATTGTGGTTATAGGGTATTTATTTAGCCTTCAGTTATGCCCACCCCTGTATATACACATAGAGGGGACTTACTTTGTAGCAGTTCACATTCTAAAAGATACAACATTGGTATGACTAAACACAGATATAGCAGTAAGGCAGACATCTTATATTGTGCTTCCTTATCTACTCATAACACCGTTCCAGGGTCAATGGATATTCAGAAAATGATACACATGATAAATATTAATTCAACAAATACTTGTTAAATCCCTGGTGTGTGCCAGAAGCTACATTAAACACTGGGAAAACAGTGGCAAATAAGACAAGAAACATTCTTCCCTGATAGGACTTACTTTGTACTGGGAGAGCTACAAAATAAATATTTAAACAAATAAACAATATAATTACAGGTTGTGATAAGTGCTACCAAGGAAATCAACATGGTTATGCAGTATCTGAGAGAGGTTAACCTCTGTAGGGTGGCCGAGAAAGACCTTTGTGACAAGGTGATATTTCACCCGAGGTCTAAAGAATGAAAATGCACTGGACTTCCAGAAGCCCAGAGAAAAAGTATTGCAGACAGAGAGAAAGGTAAGTACAAAGACTGTTTGTGGCAAAGAATTTGAGCGACTACGAAAAAGAAAAGGAGATGGTGCACCTGCTGCACAATGACAACGAAGGAGAGAACAGGAAATGAGCTCAGGGAAGTAGGCAGAGGCCCAAGCATCCGGGAAGCTCGTAGGCCAGAGAAAAGATTCCGATTTTGATAATAGATGGGATAGTGGAAACTGATGTAAATTTTTTTAATCTCCTTGGTTGTTGTGTGTGAATGGATGGGTGCATAAACTGAAGAGGATGTGGTAGGGATTGTGAGGAAGCTGTCCCAAGCAGACAGGTGCCAGGCGATGGCAGCTTGGATTAGACTAGTGTCAGTGGAATTGAAAAGAAGTGAAGGATTTCAGGAAATAGGTCTGAGAAGTTAGATGTGAATAGTGAAGAAAAAGGAGGAATCAAGGTGAGCCTCCTAAGTTGGAAGGCTGAGTTTTTGGAAAGACTGAGCAGAAAAGCATTTTGGAGAGAGCAGGGGGCAGCACTGAAGATGTTTGCAGTAAGATTTACCAGTTTGTTGCTCAGGAGAAAAAACTGGGCTGGAAATATCAATTCTAGTGTAATTAGCAAATCCATGGCATTTCAAACCATGACAGCAGAATGAGATACCTGTGGAGAGATTGTAGATGGAGAAGAAAAGAATATCCAGGAGCAAGCCCTGGGGTGTGGAAATAGACATTGGTTAGAGGAGGAAGAAGAATCAGCAGTGGGGGTTAAGTAGGAGGAAAGCCAGGTAGGTGGAAAACCAGGAACTGGTGTCAGGGAACCCAGGAGAGGAGAGCATTTTAAGAAAGATACTGGTGCCAAATGCTGCTGAGAAGTATTAAGAAGGGAAGGGAAGTCTTGAATGAATGGCACTGCCTTCCATCTCTTTGAATAATTCACCCAAGGCCAGCCCTGGGGTTCATGTCTGCAATCCCAGCAGTTTGAGAGGCTGAGGTGGGTAGATTTCTTGAGGCCAGAAGTTCGAGACCAGCCTGGTAGAGACTTCGTCTCTACAAAAATAAAAAAAATAAATAAATAATTTAAATAATAGCCAAGCACTGTTGAGCTTCTTCGAAGTTCTCTGAAGAAATTGAGAGAGGAAGAGGAAGATGGGGAGGTAGTTGAGAGGAAGAAGGTAAAGGGAAGTTGTCGACATCTATAGCAGGGGAGAGCTGAATACATTTAAGTGCTGTTAGAGCCAAAAGAAAGTGAAAGACAGAACGCTGGAGAGAGGTGAGATTGCTGACAGATGGGAGCCTCTGAGCAAGCAGGAGGACACACCATCCAGAGCCCTACCGGTGGAACCAGCTTTGGCCAGAGAGATTCACTTGGAGAGGAGGAAGAATAGAGATGTAGTGCACAGGTGGGGACGGTGGTGGGCTTGGGGCAGGAGGATTCCTACATTCTATCTGAAACCGGAACAAAAATCATCTGCTATTGGGGAGGAGGACAAGTCTCAAGAGAAGGCGAACCAGGGTTTATGAATTAGGAATTGGGAAGAGAGACTGGGCTGAAGTGAAAAAGGGAAGAGAGTAGAATCAAATACCAGACATACAAATCTCAGCAGGATTTTCCATTTTAGTCAAATACATCTCTTTGTACTGAGAAGCTGTAAAGTTAGTGTAATGGGGACTTTCTCCAAATCACAAGAGCAGGGGAATGCTAATGCCCCATCTGCCTACAGCGAATCAGCTCACTGGGCTCCCCAACTGAGGAGCAAGGGAAGCAGCCTCCAAGCCCCTTCCTGCCATTGGGTTCGAGTTTTTTCACAAAGTGCTTTCTTATACGTAGTACCATCCCTGGCCCTGCCCTAGGCTTTCGAGGGCCTTGCTCTGGCCTTGCAGCCAGACCCCCTCCCACCAGGCAAGGATCAGGGACAGAGCTCACACCCCAGACCTCCAGAATAGGGCCAGTGCTGCCTCTTCCCCTGGTACATTCATTTTGGGGGCAGATCACTCCGTGGATGTACTCTTCTCTAAGCCTGAGTGGTGCCTGTGAGATGGCTGCTTGAAAGGATAGGGGTGTGGACAGAGTTGGGGTTGCAGGTGGAGGGGTCCACATACACACTTAGGCACACACACACAGCACTCCTGGCACAGGATGGAGCTGGGGGTGGCAGCTAGAACAAGTGGCATTGTGAACTGTATCAGCCACATTCTATTACAATAGGAAATTCTAAAGCATCTAAGAATTTTAAATTCACCTTGATCTTTTAGGTCATTATGAATGTATATTTATCATGGCGAGAGGATAAAACATATTTTACTTCAAAATGTTTTCTCTTGATTTATAACTTTTAAGTATTTGGGTAAATGGTGGGTAAGCCTGCATTTGTTCTCTTGCCTCAGCCTCACAAAAGATCGGGTGGACCACGGGTCCACACAGTCCTCCTGACTGTACTGTCCCAGGGGGCTGGCGTGATCACTCTTAATTCCCTTTATACATTGGCATTGCTGCTGCTGTGGCAAACCTGAAGAATTCAAGTTCTAGTCTTGCCAGATCCAGAAAAAGCTCTCTGAGAGGGTATCTCTTACTTTGTGTACCCTGGTCTGCATAGAGTCGGTTTACCACCTCGGTGCCTGCACAGTGATCACTGTGTAGTTCCAGGCTAGAGGTGGAGTTGTTTTCCAACTCTCACTTGAGTGAGGTCGGCACAAACTCTGTCCCGCCTCTGGGGGGTGAGGCTCTGCATTGCAGTAGGTTAGGGCAGCCCCTTCTTCCATTTCCCCTCCACAGCTGATCCTGGCCTCTGTCCAAAGGTTCACTCTCAAACAGGAAAAGTAAATTAATTCTCCTTCTCTCCCTCTCTGTGTCGCTCTCCCTAACTTGTACAATGCGAGAATTCAAGTCCCCCATTTCCTATACTTTCCTCTCCTCTTCCATTCCCCTTCCCTTCATTGATTTTTCTATATGGTGTCACCATTTATTTTTCTTAATAAGGATTTTGATCACAGATGACTTACCTAAACATTTTTTGTATTTCCTCAACCTCCATTTGCAACTTGGGCAGACAAGCTGGAGCTACTTAGTGTAGTCTTGGGAGATGTTAAAGAGCATCTTTAAGGTCATTTGTTTGGAATATTCCACACTTGCACATATTGTAATATGAACTACTTGAGGACTTCAATCCAGTTTACTTATGCACCCAAACTAAGGCTCTTGTTGCAAACTCTGGTCTTAAATGCTTCATCCATTCCATGCAAATTCAACTTTATTTTCAGAGTTGGGGGCATGAAAGAGATTATTGTCACCATTATTGAAAATAGGTGTAATTCTTCACAAGTGCAAAATGATGTACTAATGTAAGAAAGCAGATCATTTTAATTCAGGGTCACAACAAGAAAATCAGTTATTCACTGTGTCTCCTTCAAGAAACTTGCTAATAACATTTCTAATAAGAGAAATCACAAACAGTTCTCCATGCTTCTCTGGGAAATCATTTCCTAAACTCTCAAGCCAGTGGGGAAAAACTGCTTAAAAGGCTAATTTAATATCTAAATTATTCTAATTTACCCTTTTCCCTCAAATATGGGAACTTAAGCCTGCTCCAGTAACACATATTAATGTCACATTTTCTGTCATCCAGTTTTAGTTACATTTAAGTGAAACTAATATTCACTTACTTTCCAGCTGCTTGTAATAAAATAATAAAAAATTCTGGGGATTTAGGACAGCATTAAAACTTTAACGAGGTAGAAATTTCTGTTTTGGTCACATTGCTTTCAATTAACATAGCTCTTATGCTCACTGTTACAACTGCAGACTGCTGAAGAAACTTGACTATTAAAAGTAAAATAATTAATTAATTAATTAATGGATAATACACACACACACATTATATATATACATACACAGGCACACCTCGTTTTATTGCACTTCACTTTACTGTGCTTTGCAGACATTGCATTTTTCACAAATTGTGGTTTGTGGCAATCCTGCATTGAGCAAGTCTGTCAGCACCATTTTTCCAACAGATGTGCTTGCTTTGTGTCTCTGTGTCACATTTTAGCAATCCTCACAATATTTCTAACTTTATTATTATTATTATTATTACATCTGTTATGGTGATCTGTGGTCTATAAGCTTTGATATTACTATTGTAATTGTTTTGGGACTCCGCAAACCCTACTCATATAAGACAGTGAACTTATTGGATAAATGTGTGTATTCCGGCTGCTCTACTGACTGGCCATTACCCTATCTCCCTTCTGCTTCTCAGGCCTCCCTATTCCCTGAGACACAACAATATTGAAGTTAGGCCAAGTAATGATCCTACAATGTCCTCTATGTGTTCAGGTTAAAGAAAGTGTTGCATATCTTTCACTTTAAATCAAAAGCTAAAAATATTTAAGCATTTCTACTGCTCAGAAAAAAATATTCCGTCTAAAATATTACTGCTCGTTGGCAATGCACCTGGTCACCAAGAGCTCTCATGGAAGTGTGCAAGGGGATTAATGTTGTTTTCATCCCTGCTAACACAACATCCATTCTGCAGCCCATGAATCAAGGAGGAATTCTGACTTTCAAGTCTTAAAATTTAAGAAATACAAATCATAAGGTTATAACTGCCACAGATAGTGATTCCTCTGATAGATCTGGGCATCTGTGCAAAGTTAATTGAACGCCTTCTAAAAAGAATTTGCCATTCTACATGGCACTAAGAACATGCATGGTTCATGGGAGGAGGTCAAAATATCCACATTAACAGGAGTTTGGAAGAAGTTGATTCCAGATCTCATGATTGACACTGAGGGGTTCAAGACTTCAGTGGAAGAAGTAACTGCAGATGTAGTAAAAATAGCAAAAGAACTAGAATTAGAAGTGGAGCCTGAAGATGTGACTGAATTGCTGCAATCTCATGATAAAACATGAACAGATGAGAAGTTACTTCTTATGGATGAGCAAAGAAACTAGTTTCTTAAGATGAAGTCTACTCCTAGTGAAGATGCTGTGAACATTATTGAAATGTTAACAAAGGATGAACAATATTACATAAACTTCGCTGATAAAGCAGCTGCCAGGTTTGAGAAAACTGAATACTTTTGAAGGAAGTTCTACTGTGGGTAAGACGCTATCGAAAAGCATCTTATACTACAGAAAAGTCATTCATGAAAGTAAGAGTCCACCAATGCAGCAAACTTCATTGCTGTCACAGCCACCCCCATCTTCAGCAACCATCACCCTGATCAGTCAGCATCTACCAACACCAAGTCAAGGCCCTTGATTAGCAAAAAGATGTACTCACTGAACATTCAACAGAATGTGAGCATTTTTTAGCAATAAAATGTTTTTTAATTAAGGTATGTTTATGGCTTTTTAAACATAATGCTATTGCACACTTAATAGACTACAGTACAGGACAAACATAACATTTATATATATATAGGGGAACTAAAAAATTCATATGACTCACTTTATTGTGATATTTGCTTTATTAAGGTAATCTGGAACACAATATCTCCGAGATTTGCCTGCTAAAGAGAGATTGGCGTGGCACGGTGGCTCGCACCTATAATCCCAGCATTTTAGGAGGTCAAGGATGAGAGAATCTCTTGAGGCCAGAAGGCCAGAAGGATCACTTGAGACCACTGGACAGCCAGATCCCATCTTTACATAAAATTTAAAAAACAATTAGCCAACTGTGGTGGTGCGTACCTACAGTCCCAGCCTTAGGAGGCTAAGGCAGGAGGATCACTTAAGCCCAGGAGTTCGAGGCTACAGTGAGCTATGATCACACCACTGCACTCCAGCCTGGGTAACAGAGAAAGACCCTGTCTCTAAAAGACAGAGAAATCACTAGGTAATGCTAAATTAAAAGTCATATATCATTAAAAATCCTCTCGCTACATAGTATTCCATAAGTAGCAGAGATCCAGAACACCAAAGAGAATTATGTCATTGTGATTGGTAAAACTTAGGCATTGTGAACAAAGTTCTGAAAGTAATTCTTTCCTAATCAGGCAAGCAGGCACATTAAAAAAAAAAAAAAAAATCTGTGCATTTTATCAACTATGGAAGAAACATCAAGGACCTGCCACAGTCTCAACTATTAGCTGGACACTATGAGATTTCACTTGCCCTACTTTGAAGAGAAAAGGCTCCTGTTGTCCCTTCTACCCTTGCAGCTTTTTATGCTTGTAGATACAAAGGATCTCCATTACTTTTACATTCCCATTGTACAAATTGAACACTTACTCCATTGTACTATCTTATTTTTTTATATTCGTATCTTTTATTTGTCAGCCATCTCAGATGTTGAAAATGTTATCAAATGACGAAGAACAGTGGGAATTCTTAAGCACTGCTGGCAGGAGTGTAAATGATTATAACAATCTCTGAAAATAATTTGACAAATTCTAGTCTAGCTGTTAACTGTCATACCCTAAGACTCAGTAATTCCATTCCTAGATATGTTCCCTAGAGAAAATCTTTGCACATTTACATGTAGATATGCACAAGAATGTTCCAAACATTGCATCTCTAATAACAAAATAATATAAACAACTTAAATATCCATTAATTTAAAAAATGAATTAAAAATTACAATGTACTCATATACTGGGATATTATGTTAAAGTAGGAATTAATGGATTACAGTTACATGAATCAACATGAATGAATGTCACAAACAAATTTGAACAACAGCCCAGGCACAGGGGCTCACGCCTGTAATCCCAGCACTTTGGGAGGCTGAGGAGGGCAGATCACTTGAGGTTAGGAGTTCGAGACCAGCCTGGCCAACATGACGAAAACCCATCTCTACTAAAAATACAAAAATGAGCCCAGTGTGGTGGCACGCGTCTGTAGTCCCAGCTACTCAGGAAGCTGAGGCAAGAGTATCATTTGAACCTAGGAGGCAGAGGTTGCAGTGAGCCAAGATTGCATCACTGCACTCCAGCCTGGGCGACATAGGGAGACTCGGTCTCAAATAATAAATAAATAAATAAATAAATAAATAAATAAATCCAAACAACAAAAAACAAGTTACAGAAGGAAAATGCAGTATAATGTTATTTACATAAAGCTTACCAATATGCAAAGAAAGAAAATGCCGGCCAGGCGTGGTGGCTCACACACATAATCCCAGCACTTTGACAGGCCAAGGCAGGTGAATTACCTGAGGTTGGGAGTTCAAGACCAGCCTGACCAATGTGGAGAAAGCCTGTCTCTACTAAAAATACAAAATTAGCCGAGCATGGTGGCGCATGCCTGTAATTCCAGCTACTTGGGAGGCTGAGGCAAGAGAATCACTTGAACCTGGGAAGCGGAGGTTGTGGTGGACTGACATTGTGCCATTGCTTTCCAGCCTGGGCGACCAAAGGAAAACTCCGCCTCAAAACAAAAACAAAAACAAAACAAAACAAAAAAAACAAGGAAATGCCCAAAGAGATGATTGATTTGCCCTGATTTTGCCCTGATCACATGGCACGTAACAGCAGAGGCGGAATTTGAATACAAATCTATCTAAAATCAAATGTCATGCACTTCCCATGACACATTCATTGTCTTGACTGATTTTTCTTTGTGGAAGCAACCTTCCTCCTATCTAAGGCCTATGGCTCACTCCACCCCTTAACTCTAGGGATGCACACATAATCTATAGCTAACCAATCAGGAGAGTCCATACTCAGGCAAAGTAATAGATTCTAAGGGAGACAGGTGGCAGAGCCAGGTAAGTGAGACATAATCCAGGGATTGATACAAAATTATTGAGAAAGATATCTATTTATGGGGCTTGCTTAAATAATAGAAGACAGTTAAATTAGGTGTTGCAAGTTGCTTTGGTGTCTAGAATGGAGTTGCTAGGCTTATAGGGCGCAAACCCAGACCACTGATAGCCATCTCTGTTACCACTTAAAGAGAACCCACTAGAGAATGAAAACAACACAAAGTAAAAAAAAAAAAAAAAAGACAAATGATGAAAAGAGATAGATCCCTACTATAAACCTGGACTCTTCACTAAGTGAGCCATTAAATTTCCTTTTCATTAGTTCAGCTTCACATAGGTTTCTGTCACTAGCAACCAAAAGTATCCTAATACAATAATTTATTTTATTATATGCATTCATATAACTGTGGTCTTTTCATCACATGTTAGTGGGCAATTATTCATTTATTTAAATGTTTTTTGATTACTCTCTCTCTTTCTAAAAGTAAGATCGATGAAAGTAAGAATCATGTCTTATTTTGCTCACCATGGTGGTGTCAATATTGCCCAGAACAACCAATAGGTGCTTATTATATATTTGGGGGGTTTGTTTGTTTGTTTGTTGTTTGTTTGGTTTTTTGGTTTCTTCTTCTTTTTTTTTTTTTTTTTTTTTTTTTGAGATGGAGTCTTTCTCTGTTGCCCAGGCTGGAGTGCAGTGGCCGCAATCTCAGCTCACTGCAACCTCCACCTGCTGGGTTCAAGAGGTTCTCCTGCCTCAGCCTCCCGAGTAGCTGGGATTATAGTCACCTGCCATGATGCCCAGCTAATTTTTGTATTTTTAGCAGAGACAGGGTTGCACCATGTTGGCCAGGCTGGTCTTGAACTCCCGACCTCAAGTGATCCTCCCATCTCAGCCACCAAAAGTCCTGGGATTAAAGATCTGAGCCACCATACCCAACCCTATATATTTACTGAATTAATAAAAAAGCAAGGAAACATAGAGCTCTCACTTCTTGTGTTCATGGAAGAAGCTCAATAGTCGGGTAAAGTCACACCAACTATCTATGGTAATCCACCTGTCCTTCATTCTTAAACAGAAATTACCAACAAAGGGTCTCCAGATAATTGGAGAAAACACTTCATAGAACTACAGTTGTCCCTCAGTAGTCATAGGGTCTGCTCCAGGATAGCTCACAGATACCAAAATTCACAGATGCTCAAGTTCCTAATATAAAATGCCATAGTGTTTGCATATAAGCCACACACATCCTCTTATATACTTTAAGTCACCTCTAAATTACTTAGAATAACAAATACCAATGCCTACAGGTCACTTCATTTATGTGGATTAAATGTCATACTCAGCATGTTGCAAATCAAGTTTTGATTTTTTGGGACTTTGTGAAATTTGTATTCCCCAATTCTTTCCATGCCAGCTGGTTGAATCCATGGATGTGGAATCCACAGATATAGATGCCTGACTGTACTGGGTAAAAAAAAATCTATCAAAATGGAGAACTTGAAAACAAAGAAAAAAAATGATAAAAGAAAAAAGAGGCATGGGTGTTCATTTCAGAAGGTTCAAAACAACTAACATAAAATCCAATAATGCAGAATAAGTAAAATAAGGGTGAAAGATAATCAAATAAATGCAAGAATAGAATATTGCAAAAGTAAAGAATGGCACAAATCCTGTTTGGAAGTACCCAGTACCATGAATTTAAAAAGATCCATATGTACACATATTGTAGAACTCAGGTACCAAAGTAAATGCTACAAAGGAAGACGTTTCAGATTGGCACTGGAGTTTTTATCAACAACACTAAATTTAGCTGTAGTCCCAGCCATTTGGGAGGCTTGTATGGGAGGATCTCTTGAGACCAGGAGATGTGTGTGGGTTGTGTGTGCTATGGTAATCAGATGCCCACACTAAGTTCAGCATGAATATGATGACTTCCAAAGAGTAAAGGACCACTAGGTTGCCTAAGAAGTGGGGCACTGGTCCAGTTTGGAAACCAAGTGGGTCAAAACTCTCATGCTGATCACTAGTGGGATAGTGCCTGTGAATGGCCACTGCACTCCAGTCTGGGCAACACAGCAAAACCCCATCTCTAAAAAAACCAAAACCAAGCCAACCCCAAACAAGCAAACAAACAAACAAAAAAAACAACACTAGATTTAGGAAGAAAACAAAGCAATGGTTCAAAATTCTGACAGGAAAACAATTTTGAATCTAAAATGCTACGTCCTTTAAGAATATCAACAAGTGGCACAGAAAACCATTTTTCGCACGTGCAAAGGCTCAGAAACTTTACCATATACTTGTCCTTTATGAAAAAAGGATTTCACACTTGCTTAGGGCCTGTAGCCCCTTTGTTTTGGCCAATTTCTCCCATTTGGAATGGCTGTATTTATCCAATGCCTGTACCTCCATTGTATCTAGGAAGTAACTAATTTGCTTTTGAATTTACAGGCTCATAGACAGAAGGGACTTACCTTGTCTCAGATGAGACGTTGGACTGTGGACTTTTGAGTTAATGCTGAAATAAGGCTTTGGGGGACTGTAAGGAAGGCATGATTGATTTGGAAATATGAGGACTTGAGATTTGGAAGAGACTCAGGGCGGAATGATATGGTTTGGCTGTGTCCCCACCTAAATCATGCCTTGAATTCCCACACGTTGTGGTAGGGACCTAGTGGGAGGTAATTGAATCATGGGGGCAGGTCTTTCTGGTGCTGTTCTGGTGATAGTGAATTAAGTCTCACGAGATCTGATGATTTTGAAAATTGGGAGTCTCCCTGCACAAGTTCTGTCTTTGCCTGCCACCATCCATGTAAGACAGGGCTTGGTCTTCCTTGCCTTGGACCAGGATTGTGAGAGTTTCCCACCCACGTGGAACTGTAAGTCCAATTAAACCTCTTTCTTTTGTAAATTGTCCCTTCTCGGGTATGTCTTTATCAGCAGCATGAAAACGGACTAATACATTTGCTATATATTCTTTATTCATTTTTCATAATTTATACCTTTCAAGGAATTTGTCCATTTCATGTAAGTTATCAAATTTATGGGCATAAAGATGATAATAACATTCCTTTATTATATAAACTTATACATTTAACATTTATGGGGTCTGTAGTGACATCTCTTTCATTCCTGGTTTTGGTTATTTGGGCACTGTCTCTTTATTACTTGTCCAGTCCAGCTAGATGTGTATTAATGTTACTTATATTTACAAATAACTGCCTTTTAGGTTCTTTGATTTTCTCAGCTGTTTGTGTTCTATTGCATTGATTTCCATTTCTCCCATTATTATTTCCTTCCTTCTTTTCACTTGATTTTTCTTGCCTCTTAAAGTGGAAGCTGAGATCATTGATTTTAAACCTATCTTCTTTTCTAATATAAGTACTTGAAACTGTAAATTTTCCTCTAAAGCACTCGTCTAGTTTCATTTCATAAATTTTAATGGATTTTGTTTTTGTTTTATAGCTTTCCTTTTGATGTCATCTTTGACCCATCAGTCATTAGAATGAGGCTTAATTGACAAATATTTGGAGATTTTCCAGGTTTTTTTTTCTCTATATAGTTTAAATTCTCCTAAGTTTTTGAGACTTTTTTATGATCTAGTATGTGATCTCTCTTGAATGTCTCATGTGTACTTTTAAAAATGTGTATTATGTTGTTGTTAGAAGTAGAGTTTTATAAATATAAATTAGGTTAATTTGATTATAGTGCCCCTAAAGTTTTCTATATCCTTACTAATTATTTTTTGTTTTCTTGTTCTCATTGAAAGAAGAGTAATGAGATTCTAAAAGTAATCATGAATCCGTCTATTTATTTTTCCAGTTCTGACAATTATTGCTTTATTTTTAGGTCTCTGCCAATGTTTTCATAATTTGACATTTTCATCATTAAGAAATTTCTTTTTTCTTTCTGTTATTATTCCCTGTCCTGAGTCTACTTTGACTGGTTTTTATATAGCCACTCCAGCTATCCCTACACTTCATGTTTTCATGCTACATTTTTTCCATTCTTTTTTTCACCTATCTGTGTCTTTACATAATACAAACTAACCCTAGAACTAACCCTAGAATAAATACTACTCTAATCTGCCCTAATATATCTTAACAGCAAGCCTCAAAAAAAAAAAAGAAAAAAAAAATCAAGCTAATCCCCAAATAGCCTGTCAAAATAAAATTCAAATATTTTTTAAAGGAAGACAACAACCAGGAAGTCAAGCACTTAAAACGCCAACTAAAAATTACTAGACATGCTAAGCATCAAGAAATGTGATCTCTAATTAGCAGAAAACTCAGTCAATAAAAATAGACCCAGGAAATGATGGTAATAATAAAATTAATGTATAAGGACAAGTTCAGGTAGTGATGCTGCCTGTATAGGCTGTGCTAGCCTGATCAGCCACATTGTTTTATTCTTATCTCAGTATGGACTCTTCCCAAAAGTATTCATATGGATTATATAAATGCCCCATCTGGCTGTAGCAATGCCTTTCCAGAGCCCACAGCCTCACAGAGATATGTCTTTAACATACCAATCAGTCATCACCCAGGTATTCAACCAAATAGTTATGCTGTTAGTCACAGCCCAAGAGTGAGTAAAAATAAAACATACATGGCCTTTAGGAATATTGTCTAGAGTAACAACAGTGGCTTTGAATTTAGGTCATTGTGTTGCTACCCTATTATAGTCAATCTTCCAAATTTCCTTGGGTCTAGACAGCTGCTGACATCCAGTAGATAACATTAGCTTTAACTTTGGCTCAGCAGTCAGGAAACCTCTCACTCTTTGCCAAAGGCTTTAATGAGCATAGTTATTAGCAATAGAGATCTGTAGTTCAAAGAGATCCTAGAGTCTTTGTGCCTCCCAGATTAGGGCTGCTGAAACAGCCAGTTGCACTGCCTCTATCTCTGCTCGCTGCTGAGATCCCCAGCTAAAAATTTAGCATATTTTCTCGTCACTTTATATATTGGTATCAACAAAATGCCTAAATGAGGTGTGCTATAGATTGAATGTTTACATCCCCCCAAAATTTATATGTTTAAATTGAATCCCCTGTGATGGTATTTGGAGATTGGGCCTTTGGGAGATAATTAAGTCATGAGGGAAGATTCCCTCATGAGTGGGATTAATGTCCTTATAAAAGACGCCAGAGAAGTTCCTTGCCCCTTTTACCATATGAGGACACAGCAAGAAGACAGTCATCTATGAACCAGGAAGAGCCCTCACCAGACATTGTATCTGCAAGTGTCTTATTTTGGGACTTCCCAGCCCCCAGAACTGTGAGAAATAAATGTTTATTGTTTACAAGCCACCCAGTCTATGGTATTCTGTTATAGCAGCCTTAATATACTAAGATAAGATGATGCTGTCTCCAATATTCAAATAATCAAATGGATTGCTGAGCTCCCTTTTTGGTAGTGAGGGCCAGAAGGTAACTCTTCCTTTACTGTCCCAGTGGCCAGGCTTTGAGCCTCATGCCACATTGTTTCCAAGAAATTGGCTGTTCCCTGAATCTTATCAGAATTAACAAGACATCCTGGATTGTCATGTGAGTTAGGGTATACTCTAAATAAGTCATTGTCACTTATTTTTTTATTGGGGTATGTAGGGGTGTATTAGGGTTTACTAGAGGGATGGAACTCGTAGGATATATGTATATATGAAAGGGAGTTTATTAAGGAGAATTGACTCACAGTCACAAAGTGAAGGCCCACAACAGGCTGTCTGCAAGTTGAGGAGCAAGGAAGCCAGTGGTGGATCAGTTCCAGTCCCCAAGCCTCAAAAATAGAGAGGCTGATAGTGCAACTTTCAGCCTGTGGCCGAAGGCCGAAGAACGCCTGGCAAACCTCTGGTGTAAGTCCAAGAGCCCAAAAGCTGAAGAACTTGAAGTCTGATGTTCAAGGGCAGGAAGCATCTTGCATGGGAGAAAGACGAAGGCTGGAAGACTCAGCAAGTCTAGTCCTTCCAAGTTCTTCAGCCTGCTTTATCCTAGCCATGCTGGAAGCTGATTAGATGGTGCACACCCAGACTGAGGGTAGGTCTGCCTCTCCCAGTCCCCTGACTCAAATGTTAATCTCCTTTGGCAGCACCCTCACAGACACACCCAGGAACAATACTTTGCATTGTTCAATCCAATCAAGTTGACAATTAATATTAACCATCCCAGGTGGAGAGACTCTAAGATAGTCTCCAATAATCACCATCTCCTGGTATTCCTAACCTTTTATGATCCTGCCCTTGGTTAGAACTTGCTTCTAACCAGTAGAATACCTCACATTCAGAAGTTGTCAATTCATCATTAGATTATATACGAGTGTGATTTCTATCTTGCTAGCAACCTCTCTCCCTTGCTGGCTTCAAGAAGCAAGCAGCTCTGTGGAGAGGCCCACATGGCAAGGAACTGAGGATGGGACCTTCAGCAAAAACCAGCAAGGAACTGAGGTCCTCAGTTCAAGAATCCCTGAGGAACAAAACCCTACCAACAATCATGTAAGCTTAGAAGCAGATCCTTCCCCAGACTTTTACTGAAGGCACCAGCCTTGGTGGACGCCTTGATTGCAGTCTCATGAGAGACCCACCTAAGCCATGCCAGATTCCTGTCACAGGAAAACCGTGAGGTAGTCAATGTGCTATTCTAAGCTTTTAAGTTTGTAGTAATTTGTTACTCAGAAGTAGATAACTAATATAGGGCTTCTCTGCATAATTACACCATGCGATGGAACTAAACTCCCTGAGGGAGAGAAATTTGTTTCATGTTTCCGTCCACCTATTGGTGGGTATGAGAATTCTCATACTCCTGCTGCAGTACCATAAATATGCACTGAAGCCCCAACCAGGTAAATGCTACTGATCTTAATCTCTTTGTGCATAAAGGATTTAAAACAAAAGGCATTTGCAATGTCCAAGATGACATTCCAGGTGCCAACAGTTTTGATACACAATGTCTGAAATAGCAGGAATATAACAACTGAATTCAATAGTAATAATCTACCATAATGGAAACCTCTAACCCCTATCAGCCTGTCTAATGGGCACACTGAACTACTGTAATAAATCGCATCTGTCAATACCCCTGCTGTCTTGAAGTCCTTAATTATGGTTTTGTGTTCCTTTTCTCCTCCTGTAATCATACGGTGTTTTTGTTGCCTAACATGGATGGAATTGGAGGCTTAGTAAGTGTGTTTGTCCCACTATCACAAGCAATTCTTCTCAAATGAAATTTATGAGCACTTACAAGTATGCAAAATATCAATACCAACTGTGCATTCAGCAATAAGAGCAATAATGGCAGTGCCTATGTATGCTTCAAGCAGCCCAACACAGATGATTACAGTTACTTCCCTTACATATTTCACTCCCTTTTCAAATCCGGCCAATTGAAGCTGTGGTCCTCACCCTTCCAAAGAACCTGCTAAGATAATCATGTGAACACTAATACCCAAAAGAGCCATAAAAATTTGTATGCCAGCTGGGCACAGTGGCTCATGCCTGCAATCCCAGTACTTTGGGAAGCCGAGGCCAGTGGATCACGAGGTCAGGAGTTTCAGACCAACCTGGCCAACATGGTGAAACCCCATCTCTACTAAAAACACAAACATTAGCTGGGTATCATGGCGGGTGCCTACAATCCCAGCTACTCAGGAGGCTAAGGCAGAAGAATCGTTTGAACCCAGGAGGCGAAGGTTGCAGTGAGCTGAGATCGTGCCATTGTACTAAAGCCTGGGTGACAGAGTGAGACTCCATCTGAAAAAAAGAAAGAAATATTGTATGCCAAATCCCTCCATCCTATTCCATTGTATCCTCAATTGAATGCAAGGTTTTCAGTAACTTCTAGGATCAGGGACCTTGGTCCAACCCTTAGTCTATCTTCCTCTTATAGGCTGTCAAATCAGGATATGAGCAAGGGTCAGGCAGCCTCTTGACTTCTTTTCTCCAGTAGTTGGAGGCTGATCATTTTGGAGGAATCTGATTCTAAAGAAGCACTTTGTTTCAAGTGGGTGGAAAACTGCCTGCTGAAGCCCACCTGTCCCAGTTAATACCTTTTTTTTTTTTTTTTTTTTTTTTTTTGGAGTGCAGTGGCCGGATCTCAGCTCACTGCAAGTTCCGCCTCCTGGGTTTATGCCATTCTCCTGCCTCAGCCTCCCAAGTAACTAGGACTACAGGCACCAGCCACATCGCCCGGCTAGTTTTTTTTTTTTTTTTTTTGTATTTTTTTTAGTAGAGATGGGGTTTCACCGTGTTAGCCAGGATGGTCTCGATCTCCTGACCTCATGATCCACCCGTCTCAGCCGCCCAAAGTGCTAGGATTACAGGCTTGAGCCACCGCGCCCGGTCCCCAGTTAATATCTTGACCCAATTACTCCAGTGCCAAACACATCAGTCTCTTCCTTGGGATCCATATCACCTTATCACCAGGTTCCTTTGAAGAGGGTTTGTTTTTATTCCTATCCTTCGTTTTGCCTCATTTTGCAGAAATATTGCTTTGTTTGCAGGGTGTGTCCATCTTTAGCCTGGGTAATCAATCATTCACAGATTCTTGCACAGTGACTCCAGCTACCAACAACAAAGATAATGTTCCAAACATTTAGGGGTAGATTTTGGTACAGAGGTCGTTTTTGGAGTTGCCACTTTGTCCATTGTACCGTCAGTCTGGAGAAGCTATAGCTCTTGTGCTGTGATACCATATTCCATAGTATTTTCTGGGATTTTATGGCCCTGAAAAAGTCTCCATGAGTTAGCCATAAGTACCTCAGTACAATCAGAGGGCCATGGAAACAGAGATCCAAAGCCTTTCTTTGAAGCCTGATTCCACTCCAATTGAATAGTCTATGTAATGGCTTGAGGCATGGAATCACATATGAGAAGGCCTAGTTGCTGCCTTTCACATCCAACACAACCTTCCTCACTTTCTTGTCATACAGACACACCAACCAAGTCTCTAACAGCTTCCGGCTTAGAAATGTTTCCTTCCGGTTCTGCTCAAAAACTAAACTGTTTCTTCTTTAGTTCATCTCTATTTTTTCATGTGCAGCCAAAAGAAATCCATTCGTGCTTTTTGTTTTGCCTGAAAAATCCCTTTAGCCAAACTGTGTTAAAAGTATCTCTCTGCAACTTACCAGGTATGATACTGGACAGACATTTAGCTTCCTTTAGTTGAGATTTCCTCATTTCGCTAATATTGTTCTCATTCTTAACAGGTTGTTCAGAGGAGTATAGTGTATATATGCAAAGAGCTAGGACCATAAGTGTATTAGGTGTATTTTCTATTTTCCATGTTTTCAACTTTCTACCAAGCTTTCTACCATAAGTAACATGAGTCACCTTTTCTCCTAATGACAAGTTCCTTCCTGTCCTAACAGGCTCCCCCAAAAATGTCCTCGAGTCCCTTCCAGCTTCCACCTATCCCAAAGTCAAACCCTCATGTAATAGTTTTTCATTAAGCTGCACTCCACTTCCAAGAAACAATTTCGGTTTTGGTTTCTACTGCGATGTAACAAACCACAACAAAACTGTAGGCACTTAAGAAAACAATAGTTTTATTATCACTCACACTTGTATAGTTTGAGCTCAGTAGGGAAATTCTGCTGGTTTCTCACTTGGTTGTAGTCAGGAGGGGATGAGACTAAAGTCATTCAGGGCCTTTGGACAACAGGATAGATCAGCATTGACCTCCGTGTAATGTCCTGTGGTCTCTCCAACAGGAAGCTAGATTTTTTACATGGTCACTCAGGTTTCCCAAAACTGCAAAACTAAAAGTTGCCAGACATATTAAAGCTTTGAGCCACTGAGGCAAATGTCACTTCCATTGCATTCTGTTGGTTAAATGGTCACAGGGCAGGCAGATTCAAGGGGAATATAAGCTATAGTTTCGTAATGCAGGGCATGACAAGGAAACCCTGAACAGTCTTATTGGAGATGTACTTTAGAAGTACTTTAGAAAGTACTTGCTACCAGGCTTAGAATTGGCATATTGACTTGATGGGCAAAGATTTTGGTAGGGGTAATATGGGAGAATCGTCTGACCTCTTGCTAGAACAATGCATCTCATTAAGAATAGATTTTGCTATTGTCATTTTATGCAAACATATTTTCACTGACTCATTTCCTGGGATAACAATCTTAGATATTAACAAAAATAGACCTTTAATTCATTCTTAGGAAGGAAAAGGGGGTTAAGGTTTAAAACAGACATTTAAAACAAAAGATAAAACAACACATCTCCTATTGCTGATAAAAAGCAGTGTCAAAATAAACAGAAAAGCTAAAACCAAGCATACTTGTGGCTTAAAGGAACTAAAGGAGACAGGCAGCACTGAATTTTTATAGAATCTATTTCTGACATGTATTTCACTCACCTGGATGCATCACCTTATCACACTGTTGCAGTATCAGATGCCAGAAGCATTTTCTAGATAAATGAACTCTGCCAGTGGTGTTTATATGTTTGTGGAACGATCAAGTCAATCAGCAATTCTTACCATCTGAATGCTTCTCAAGAAGCAAAACAGTTTGATGATATCTCACTAAACAAATGACATACAATTAGTTGATTGGAAGGACTATCAAACTCTGGGAAAAGTCATGGATTGATTGATTCATTCAAATATTTGTGTTCACAAAACTCTGATACAGGGCAACTGCTGCTTACAATTTCCAAATAAAAGCATAATAAAAGGCAGTCTGGTAGAGTACCTTTAAAAAGAGGTAATTCATAAGAGAGGGTGATACTTAAAATTAGAAGACCATCCACTATCTCTAATGCAGGTAGGTGATACTCTCACTAGCACCACCAATTTGACTGCTCCTCTCTGCTTCATACTGCACAGATAAAATTCAAACCATGGGTAGATAATACAACTAGAGACTACCCATATAGTTGGCTTTAAAATGCCAAAGCTTCACTCTGCATTTTCTATAACTATGCTCTTCCTAATATGATGCCTGGATACCACCATTGCATTCACCTTCAGGTAAGCCATTAGTGGGTTCTTAGAAACATGTCAGCAGGCTTTAGTATTAAGCCATAATCAGAATTGTTCATCCAAACAACTAGCTGAGAGCTGGCTTGGAGTGAATGAGACCATAATGCAGGTACAATTTGATACAGAAGTCTAGAGAATGAAGTCATGTCACAAGAAAAACTCAGAATAAAAAGCATTACTGTGCTTACTCAATAAAGAACCATGGCTTTAAGAATGGAGTAAACAATCTCCATTCTCAATAATAGTACCTGTTACTGTTAGAAGTGTTTGAACTAGAGCAACTCCACTGTGAATAGGGGCTGGGTAAAATAAGGCTGAGACCTACTGGGCTGCATTCCAAGGAGGTTAAGGCATTCTTAGTCACAGGATGAGATAGGAGGTCGGCACAGGATACAGGTCATAAAGACCTTGCTGATAAAACAGGTTGTAGTAAAGACACTGGCTAAAACCCACCAAAACCAACAGGTCAATGAGTGACCTCTGGCCATCTCACTACTACACTCCCACCGGCACCACGACAGTTTACAATTGCCATGGCAATGTCAGGAAGTTACCCTATATGATCAAAAAGGGGAAAAATGAATGATCCACCCCTTGTTTAGCATATAATCAAGAAATAACCATAAAAATGGGCAACTAGCAGCTGCTCTGTCTATGGAGTAGTCATTCTTTTATTCCTTTCTTTTCCTAATAAACTTGCTTTCACTTTACTCTATGGACTTTCCCTGAATTCTTTCTTGTGCAAGATCCAAGAACCCTCTTTTGGGGTCTGGATGTGGACCCCTTTCCAGTAACATTACCTCTTATTGAACACTTACATATGCCTGTTGTCTTGCAATGACACTTTGCATAAATTCACTCTGCTCCTAAACAATTGTGCAAGATTAACATTTTTTCTCACTCTTGAAGTAAAGAAACTGAGGCCAAAGGAGATTAAATTTCTTGTCTAATATCACACAGCGGATAAAGGCTGAGTCATACTTTAACTCAGTTTTATCTGACATCAAAGTCCCTACTGGTTCTACTACATTAAGCTGGCTCCAGTAGAGGATTATAAGTCAGTGGCAAGAAAGGGAGTCCACCTAAACCAGACCCATGGGACCATGAAAGGCTTCAGGGAGACACTGATGCTGGAACCAAATCTTGGAATACTAGTATATTTAAATTTACATTTATTTATAAATTATAAGGTCTTGATAGACAGTTCAAACAAAAGATTTAAGGCAAAAAGTAAAACCTCTTCTCTGTCCTCCCCCACAGCCAGCAAGTCTAGCATCATACTTCAGAGGTAACCATTGTTAGGAATATTTTGTACCTACTTCCATTTTCTCTACATACAAGATCCTTTCAAAATCTGATTTAAAATTAAATTATGTATTAAAATCAAATGCAAAATATTTCAATTGTGTATTATACTTTAAAACTCATGGTACAGACCATTATTTTTTTTTTAAGAAAATGCATTAACATCTTCCCACAACGGCTTCCCATCCATGGCTATATAGTATTTCATTGCACTGAAGTTTCACAATTTAATTTTTAGGTGAACAGATTCATTCCCATTTTTTAAATCTGCAATTACAAATAATACCACAAGTAATATCCCTGTGAACCCACACATTTTCTGTGCACTTATAAACAAAAGAACAAATTCCAGGAAAAGGAATTCAGAGTTGTCTTTAATAAATGACGACTATGGCTAACGTGTGAAGGATGGACTTGGAGTGAGTAGAATTCTGAGGCTGAAGGACAAGTTAGTAAACATAGGAACTGTTGGTAGGACAAGGAGAGACAAAAATATCAACAGCAGAAGTGGATTGTACACATGAAATGTGGCATCAGGATTGTGGAGAAAGGCCTGAAACAAACCTTTCACTTCCCTCTCCCTAACCACCACCACCTGTACATTACACACACACCCTCAGCCTAAGTACAATCCTCCTCTTCTAATGAGTACTCTTCATAAAATTCTATGTATTTTAACCCTTTTAGGTCTCATAATCCACCCCTTATAATGGACAACAGGGTAGAAGACTTTAGAAGCCCAGGAGAGGTCTTCAGGGCGCCTATAAAAACACAATTAGAGACAATGCCCTGTAAAGCAGTTGATTTTGCATGATCCAGATTTACACTAATGAAATAAACACATTTCTAAAATTACTATGGAAAATTATCATTATTTTTCTTATACCAGCTACATTTATAGGAGCGATGGGGGTGATTAACAGAATTTGAGTGGGGGCAGACAGAAAAAAAAAAGCCTCTTTTTATGCCACCCCCACATTCCATACACATTATCCAATATGATAAAACTTTCCCTGCATATTGATAAGTGAGATGAGAAAGACTAAGTCAAAATATTATAGTTTTTTCTTTTTTTTAAAAAAAAAAAGCAAAACCCAACACAAAATATAATGAAATCTCAATAGCTCCCTCTGCTGTCCTTTTGTGTAATTTTTTGTTTTGTTTTATTTATCTTTTTGTAATTACTCAACCAGGAGCCACATTAAGCTGGGTAGTATAGAAGAGTATTTGATTAAATGCTTACCACTCTTATCTAAAAGTGGAGGCATCACTCTTGTATTATGACTAATGACCATTTTCTGGTCAAACTTTTTTTTCCTATATGGTAGGTATAGAGGTAGATTTAGAGTGATTAGATTTCTGAAAAGTTCTATATATACTTTAATAAGAAGGAAACATCATCAACCTCTAAAAACCAAACTAATTTTTAAAAATAAAACTTGTAAGTTTCACCTGTCTAGACAATCTTGGACATGTGAAAGCCGAAAAGCCAACGGCTTTGAGAAGGATCTAGAGGGTCTACAGTTGAATGCAGAAAAAGCACTAGCAAATTTAGGGAAAAAAGCAAGTTCTTCTGCATGAGGACAGCCAGGACTCCTAGAAAAAGAGGGGCAGGAGCCAAAGCTAACACAATGAAGGCTTCAACATGGACTGGGCCAGCCAGGCACAGTGGCTCACGCGTGTAATCCCAGCACTTTGGGAGGCCTAGGTGGGTAGATCCCCTGAGGTCAGGAGTTCAAGAGAAGCCTGGCCAACATGGTGAAATCCCATCTCTACTAAAAATACAAAATTGGCCTAGCGTGGTGGTGCACACCTGTAATCCCAGGTACTTGGAAGGCTGAGGCAGGGAAATTGCTTAAATCTGAGAGGTGGAGGTTTGCAGAGGGCCGAGATCACGCCACTGCACTCCAGTCTGGGCAACAGGAGTGAAAGGAACTCCGTCTCAAAAAAGGGAGGGGAGGGGAAGGGGGAGGAGGAGAGGGGAAGGGAGGGGAGAATGATGGGCTGGGCACAGTGGCTCATGGCTGTAATCCCAGCACTTTGGGAGGTGGGCGTTATCACTTGAGGTCATGAGTTTAAGACCAGCCTGGCTACAGGCTGAAACTCTGTCTCTACCAAAACTACAAAAATTAGCTGGGCATGGTGGTACACGCTCAGCTACTAGGGAGGCTGAGGCAGGGGAATTGCTTGAGTCTGGGAGGTGGAGGCTGCAGTGAGCTGAGACAGCGCCACTGCAGTCCAGTCTGGGTGACAGAACAAGACTCTGTCTCAAAAAAAAAAAAAAAAAAAAAAAAGATGTCATGCATTATGCATTTTAAATTCTCTGAACAATTCTGAGTAAGGATGTTTCTCATTTTACAAATAAGAAAAATGACAGAGGGACTTAATTGTTGGGTCAGTCAACAAGTAAATATGAGTTGAGTATTCCTTATTTGAAATTCTAAACACCTGAATGTTTCAGATACCCATTTTTGTTGGACTTTGGAAGATTTGCATTATATTTACCAGGTGAACATCCCTAATCCGAAAACCCAAAATCTGAAGGGCACAGATTTAGATGAGCTTGACATTGAAGTAGGAACTAGAAAATCAGGGCTTTTATAAAGTCCTGATTCTCTCACTCACTTGGGAAAGTTATAGCCTTCCAGGCTGTTTCTTCATCTATAAACAGGAAGATGAGATTAAGTGACCCGCATAGGTCCTTTCCAGCACTCTATGATCTCAGGGTAAATCACACTGTATTCCTCCCCCTTATCTGACCCAGAAAAAAAAAATCTGGTTTAAATGAGAGTCAAAGGTAATTTTGGAAAGAAGAAAACAAGGAATGAAGGGGGGAGGGGGAGAGAAGGCAGCTTCACAAGAGCAGCCAAATCGAGTATTAAAGTGGAAATGGGGATATTATCAAGTAGTCAACTTTCCCTTTGGTAGGAAAAATGTAAGTCACATGGCTTTCTTTCAAGCAGTTACTAGTATCACCAGTTTCACAGACTGACTTCTGGCTCCCTAGCAAAGCTGTCATTGCAGCATCAACAGTAATGATCCATTTGTCACAACTTAAGAATGAGCTTGGAGGATGGTCAATGACTCATTCAATCAGTAGCTGTTAAGGATGCTATGTGCCAGGCAGTGTTTACAGCAATAAAGAAGACAAAGTCCCTTCCCTCATGAATCTCGGTTTATAAAGATAAAGCCATGCACAAATTAACTTTAGATAATTTCTATGAAGTAAATAGAGGATAAGAAAATAGAGGACAGAGTTATTATTTTAGACAGTGATCAAGGACATACTCACTAATAAAGTGTGATTTTAGCAGACTCGTGCAGAAGAGAAGAAACATCTGACACACGCAGAGAGGATAGAAAAACCTTGAGGTAGAAATGCATGTGAAAGTTTGAGGGAAGACAAGGAAGCCAGTGTGGCTGTAGCACAGTGACAAGGCAGAAGATGGGGTGAGTTGACACGTGAGAGGAAGTCCGGGGTGGTTAAAAACAGAAGAGTGCTGCGTTGGACAGAGGAAACACAGTGAGGTGGAGAAGAGGAAGCAATGATGACAATTTCCTCTGCTTTTGTTACCTCTGCCTTTGCTTGGAGTTTGATGAGTTAATAAATTAGTAGTACTGAAAGTAGAGCAGGAAAAAAGGAAGCTTTTTTCCCCTGGGAGAGTTGGGGTTAGGATAGACAAGGAAGATTAAGGTTAAACAAACATTTCCCTTCAGATACTAAGTATCTTCACAAAAATCCCTTAAAAATATAAATCCATACAAATTTATGACACGTTTGTAAACACAATTCAAAGCTAATTTTGATTATAAAACTACTCGTTATTTTTATAGGCAATGAATCACCAGATAAGGTAAGAAAATGGTATGAAGCAGAAGCAAAAAAATTCACTGATAACTAAAAGCTGACTCTATAGATTCCAAGTAGTAGATACATTCCTTGAGATGAGAATGTGATTTTATGTTAATAAGGTCAAGGAAAGAGGCTGGTGTGCGTCTGTAGGAGGGTGGGCAGGCCTGTACATGGCAGAGTTGCCCCAAGGCAGGGCTGCTTAAGTGATCCAACAGAACCTCTTGGTAATATCTATTCACGTAGAGGAACTCAAACTGCAAACAGTCCATCACCGACGTGTATCACCAAAGAGCAGTTCTCAAAGGACATCTGCAATGCCAAATTTATATTAATGATAATACTAAGACTTTTTCACTCGTATTCTTTCATATGTATAGTGTTTTCCAGAGGTTTCCATGACAAGAGATATCACAATTTAATGCAGAAGCAGAGATGAAAATCCAGCTGCTTTCCATTAAGTGGAACAATGCTTTAAAACTTTTCAGCTTTAATTTCCAATATGGGAAATATCAACCAACACAACCACATAAGCAAAAAGTTCTTTGGGTTCCTCAACAATTTGCATTTAAAGGAGTCCTGAGAATAAGAAGTTTTGCTGCCCAACCTGTTAATAAATGTAAGATTATTATGTATCATCTATCATGAAAATATTACAAATTTGACATTAATAATTTTACTATTAATTATCAGGAGCATACATTAACACCAGATACCTGGGAAAGTGGATCTGAGTATCAAAACCACTCAAGAACCACTTAGGTGGTAGATGCTCATTTGTGTCTATGGTGGGTCTGTGTGACACTCCTGAATTGCATTTTGAAAAAAAGATAAAAAATGATGAAACTCCTGAGGTTTTCCTTGAAAACGGCAAAAGCTATGACTTCTTTGTGGAGCAGTTTCCTCACCAAACTATAAGAATGAACTAAAAGGGAAAGAGTGGCTGTGGTCTCTATGTGAATAAAACTTTAATTTCTTTTTCAAATGTGAGCCTTTGTTAAAAAGCTGTTCAAAATATCTTCTGTAAAATCTTTTTTATCTGCATTCCTATGAAAATCAACACTGACTGATGTGATTTATTTCTACATGTATATGCTATTGACATACTTTCTTTTTTTAATGCATGACCTTTCAAATACTGCCTGGCAAGTAACAGGAAATTAAAACAAATTCCAAGATAGGTATTTAATGGTTAACTTCCTTTTCCTCAGGCATTTTTTTTTTTCCTCATTAAAAGGGAGTATTATGGAGGAAAAAAAGTTAATACAAGCTCTGAGAAACAAAACGTGCCCTTCTAAAAGAAATGATTTACTCATGGCAATTCTCAAGACCTGACATGGTTTCAGAGGCTTTGAATTTAGACACCAAGGCTGCGTGGGGTGGTAGATAGCCTGTAATCCCTGCACCTTGGGAGGGTAAGGCAGGCGGATCAGTTGAGGTCAAGAGTTCAAGACCAGTCCATGCAACATGGTAAAACCCCATCTCTACTAAAATACAAAAAGTTAGCTCGATGTGGTGGCATGCGCCTGTAGTCCCAGTTACTCAGGAGGCTGAGGTGGGAGGATCACTTGAGCCCAGTAGATGGAGGTTGCAGTGAGCCAAGATCGCGCCACTGAACTCCAGCCTGGGTGACAAAGCCAGACCCTATCTCTAAATAAATAAATAAATAAATAAATTTAGATACCAAGACTTGGTGTTGGGTGCATTTCTTCTCTCCAACATTTCATACAGGAAATATTTCTTACAGTTTAGACAAGTATGTGTTAGCACATTATATTTTCTAAGTAGAATGAATAATTCTTTCTCTTTATTCATTTACAAAGATATCATAACAGCTTATTATTGCATACGTTCACATGCAGCCACATGCAGAAGATGGTCAACTTGTTTAACGCAGAAGAAAAACGTTTTGGGACTTTAAGTGATACAAACCTGCCTTAAACATTTTAGTTTAAAACACATACTTTAATTCAATTATGTGATATAGGTCCAAGACTTTTTCTTTAAATAAGTCTGTTATTTCAATTCCTTAATACTTTTCTTCTATGAAGCATATTTGTATCCACTAAGTGTTTTCAGTGGAATGAGAAGTGAAAAAACACTTGCAAATTAAAAACTTCCACATTTCATGATTGTCCCATGGCTTTTAAGTTTTCATCCACCTAATCAGACAACTCACCTTTACCAGGTATTTCCAAAGCAGTCAACTTAGTTTTCTTAGAAACAACTCTTTTTCAGTTGCATTTTATCAACTTACATATTTAAATTTCATAATAAAACAAGTACAACTGGAATCAACAAGTTCAGAAAGAAGCACAAACGACTCTAGGAAGGCATATAAACATGAGCAAACTAGAAAATAGTTATGAGATACAAGTACCAATTGTACTCTCAGCACTGGCTGCTTTCCAGAGGACACCAAGTCACTTAATCTGGCAAAGTAGTAATAACAAACAATATATTTGTTGGGGATAGTAGCTTTAATATTAGCATGCAACAGCATTATGTTGGAGCTTTCGTATTTCATGTGTAAACTTAAGATATAATCTTCCTTTCGAATACTTACTAGAATAGAATTGCCATCTAAGTTTGTGTATACCAAATACCTCTTCCTTTTAAAGTTGCATGACTTCACTGAGGAAATATGGAAGTAACACATCTGCATTAGTGTTTCCATTCTGTAATGATACCAAACAGATATAATGAAGTGCTTACATCTTACTTATATATTTAAATGACACTAAATATCAAGGGGCATTTGTAATAAGCAGATCAAAATACATCTAATTTTTGTCTTTGGCTTAATTTTATTCTATTGTTTACACATTTTCTTACCATTATTCCCCCATGTTTGCTTTCCTTTAAACCTAATTCGCCTTTGGTTCTGCCATCTGCTCTAGCAGGATAAGCTCTATATTGTTACATTTTACTTGGAAAAGGCATGGCTGTCACTGAAAACACTGGAAACCAAAGTAGCAAAAACAAAAGATAAGCTATAATTTAACAAAGCTTTATTCACAGTGGCTGTTCTCAGGATCTCAATGATGTAACTCTATAAATTGAAAGTAATCAACTTGGACTACAACCTCTAAGCTGCTAGAAGCAGTAAAGGCTATCCTAAAACATCTTCAATGGCAATCAATAAACTCTAAATTCTCCCAAAGAAACAAAAGAAGATAGTTAACAACTAACTTTTGAGGGCTTGAAATGGGTCCAGGGATTGTGCTACACACTTGATAATTACCTCATTTAATCTTTCTGAAATAGGTTCTGTTATCCTTCTTTTATATTTTTTAATTGACCAGAAAATTGAGGCTTCGAGTTAGTTAAGAAGTGAACCTATGATTCCAGGACAGATCAAACAGTCTCTGAAGTCCAAGGTCTTGGCCATTATATTACACAGCAGGCTCAAAAGTATTTCAAAAGAATTACATCAAAAAGCAGATGCCAAGGTATTTGGAATGTTTTTTCAAGGGAATGCACCATTCTAACCATAATATATTATGGTTTATCTCCCTCAGCTAAATCTGAATGACTATCTGTTTCTACCTACATCATAAGATCAAGATATTTTGCTTTTTTTTTTTTTTTTTTTAGACGGAGTCTCACTCTGTCGCGCAGGCTGGAGTGCAATGGCCGGATCTGAGCTCACTGCAAGCTCCGCCTTCCAGGTTTACGCCATTCTCCTGCCTCAGCCTCCGGAGTCGCTGGGACTACAGACACCTGCCACCTCGCCCGGTTAATTTTTTGTATTTTTAGTAGAGACGGGGTTTCACCGTGTTAGCCAGGATGGTCTCGATCTCCTGACCGCGTGATCCGCCCGTCTCGGC